>NC_134491.1:68730533-69068033 GCF_040206685.1 Ascaphus truei
AGACGGGGAGCACGTTCTTCCTCTATAAACAGCTCTGGAAAGGATTGAGGACGTCACTGCTCCTGCTCATATAGAGCAAACCAGCCATCCCAGGCGCTCCACACACACACACCCAGCATGACACACACACACACAGCATGTCACACAGACCCAGCATAGCACACACACAGACACAGCATCCGTTGGACACAAGGAGGGAGGGGGGGGGGGCGGGCTGTGGAGATGGTAATGCATGAGGCAGGGGGAGCACTTCCTCTATAGACAGCCCTGGAAAGGATGGCGGACGTCACTGCTCCTGCTCATATAGAGCAAGCCTCCCCCTCCCCCCCCCCCCCCCCCCCCCCCCCCCAAATAAAAAAAAAGTCTTGGCAACTCGAGTCAGGCCAATCAGAGAAGGGGATTTTTTTTTCTCGACTTGAGCAGGGGAAATTGAAAGAAAACCTCATGCGTTGCAGGGCCGGCCATTACAGGTCGCCACCGGGCCAAATCCAATCACTCCTGGCGAGCGGGGCGACTGGATTTGTCGAGCACTGTATATATACATATAAGACATGCAGATGAGCATACAGTTGTATTTACATTTGCATATATATATATATATATATATATAATTGTTCGACAAACCTATACATTTGCTCGCCCCGGGCGAGTGGATTTAACCCCCGGGCGAGTAAATATTGGCCCAAGCAGCACACGTTTGGTACTAGGTGGCGAGTAGATTTTTTTTTTGTGATTTGTCAACCACTGTGTGTGTATATATATATATATATTTTAACACACATTCCCAGATAGCTCAAACTCCTACATCCACCACATCATGAATATATATTTATGCCAAAATCAGTGCTACTGAGCGTGGCAAATGTATACATACAACAGAAGACACGGGTGCCCAATGCTACATCAAATTGACAAAACATATATGGTAATGAGTATAAAGTATAAATACTTGAATAATAATAGTAATAACTTGGTTATTTAGTTAAACCCTTTGGCCAAAGTGTCGTAAGCCTGCATACCAACGTCAAGGTAAACCAAAAATGCAGGTCCTACACTAAAGCTGTATATAGCGCACTCTCCTAGTGTAATATTGCTTGAACAATTTATAACACTAATAAAATCAGTTGTGGTTCAACTCACAAACATCGGCTGATAACTCGCAGATTTCAGTATAATAGTGAGACGGTCCCCAGCTCGGCTGTGTCTATTCCTCACTGCCTCCCCGCGTGTAGCTCGCGTTGTGCGTCTTCCGCTCTGCCAATGACCCGGAAGTGATGTCAATACACACCCGGCACAGTCCCTGGCTCCGCTGTAAGCAGGATCGTGGCTGTTACACTCAGATCACTCTCTCTGATCCACAGCCAGTCAATGGGACAGTTTCTGTACTGAGTCTCACGACTCACGGTCACGCAGTAAGAGACGCCGCACTTCTGGAGACTATGTCCGCCTAAGGCCTCGGGCATGGCTGACCCGTGCTCATGCGTGCGGCAGTGAGCCCCTGCAGCTGCAATGAGAGCGGTTTTAGCAGGGGCTCGCGCACCCTTCCGCAAGCATGCGGAAGCATAGGTCTCACCAAATTTTTAGTTTATGCGCGCGCCGGAGCGTAGGGCCGGTCACGTGAGCGGTTCGCCCAATGACGGCGAACCAGCTCCGTGACGTCACAGCCCCCCCCCCCCCCGAACGGTGCCCGGTCTAAGGCTAGGGAAAGCAACCGCTTTCCCTCAGCCTCAGCGACCCTCCGCCCGGCTGGATGCAGCCTAACGCGTTTCGTTGTGCACTAACAACTTCATCAGAGGCATTATATATATATTTATTATTATTTTATATCTCCTGATGCTTCTTTATACTGGGACCATATTAAAAATGGTTTCCCAATTTTTCAATGCTCAATAGATATGCCTGATATCCCTGACCACACATTTAAAATCAGAATGTACTGTAATGAATCAATTCTTTTTCCACTTTAAACTGTAAACCTGGGTTTCTGTTGTATGAATCTGAAGTGTTGGGTGTCCATTACATTATCCCCAACTGGAGTTTGAAACTTTACACTTAAAGCTGCAGTTCAAGCGTTCGGTTTAATTTAAAAAAAAAAAAAAAAAAAAAAAAATCCCATTCAATTTGTGCATCAATAGAATCTGGACACTGACAAGTGATTAGTTAAGTTGCTGATCGATCCGGTCTCCGGTGATTGATCGGTGAAGTTTCGGCATGGGGGTTCATTAAATCACAGTTAGGGCTTTAAAGCAGCGATGTTGCCTTGTTTTATTTATTTAACAGGGCTGGCACCAAGGGGTCCTCTGGAGGTTAACCACTTTATTTTTAGTTTCGGGTACCTCACCAGTTCCCAAGATTCATGCTTGTAAAGTTACCGGAGTGTCTACTCGAGGGAAAACAAAATAGCTGTTCAAATCTTGTGGGGCAAATAGGGAGCCGCATCATCAACCTTTGCAGTTACCTATTGGACAGCTATTTAAATTCCCTGCCGAATGCCAGTACCTTTTAAGTATCTTGGGAACTGGAGAGCTGAAAATAATGTAGTTCAGATCCAGGGGATCCCCTGGTTGCAATGCTGCAGGGAATTTTTAAAAAAAAATAAATCTTTGTATTGCTATAGTTTTAAGTCTCTTTTTTTCATATATGGTTTAACACTTATTATAAACAGGGAAGATCTGTTGGTATGTAAAATTGGCATTATTCTTTGCTGAATCGAGATAAAATTTGTGTACACAAACACGAGATCTACAACTCCTTATGGAATCACCAGTATGATGTCACATGCCAGATATATAGCTTACCAGGTACAACACCCAGTGGCTGACTTGACACAAACATTCTGTGTGAGAGAGAGGTCAGCAACAACGGGATGCCTCATAAAGGAGAGGTGGAGACAGCAAGGAGAGGAGGAGAGACAGCGAGAGAGAGAGACACAGCAAGGAGAGGAGGGGGCATATGGATGACGAAGTGGTGGGAATAGAGCAGTGTGCACATCGGGGAGGGGGTGCAAAGAGAGGGGAGGTGAAACAGCAAGTTGAGGAGACATGAGATGAGTAGGAGGGAGTGTAGTGTGCACAGAGAGGAGCAAACACAGTAAGGCATGGAGTGCAGAGGAGAAGAGCGCGGGGGAAGAGTGAACAAAAGACAGCACAGCATTACAGGGAGGGATGAAAATAGTAATAGATAATTAATAACCTTTAAAATCTGCTAGATCGGTGTGTGTTATGTCGTGTACAGCTAAGTATATCATCATTTCTCTATAGTGTCCCATGACAGTACACACAATGAGGTTTATGCCCTTCCTTCCTGTGTGGTAGGGCCAACCTTGCAAAAGCGGTTTAAAAGCACTCCTCCCACCTTGGATCCCCAATCATGTTTCTCCTTCATGCGTGTGTAGGTGTTTCTCTCTGACACGGAGAAATCATGACGATATTGGAACTTACCGGACACCTTACAGATTTATCCGGTCACTCTGCTGCGGTGCACACAGGCAACATCCTCTGGCCTAGGTTTGATGCAGTCTCTGCTTATACCAGCAAAGAAAACCTCTGGTTGTGGTCTAACACCTCTGGAATGCTGGTCGCCACTATGCCCGCATATATCAGAAGAAGCCCATGAGCAAGGCCGCTGGACACCGGAGGACCCTCTTATGGTTGAACCCGAAGTGTGGTTGCTGATGAGAAGTTAATTTTTTTTTTTTTTTTTTTAGGCCAAACTGCCATATTTCTCTTGCATATCTGCATTTTTGCACCAAAATTAGCCATTTTGCTTGCTCATAGGAGGAGCACATACATAAGGTATGTTTTCCCTTTGTTCTGTGTTGGATAAACTCCTTGTTGTGGCTTTCAAACCTGTCAGCCTCTTATTCTTCTCCTTAACTTAGGCTGCAATCAGAACCACTTGAACAGGTGGTTACTAATGCAAGAAAAGCTGCAACCACATCCAGGCATTGTGCCTTACTGTATGTGGAACAAAGTTACTGACTTGCTATTCAGAAAAGCTTTGCTCTGCCTGCATTAAGACAATTTCAGAAGAAAGAGCCCGACTCCAACAAATGAGTTTCTCTCAAGGCTGAAATCCTCAGCCTTAGAGACTTTTGAGGGTGCCAGATTGGAATCTAATATTAGAGGAAGATCTCCCTCTGCGGATTCAGATATTCAGAACAGCATTTACGCTGACAAGAGTTTTCATTCAGAGGAAGAGGCTATAGAATTACCAGAACATTTTGATGTGGAAATTGTAGATAAACTCACGAATGGTATGAGAGAAGCTACTGTATGAACATTGAAGATGTTGAGCAAGATCTTAATACTGTGGATTGCGTGTTTTGTGGCCCTCAGAAAACGGAGTAATTTTCATATACTGTACACCAAGTGGTCCAAGATATCATAAGTAATGAGTGGCTGCACCCAGACAAGACATTTTCAATCACAAAATGTTCTGAAAATGTGTGTCCCTTCTCTGATCAGGACATCAAATACTGGGATAGTCCTCCCAAGGTGAATTCAGCCTTCGCCAGAATTACAAGGTGAACCACTATTCCCCTGGATGGGTCCTTCCAGAATCTCATGGATAGTAACGCTTCACTCAAAACAGCATTCTACTGTTGGAACAGCTTTTAAGCCCTTTGTATCCATGTCATGCATGTCCCCTACCATGAAATGACGGATGGTCCAGATAGATGAACAGATGCAAGCTGGTGTGAACAGGCAAAGCATTCGAAACAATTATATTCCTGTAAAATGAACAGTGGATTTTTATGTGCAATGCTAAATTTGATGCCATCAAGCTTAAGGCCAGATCCTTAGCTCTAGCAGTTTTGGTCAGAAGATCTCTGGCTATGATCCTGAGCTGCTGATTCTTGTTCTAAGAAAAGGCTATTTTTGCGCCCCTTTTCAGGTGAGACCCTGGATGCCAGAATAGCGAAAGGGAAAAGGATGTTATTTATATTTATACAGTGTATAATCTCAAGTTTGGAGGTCAAGAAGCTTCAAAAGTACTTACAGTATTTTGATAGACATTCCTTTCGGGACTCCAGAGCTAAGAGACCTTGATGAACATTTCCCAGGCATAGTTTCCGCCCGCTCAATCATTTCATACTTGGGCTTGAAACAAGCCTGGCTCCAGACGACTTTCCTAAAAATCTCACTTTCTGATAGTCAGCAGGCCCGTCCCTGGGATCTCCTCCAGCCTCTATATCACGACAGAGACATGGGTATTGCAGATCGTCAAACGCTACAGTATGCCTTGGAATTCAACAAAATTCCTTGAATGAACCGGTTTCCCATTTCAACATTGTCCAAGCGGCAGAATAAAAATCTTGCCTTGATGGATGCGGTTCACAAGTTATTCAGAGGGTTCCTTGTGGCCGGGAACTGAGGTGAATCTTTTCCAATCTTTTCCAATCTTTTTATGGTCGGGCTTTCGTCTTGTACTTGCATTGGAGCCTTTCCACTACAGCAGGTAAGTGCACAAGGTTACTAGGTCTCTTCACCCAGGCCATAGAAGCAGTGCCATGGACACAATTCCATATCAGAGCACTTCAGACCAATTTTTTAAGGAATTGAGACCGATATCCACAGAATCACGCAAAGCAGATTTATCTATCTTTCCTCAATTGAAATGGTGGTGAAAGCCTTCCGAATTTTAATGAAGACAGAGCTCTAGAGATCGTAACTGGGCACACCCTCTTTACCGATGCCAGCTCAAAAGGTTGGGGTGCCTTGCTTGAAAGCAGTGTCTCCCAAGGAAAATGGTCTGCAGGAGAAGTCTTGCTCTCAATAAAAGGTCCTGGAGATTAGAACAATTTTCAGGGCGATAATCCAATTTTCCCATCCAAGGAATAAAACGGAGTCATTTGTGTAGCAGTAGCTTAGGTACAAAGCTTTCATGAGCATTGAAAGAGGTTTCAAGACTTCCGTCTTGGGCAGAAAACGGTTTCTCACAAAGGCTTTGCATATATCCAGTAAATCCAGTATCTCTGCAGACATAAATCATCACAAGATCCAACCAGTAGAGTGTTCTCTAAAGCCAGAGGTGTTTAATCAAGTGACCTCCAGTTGTGGGAACCTCACAATCAACCTTATGGCGACAGGAAGAAATGCAAAACTCCAGGTCTTTTGTTTTCAATCGCGATCAAAAAGCAACCTTTACTAAAGCAATGTCGATACAGTAGAACTTCCCATTAGTGTACATTTTCCCTCCTCTGCCCATATTTCATAAAGTTCTGACTAAAATCAGGAGAGATAGTGAAGGCTATTCTTATTGTCCCATTCTGACAAAAAAAAGGTCTAAAAAAAGACCTTCTAAAGATGTCCCTCCTTGGAAGTTACCTCCCCTTCTGGATCTTCTCTCACAAGGCCCAATATGGCATCCAAATCCAACTTTACTTGCCTTGACGGCATGGAGATTGAGAGGCGGTATTTTAAAGAACAAGGGATTGTTGTACAGTAGTCCAGAATATGATCTGTGCTAGAAAGCAATCTACATCCAAAATAGTACAATAGGGTTTGGAACGTTGATATGGTATGTGTGCTCTGTAATAGCGTTTCAGGAAATTCTTGCTGCTTTGCGAAACATGACTGTGGATCTGATGTGGGAGGAGCCCTTTTAAACAATTCTGGCAAAGGTGGTCCTATTATGCAGGAAGGAGGGGCATAAACACCATCATGTACTGTCATGGATAGACTCAAAGATAAATAACAGTAAGAAATTTATAACTTTATAAGGTGCCAGCAAAGGCTGAAACTACACTAGGTGTGAAAGATTCAATAAGAACATACGAAAATGTGACGTTCTTAACACATGCAATAGGTGAAGCGATCCTTGGAGAAGTGATCAAACAAGGTCATGCTCTATAGCTGGAGGCTCATGAGAGCCTCCTTCCCTGAACTGTTTGTTGGAATAGTCTCCCAACAGAAGTAGTAGAGCCCAATACAGTAATGGAATAAAAAAATGCTTGGGATAATTGAGTCTATCAAATATAAAATAGGGTCTGAGGTTTTACAACAGATGGGAAAGTCGACAAAGTGGTTATTATTTTCTGTCAATTATAATCTACAATGATCACACAGTGTACCACATCAGGTCTTAGACCTGAAATGAAGGGGTTTTTAATGATTGTCCTCTTTTTGTTTTTGTCGCCTCCAGCATGAAGATGCGATCCAACGTCATCAGCTATGTGACTGTCAATGACTCTCCTGACTCTGACTCCTCCGTGAGCAGCCCTTACTTGGCAGACCACCTTGCTACTCTTAATGGGATGACAGGGTTTTTAGAAGTGCCGAGAAGCCGAGCAGCACACAGCCAGAATTCTAGCTGCCGAACAATCATTGTACCCCCATTAAAGACACAGTTTTATGACTGCACTTTGGATCCCCAGCTATCAGGTGAGCTCACTCCTAGATGTTTGTTTTTTCATGTTACTGTTTAGTTTAAAGAATAGTTTTATGGTAAGAACTTGGGAGTGTTCAATCCCAAGGTCATCACTGTGTCTTAGTGCCTCAGGCACTAAACGGGATCTAATGCGGTCTGAGGTTTCCAGCAGAAAGAATGGGCAGACTAGTTGTTGCCTGCTGTCAATTTCACTTTAAAGCAAACATTTGAAGCCATTACTTTGGCAATGTATAAGAGCATTTGTCAACGCCACGTAACAATGCAATAAGAGACCATTGTATATTATTCAACATCTCAATTATATAATCTTCCGAGTTGATCGCCAAACTCCTGTATTGTTACCGTAAGCATGTACAGTAATAATTTCCTGGTTTTCTTTTGGATGAGTCCCATTATTTGTATTAATAAAGCTAAATGGTTCATTATCCTGCAGGTATCCTGGGTAGTTCTGGCAAAACTAAAACTTCCTCTTCAAATGGACAATCATCCGGAAGCTGTATTACCCAAACTGGATATCGCTCCCATCGCATCGTGAATGGAGTGCAGCCTCTCAACCTCAGTCAGGTAACTAGCAAAGTGAGCATGTGGTCGGCCTAGTTTTACATGGTATTTGGGTAATACCTTTGTGTGACTGTGGTAATAATAGAAGCCTTTGTCTTACACGTGTGATATCACACACACACACACACACACACACACACACATACATATATACGGGCATTCGCGCGTTAACACTCGCACTCGCGCATTAACACTCGCACTCGCGCATTAACACTCGCACTCGCGCATTAACACTCGCACTCGCGCATTAACACTCGCACTCGCGCATTAACACTCGCACTCGCGCATTAACACTCGCACTCGCGCATTAACACTCGCACTCGCGCATTAACACTCGCACTCGCGCATTAACACTCGCACTCGCGCATTAACACTCACGCATTAACACTCGCACTCGCGCATTAACACTCGCTCGCACTCGCGCATTAACACTCGTTCGCACTCGCGCATTAACACTCGCGCATTAACACTCGCACTCGCGCATTAACACTCACGCATTAACACTCACGCATTAACACTCGCACTCACGCATTAACACTCGCGGATTAACACTCGCACTCGCGCATTAACACTCGTGTATTAACACTCGCGCATTAACACTCGCACTCGCGCATTAACACTCGCGCATTAACACTCGCACTCGCGCATTAACACTCGTGTATTAACACTCGCGCATTAACACTCGCACTCGCGCATTAACACTCGCGCTGGCGCATTAACGCTGGCGCATTAACACTCGCGCTGGCGCAGGCACTCTCGCGCAGGCGCTCGCGCTCTCGCGCATGCACTCGCGCTCTCGCGCATTAACAATCGCACGAGCTCTCACGCACACATTAACACATACACGAGCTCACACACACATTAACACATACACGAGCTCACACACACATTAACACATACACGAGCTCACACACACACACACACATTAACACATACACGAGCTCACACACACATTAACACATACACGAGCTCACACACACACATTAACACATACACGAGCTCACACATAATAAAGATTCAAAGACAAGAACAGAAGCACAGCACTTTGGCACACATTGAGTATCTTTGGGAACCTCAGAGCTTCTTAAAAGTTAATTCAAGGCAATTTTTATCTGCCGTCTATGGTGCCTTCCATCACTAAGGTCACACGGAACCATAGGTGATTCATAAATAGAACCTTCCTTTTACATCATTCACAATTAATAAAAAGGAAGTGAATGTAATTCCCAGGAAGATGATTCTAAGTTAACAGACCCCTTCCTATATAATTTCAGAACCAGCAGTCAGTCCTGATGGGCACCCAGGAGAGAAGCATGAACCCTGCTCCTCGCAGACAACAGGCTTACGTTGCTCCACTCCCATCGATCTCTCAGGCACCGTTCACTTTCCAGCACAACAGCCCCTTACATTCCACTGTGCACCCCCACCTCGCTGCAACGGCCACTGGTCACCTATCGAGCCAACCTCACATGTACACCTACGCTCCCACCACAGCTGCAACCCTGGGATCCACCACCTCCATTGCTCACCTGTTCTCCCCTCAGGGCTCTGCAAGGCACACCACATACACTACCCACCCCAGTACTCTCGTGCACCAGGTCCCCGTCAGTGTGGGTCCCAGCCTGCTGAACTCTGCCAATATGGCCCCCACACAGTATCCTCACCAGTTTGCGACCCAGTCGTACATAGGTGCCTCCAGGGGATCTGCAATCTACACTGGATATCCTTTGAGTCCAACCAACATCAACCAATACTCGTACCTTTAATTCAGACTTTGCAGGCTTTACCAGGATACACTGCTATACAGCAGGATTCCCAAGAAGCTGGATTGAAGGAAAGTGGGCTCTTTTCCTTAATATTGACTGCATTGTTGTAGTCACGTAAGCTTGTTCAGTGTTAAGTTTTTCTGTGGTTCGTGTATCTCCCACCTTGGTAGCATCCTCTTGCATTGCGCCTTCATAGTTCAACACTGCAGTGGCAGCGAGTTATTTTTCTCCTCTTAGGTACCAAGAGGGTAGCTTTGGAGTGTGATGGCTACAATCCATTGTGTTGCGGCAATTGTCTTTTATTTATTTTAATTTTTTTGTCTATTTTAGTCCAAATTATTTAGTGTTTTATTTAGTCTTTATAGTAGATGCAAACAGCGGTCTAGTTTCACAGTATAGCAAATTAAGTGTTTAATGTTACTTATGTTTTTAACCATTTTAGCTTTTAAATTCATACTTTTCGATATAGTAAGTCGTTCTTGAAAAATGAGATTTTTACCATTTTGTTCTTCTGTGCTTCTGTAAAAATGTTCTGGTTACTTTTATTTCCCACAGTGTTTAAAAGCATAGTAATAACATCTGCTTTATTAACTTAATACATGGCAGGACATACACGCGTTTTTAATCCATAGCTTCATTGCATTGGAAGTGCAGAGAAAAAACACTGGCATGTATTTTTCAAATGATTCCATTTTATTTGTTTTCATAAAAAGAATTATGCTGTGCAGTGTCATTTTGGTGAGGCTGGCAGCAAAATATTAAACTCTGGTACACTGCTCATTTAATAAGATATTTGTTAGAGGAACAACTGGTGGGGTTTGTATTAGTGTTAAATTCAGAGAGGCATCTGCAAAGGAACAGGGCATTTGGACAATATATTTCATTCAGCAGGATATGATTAATGCACATGTCCCCTTCTGTATACTCCTGTCAGTTAAATAGATGAGAATCATCAAAGGCATTAGTGGCACTCTCTAATACAGGGCCGGGCCACTGATTGTGTCACCTGTGCTGAAGCAGGGATATCCTGAAACCTGACCTATTGGTGGCCCTTGAGGACTGGAATTGTCCACTCTTGCTCTAGCTGCACACCAGAGGATAGCAGGGCAAAAGCAAAATGCCAGTCTTGGGTAAATTAATTTAATTAAAAAAAGAAAAAAGATCCAAAATAAATTGCTGCTTATGCAAATTCATTATCCCCAAAGCCATGAACTGCTGCTTTAAGTAAATCTGAAAATGTAAAGACAAACCGTGCGTTCATATTTGCTTCTGCATGTGTGTTTGTCAGACTTTGTCATTCAGCAAGTTCTTGGCTGAATGACAAAGGGGAGGGAAAAAAGATTTTAACATTTCTTACAGAATTTCAAACTATTTTAGAAGTTTTGTAATTGTACTGTTTTAATATTTTACACAAAATGAAATGTATACCTTCTGATTTAAAAAAAAAAAAAAAAAAAGCATAACAAGGAAACAGAATCGCTTTTTAACCCTTTCAGCACCAGAGAGGCCCACAATGCATTGCAGACTTCTCCTTCCCCCCACCCCTAATATACCGTTAAAAGGATTGAATCAAAATCTTTTGTCTTTGTAATCAAAACTGTTAGTTATGATACTTGAACCTCTCTGTACTTGGTGTCCGTCAGATTTTTGTGGGGTAGGGATTAGTGTTCTTGTGTATTTTTCCTTCTTTTTTTTTTAAACCAAAATGAATTGTGGGAATGTATGTGAAAATAACAGTTTTTAGAACGTATCACTGTAGCACTGATAAATATATAAATATATTAAATAAAAGACATAGTCTGAAATGGACTCGCATAGTAATGTGAGTAAATGGAAACTTCTGATTTGTTTTGCACAGGTATGTATGGTGACTAATTAATTGTTTCATGTATGTTCACTTAATGTAGTGCCTTAAATGCTAACGTAGTGATTATAGTTTACAGTAAGCTTGCCTTATAATAGGGCTGGCAAGCCCCCTTTGAATAGAAGCAATCCTCTAAACCTAGGAGCAAAACAATTTATTAAAAGGCTAAAATAAACAGTGCTGTTGGGTTAATACTTAGATTTGTCATTTGATTTTTCTTTTTTAATAGCAACCTTAATGGCTTTGTTTGTTTAAAAAGTCAAGCAATCTCTGCTTCTATCTTGCTCTCTTATACAGGCACATGAACTGTTAGATGTTTGTACAAACACATTTCAAATATCTTGAGACTTTTGGTGTGATTTTTACAGTGATTCATTTCATATGTGCAATACCTTTTTCCCTTCTTTGTTTGGTCCTCTTTTGTGCTTGTTGAAATCTTAATCAATAACATTCCTCGTAAGAATACATGCAAGCTACTTTATAGGATGTTTATACCAAAGAAAGCTAAGCATGGTAATTGTGTTGTGCTGTGAAGCACAACGGATTCGTACCGGGATACCAGTCATTAATGTCATATATAACGCAGAACTGATTATTAATATTTTCTTTCTGAGCTATAGCGATAGTATTATGAGGAAATCCACTGTGTATAGGCAAAAACCAGCAGGGTGTTTTTCACTCCTCTGCTTAGCAGACGATGACAGATAATTTGTTTTAATTAGTTAGTCCTTTTGCTGCTGACTGTCATTGCTATTTAGTCACTGTATTTATAGGCTTTTCTTGTTCCATATGGCCACAGATATCCCAGAGCACGTCGCTGAACAGATTTGACACCACCAATGTCTTATTGAAAAAGATTGAACTTTTCAATGTATTGCTCCCCATTGAAAGCTTATGAACGCTAGCACGTTATGAGTGAATTCGTTGTGGTGCATCAAATGATTGCAAATCTCAGGCAAAATATAAGCTCTGCTGATCTTGCATATCTAAGAATACCACAATAAGTGGTACTTCAACAAACCTAGGCACTGAATTAGTTGCTTTACCATCGGATACTTCCTAATGGGCCTCTTGCGTCCTTAGTAAGTATTACCTAATGGTAAAGCAACTTCTGCAGTCATTTGTGGCAATACAATTCAGGGATAAGCAACTAAAAATGTGAACATTGCCTTAACTTCCCTGCTACAAATCTTATCAATACCAGCATCAAAGCCAGCCTTGTGTTCTCCAAGTTCAGCATTGAAAACCCATTGTGACAATTGTAATTCTACAGAGGCAAGTAGCTCCTAATTCTGATTATAAGGAATGATTATAGGAAGAGGTGAGCGAAAACAGGGTTCTCAGCAGATATATAAAGATGTAATTTTAAGCAGAATGGTCTGTGGAATTGTCAGCTTTAAGACTAGCTAAGAAACGGTATATTTAATATTTCATGTTATTGATTGTTACTTTCATTATTTTATTTGAATTTCTTTAGTCGTTTAAACTTACAAAGAAAGCATAGAATACTTTATAGTTTTGCTGGATTGATTATGTCATTGTTTAGGCTTTCTTACTTTTTTTGTGTTCATTTATTATATATTTCGTTTTTTTGCTTTTCAGTATATATTCATTATTTAGAATGTAACCCGTGAGAATTTCCTCCCAGTTTAACAAATGTTTAGAAAATATTTTGAGAATGCTAAGAAAGCATTCAGAATTAATGTAGTAGTTGAATATACTTATGAGTGAAAAAGTATGTGTATTATGTACTGCATCACTGTTTCTTTGCCATGACCTTTCTGTTGCATATAGGCCTAACAACTAGTGAAATAGTTTTTGTTATACTGAGGGTTTATAACATATTCCTTTTGGATGATTTAACTTGGTTTAATCGGTTTCACTTTGCAAGATCTGTTTTCTTTGACCATCTATTTATATCCTATAATATTCTAAATTGACGAAAATGTTTGTTTTAGATGGGGATGAGACTTCAAAAAGATGTAATCAAAAAAGGTGTCATCTTTAAAAGTTTTCAACATCAAAACTATGCCAAAATGCACATGTTTATATTTAAGGTTGACCTTTCTTAATAGCAGCATGATTTAAGCAGACCATTTGTTTCATTTTTCTGATGGCAGATTTAAGGCTGACATTGAAACAGTGGAATTTAGAGTGGATTGGTGAGGGGGAATTCAACAGCGGGGTGACACTACTGTATTTCTAGAAGCTTGGTTTTGCTAAATAAACAAAACAGGGCGTATTACAGTAGACTATATAATGTAACCCTATGGTTTTTCCAAGTATCGCAAATGAAAGAAATGACTGGATTCCCATCATCCTATCTCACTTTGTGAAAATTGCTCTGTTGTTTTGCATGGTGTACATTGTTGCTTAACTTTAAACAATGGGTGACTTTATTTTTTTCCCCCCGGATATGGCTTAATGTTTATCACTACATGTAAGCAGTACATTTATATGTAATGTTAGTATTATGTTCCAGCTTTGAATCATTGATATTGCAATGAAAGTTTTTATTTTGTCTTTTAGTTTTATTAAATGTTTGATATGCTAGTTGCTGTGTGAAACTTAACAATTATTCCCATTATATGGTTGTACTTAATTTCCTTAATTTTTTTTTCCCCAAGCAGCTATAAACTGGTAGTTTCTGGGAATTATTGATCTATGTTTGTATTGCCGGTGTTCTGGGGGGAGGGGTGGGTGGGTGGTTGTTATGTAAAATCAGTTTTAAGAAAACAAAAAAAAATATAGATATTTAAAAATTATTACTAACTATACGGGAAAAGGGTCCATTGTGAAAACATAGTTTATCTTTGGATTCAATGTTTGTCTTTGGTTTTACAAAGTAGCTTGTATTTTATGTATTTTCTACATCATATGGCAAAATGTAGAGCAATTGAAATGCATCAATAAAGAGGGATAATTTTCTTTACTGCTGTAACTGTCCTGTGTTTATTATACAGATGTGTCCAGACTTGCTATTTCCGGTGATGCACAAAGGCATTTACCCAGCATGTATTTTGAGTTTGTGTCCTGGCAGCTGCTACAGAGCCGCTTCCATAGTACTCTGCATTAATGATAGGCGTTGCTAGTGTGTCTCTAATCTAAATGCAAAGTAACTCACCCCTTATTCCCATTAATTTCATATGATATCCCATTAATTTCAATGTAATCCACCACTTTTTCCCTTACCATGTCATAGGTCTTTCCCAGAGAGGTCACTGGAATAGAAGAGAATTCACGTGTTATGATTCCAAAACACACCACAGTTGAATTTTAACTCGGAATATAAAGCCCTACTTTTTAATTATAACTCGTCTTCATTGAGAGCCGCATAAGCCCCAACTCTGTTATCAAGCGGCCACAGGGTTGACCATTTTATGACCAAAGAAAAATTGAACCCTCGGGGTAAATAGGTCAAGATCCTTCCAGTGTCTATGCTTGTCGTCATAAAAACAATAGTATTTTTAATATTTCTAACCAATATTAACCCCTGGAGTACTAGGTTGATTAAAATACTTAATATTCCCCACCATTTTTATTACACTATAATAAAAAATATATTTATTAAGCAGCCCTTTTCTTGGCTGCCGGTGAAAGGCGTGGAGTGGGTGTGGACCTTCATTTTCACGCTGATGGACTATGATAAGAAATTCTGGCTGCAGTTTTAAAAGAAAACCGGTCATTCGATACACATTCCATAATATAGTACAATACACAGAGCGATATGTGATCAATATGGACAATCCGCCACTCCCCATCTGGCCCCTCATAGTTGCATTCTGCCACCTCCTGCCACTATGAGCCGTAGCAGGAGGAGCGTGTTGGATCGGCCTGTGTTACTCTAGAAAGAAAAAAAGTATGAGATTAAACAGTGTATGGTATATATAATTTCTACATAAACACAATTGTTATGCAATTATCAGAATACTGTAGGTACTCTATTCACACACTTGCTCTGTTAGGGAAAACTACTATCAAGACATGCTCCATCGGGTCCCAGTACTCCCGTGGAAACTCCTGGGCCAGGAACGATGGGATGCTCGATGTCCCGTGAAGGTTCTGTGGGTCAGCCTCGACGTCTGGCTGCCTTCTTAATAATAAATGGTTTCTAGTGCTGTTGTTACATTGTACGGTATATTGTATAGACACGTGTCCGTGCATGTGTGAGCATAGGCAAAGATATTCAGTGTGCCATTGTCCCGGGAATATACTGAATTGCAATTACATCAAATAAACCACACAAATAATTTATGTTGGTTGATCGCGGTGAACAGTGTTGATGTGGCTGTAATATTGCACCGTGTCGTGGCGCCAGGGACATTGTCTGGCCACATCTATGCACATCCCATTTGAAAATCATATACAAGTGCTGGAAATATTTAATGGGACAATCCTCACAAGTCTACTAATGCTAGTGACATTTTTAGGTGTTACATCTGGGTGACTGATGCGGTTTACCTGACAAAATATATTTTTGTGACTCAAGCTGTTTCATGGACAGGTGTGGGCTATTCTTTAATTATTTCATAATCAATTACGCAGGTAAAAAGTCTGGAGTTGATTCCAGGTGTGGCATTCACATTTGGAAGCTGTTGCTGTGAACCCACAACATGCGGTCAAAGGAGCTCTCAATGCAAGTGAAACAGGGCGTCCTTAGACTGCAAAAAAAAAAACCCATCAGAGAGATAGCAGGAACATTAGGAGTAGCCAAATCAACAGTTTGGTACATTCTGAGAAAAAAGAACGCACTGGTGAGCTCTGCAACACAAACAGGCCTGGACGTCCATGGAAGACAATAGTGGTGGATGATCGTAGGATCCTTTCCATGGTTAGGAAAAAACAATTCACAACATGCATTCGTTGGGCAGATGAAATTAAGATCTACCTGTGCTAGAATGATGGGAAGAAAAAAATATGGAGAAGGCTTGGAATGGCTCATGATCCGAAGCATACCACATCTGTAAAACATGGTGGAGGCAGTGTGATGGCATGGGCATGCAAGGCTTACAATGGCTCTGGGTCACTAGTGTTTATTGATGATGTGACAGAAGAAAGAAGCAGCCGGATGAATTCTGAAGTTTACAGGGATATATTGTCTGCTCAGATTCAGCGAAGTTGATTGGACGGCGCTTCACTTTACAGATGGACAATGACCCAAAACATACTGCGGAAGCAACCGAGGAGTTTTTTTTAAGGCAAAGAAGTGGAATATTCTGCAATGGCCGAGTCAATCACCTGATCTCAACCCGATCGAGCATGCATTTCACTTGCTGAAGACAAAACTTAAGGTAGAAAGTCCCACGAACAAACAACTGAAGACAGCTGCAGTAAAGGCCTGGCAAAGCATCACAAAGGAGGAATCCCAACGTTGTGTGATGTCCATGCGTTCCAGACTTCAAGCAGTCATTGCCTGCAAAGGATTCTTGACAAAGTATTAAAAATTAACATTTTATTTATGACTAGCTGAGAGACCTGGCGTTGCCCGGGATGTAATTTTGGGGGGGCGGACGACAGGGTTGGGCTTCCCCCGGGTGACTGGGTGACTGACTGAATGGGTGGGTGACTGACTGAATGGGTGGGTGACTGACTGAATGGGTGGGTGACTGGGTGAGTGTGTGGGTGACTAAGTGAGTGGGTGGGTGACGAGTGGGTGGGTGACTGGGTGACAGCGTGGGTGGGAGACGGTGGGTGACTTACCTTGACCCCGTGGCATCTGGCTGGGGCAGGAGGTGAGTTCGGGAAGCTTGCGGGGGGGGAGCAAGAGTGGCAGGAGGCCCGCGCCGCGCTTACCCTCCGTTCCTCGTTGTGAGCGAGGGGGGAGGAGCCTGGAGTTTGCTGCTGAGCAGGAGGGCCGCGCTTCCCCTCTCCGGGAGCGGCGCACGGTGAGGGTGATGGTGCGGCTGGGGATGTTGCGGAGCGTGGGGATTTGGGTGAGGTGTGGAGGGGGGAGAAAGTGAGGGGCACCGGGAGAGGAGGGGGGGTGTGGAAGGTGAGCTGCGGTCCAACTGACGGGGGGAGAGTGAGGCCAAGCAACAGTGTGTGTGTGTGTGTGTGTGTGTCGTCACTCCACCTCAGGCCAATGAGAGGTGTGGGGGCGGCCGGCCCAAGGGACCAATGAGATTTCCCCTAGGGACACAGGAAGATGCAGACAGGCATACAATGCTTTCACAAATATATAATAAGATTGTGTTAATTTGTCCAATTACATTTGAGCCCCTGAAATAAGGGGACTGTGTATGGAAATGGTTGCAATTCCTAAACGTTTCATACGATATTTTTGTTCAACCCCTTGAATTAAAGCTGAAAGTCTGCACTTCTATTGCATCTCTGTTGTTTAATTTCAAATCCATTGTGGTGGCGTACAGAGCCAAAATTATGAAAATTGTGTCGTGTCCAATTATTTCCAGACCTAACTGTATGCCCATCCATCAGTATTGTCCTATCAATGAGATCATAGGGGTATTTAAACAGTCTTGAACATCTAATACTTTTCCCTGATGAAGTAACCCTTACGAAACGCGTAGGATAGGATAGCTGCAGTTTATGTATGCTCCGATTTACACATTCCAACTCTTTGTCAGACTTTAGGACTGTGGTTCAAAGTATTCACTGAACGCTCCGGTTGACTGTCAGTCACTTGAAGGCGCATGTCTGTGACGTCAGTGTTTGCCACGAGAGTCCAAGTCAATTGATGGTGTGAGAGTTTGGTACTGTGTTACGGGAAAAAACTCCCAAGTAAAATTATCAGTACATAGTCCAACCCCGTGATTCGAGTGGAGGGATTGGAAAAGAGGCGGAGAGTGACTGGACAGAGTACGTGATTCGTCGAGTGAGAGTGATCACAGACCCACAGACAGTCTTCATCTGGCAGCAGCTGATGCTGAGACCGTGTGCTTCATAGTGGTAACATGTCCCTAACATGTACTGCCTGTGATATTCTACATCTAAGTGTACGTGCGATACTTACCTGTGATGAGTCAATATAATCACATTTAATACACTACAAGTTGTGCGTTGTCTTTTGTGTCTTGATTTCTAGTGCATGAGATGCTGGGCCATCTTTACTAAATAGCTTCAGACTCGTGTGGTGTCAACAGGAGAGATTTGTTTTATTGTATATATCTCACTGCCAATGTTTAATTGACACCTATAAAGCACTTTTATACACTGTTTCTTTATTGTAATATATTTAGTAACACTCTTAGGTTAATTAGTGTAATTTGTGGGTTTTATCACTAATTTCTCACCATCACAATATATATATTTGTATCACTTGTATTAACCAAGTTTAGTGCGCATATATTCTTTTTTATTCTTCAAGGCAGGGACTTCTTTTTTTTACAATGTCTATTTGTATGTATCATGCACTTACTTGTATTAGGCTGCGGTCCCAGTCATCACTGTGACACGCGCGCCCGGCGGGGAGGGGTTGGGGGGCGGCGAGCGGCGTGTGCACATCGCTAACCGCGGTCTGAGGGGAGAGAGGGAGATTGCAACGGGAGGGGGCGTGGCCATGACCTCACGCGGCTGGTTCGCCCTCATTGGGTGAACCGCTGGCGGGGCGTGGCAACGCCTCCGTCGCAAGTTCTACCCTCTATCATTGAGTTTTAAAAAAACTGCCAGTACGGCGCGGCTGCACCTTCAGCGTGAAGGTGGGTACTGGGCCCAGCCCCATTGAAGGGCGGTGCTTACACTCCCAGCGCACGCCTCGTCACTGGGACCTGCAGCCTTATTTCTTGCATAATATCCCTGTAAAGCTACAGGCACTATATATATATATATATATATATATATATATATATATATATATATATATATATATATATATATATATATATATATATATATATATATATATATATATATATATATATATATATATATATATATATATATATATATATATATATATATATATATATATATATATATATATATATATATATATATATATATATATATATATATATATATATATATATATATATATATATATATATATATATATATATATATATATAACCATGCTGTAAAATGGATTACAATCATCTCTCCTGCTGACAGTAAGGCCTGGTAAGTTATGGGCATGCCAGCAGTAATTATGGAGGTTTGCCCTCAGACCCTGGTGAGGTGCCCTATGTATGGATGGGAGTGGCCACATACTCTGAATCCATAATTAGTGATGTCAGAGTTGTGCCTGCCCCCAGAGTATATATAAGGCACAGCACTGCTCAAAAGTTAGGTTGTGAAAGGAGTTCAGTTGGTTGGTAGTAGTAGTTGGAGTAAAGAGCAAGTCTGAGTACAGACTTGGGAGAATGCAGCTCATAAGACTGTGACCAGGGACCTGGGACAGGGAATCTCTCTCTAAGGGGAGATAGGGAATCCACCAATTTGGGAAAAGACACCTTTCAAAGGGAAGTGCAGTGAGCATGAGCGGCTGAGTACTACCGCTGTGAGGGGCAGCTGGCCCACCTCACTGCAATAAAGATGATCTTGTTAAATCATACCCTCGTGTGTAAGTGTGGAGTGATTACACAGAGGAGTGCACCACAGAGGAGTTCCTCACCAGGACCATCCACAAGCGGACGCTGGGATCCTGATGAGGTGGAGGCGCTGCACTGTATATAGGTAGGACTCATGCACACTACCTCAACTGCCTGTCTGGGTTGGCAATCCCCACACACCATCATGCGGGAGACTCAGTAGTCCTGTTACCAACAGGTGCACCACCAGACACCACACTAATGGGGGCTGGTTAGACCACAGGGGCCAATGTGAGATTGGGTGGGTCAGGCCAGGCCAGAAAATCCGTTACATATAATTAAAAAATATATATAATACACCACTGTGGCCACTTGATGGTGCTATGAACATCTGAATCCCATTTCGGTGAACAAGACAAGAGGTGGCTGCAGAGGTTAAATGTATAATCTTATTCTATGACATTTTGTAACTGCAGACAGCTGGGGGAAAATGTGGTTAACAAAAGTGAGTTTAGTCCTGGTCTTGTTATATAGCAATTCTCCTGTACTTTGATATGGCAAGCACTGAAATACCATCACTAGCCAGGGACAGAGCAACTACAGAAGCAAATAATTTCAGAGAGGAGGAAAGAGACCAGAACTCCCATCACATCTCTCCCAACCCCTCCTCACATCGCTCACGGCCCCCTCACATCGCTCACTGCTCCCAGGCTTAGCAATAGTGCCAAAAGTCATGCAGTAGCTGCAAAGGCAAACAAGATTCTATCTAGCATTAAACGGGCAATGGATGGAAGGGAAGTAAACATAATTATGCCACTTTCATAAAGCATTAGTAAGACCACACCTTGAATATGGAGTACAATTTTGGGTATCACTCCTTAGAAAAGACATGAAACTAGAGGGAGTGCAGAGAAGAGCCACAAAATTAATAAAGGGGTTGGACAATCTAATTTGAGGAGAGGCTAGCTAAATTAGATTTATTTACATTAGAAAAATTAAGAGGGGATATGATAACTATATACAAATATATATATATATTATTGGATAGTACAAGGAGCTTTAAAAAAAAAAAAAAAAAAAACTTCATACCAAGGGCAGTACAAAGGACACAGGGTCATTGCATAAGGTTGGATTAAAGGAGATTTCACCAGCAACAAAGTA
The DNA here is from genome assembly GCF_040206685.1 of Ascaphus truei. NCBI lineage: Eukaryota > Metazoa > Chordata > Amphibia > Anura > Ascaphidae > Ascaphus > Ascaphus truei. Next base: position 68,751,764 of record NC_134491.1, read on the forward strand.
AAGGGTTCTTTACAGTAAGGGCAGTTAAAATATGGAATTCATTACACGTGATAGTAGATACTGTAGATTTTTTTCAAAAAAGTTTGGACATCTTTTTAGAAAGGAAAGGTATACAGGTATATACCAAATAAGTAAACATGAGAAGGATGTTTATTCATTTATAAAATATTTTACCAGGAAGATCCCCCTGCACCTGTACAACCTCCCCTAGCTGCATCCCTGCTCCAACTGCCAGCAACCCTCAGAGTTCCAAATGTATCAACTGCCTCACAGAAGAATCCTGTCACTTCATTAGCCAGGCCTGGCCACCTGACTCCCAGCCCTGTGGCCTTCTGGGGGCTGTAGTCCCCGTGGAACCCCCTTAACATTGGCGCAGCGTGCGCTATCTCTAATGGCCACTGCAATGCTCCCTGCGCATGTGCGAACCTAGTAATGGCCGCCGCACCAGGGGAAGATACTGCGCATGCGTGCGCAAAGGCAAGATGACGGCGCCCTGATCATTAGCTCCCGTTGGAGCTCCGGCGATGTGCTCGCAACTCCGGCAGCCCCCACAGCAACCCCCCCTTCTCCCGAGCGGAGGTAAGGGGCCAATCGGGGAACCCAGGCCACCTTTCGAATTTTTCAAATGTTTTTCAGTTTATAATATTTTGAGTTTCCAAATACTTTCATGTTATACCTAATGAAAGCATTTCATGCTTTATGATATTTGATTTGTAAAAATCCTAAATCAAAACAAATCAAGTTCTGGCAATTCCAAAACCAGAAATGTTTCAGAACTAAAAACAAAAATCACACGCAGAGGGCTCTGCGTGACATATCTAGGAATATATTTCGACTGCTTTCAAATTGTTGCATGCTGCACAAAAGAAAAAAATGCCTTACGCCATCTTTAAGGGGATGGAGAAAACCATAAAGAAAAGTAATGCAAGCCACACATTTTTAATACAGCGACCTGCGCCAACATGAAAATGTAACTCTGCCCTAAATTTTCCCACTTATCCATAAATCCTTCACCACTTCGCAGGGAGAAGCAGACATGGCGCAACTACGATTACTACATTGACGCTGCCTGGTGCATGTATATACAGTACTACATTTTTTTTTTTTTAAATATCTTTCCTATGCTGCAATATATGTAGGTGTGAACTTGTTTATGTCTACTACTTTATTAGGGAGAATGTGAACTATTTCATAAAAGGACTCTGCCTTTTGGCTTTTATAGCATAAATACAGCATAAGCCTTTTAAATAAGACCTTCACAATAAGCACTGTAATTGTACGACAATACATATTGCTCCATTCCTGACTCCTCACAAAGTTTGCCTCCTGGATACTCAGACGATTTTTGCATTCACCTGTCTGTCTCTCATTCTCTCAGTTGAGTTACAGATGCAGCGGCCATAATTTTATGAAATCGCACGGTTTATACCTCGGTATACCAATGTGATGGCACAGGATTACTTCCAACCGTACCGCCTTAAGACGCAAGTGCATAAAATGGCATTATCGAGTTCTGGCTTACAAACACCTGAAATTGACACAGCAGCACAGTACTGTACACATTACAATTCATTAATTTCATTGCATATAATTGCACACAATCCATAAAATTCAAACAAAGCAACCGTGATAAACACGTGTGCCTGGGGCGATTGGTTCATGCCGCGTGGAGTACAGCGCACACGAAAATGGCGCCACGATACCTTACAATAACGGCTGCTGCATCTGTATCAGCACCATTCTACTTTTGAACAGAGCAACAATTTCAGTGACTTCAAGTATAACACAGCAACTTCATGACACTCACAGACTTCAGGACGCGACCCTGCGGGAGAGAAGAGGGGAGGGCACCAAAAATGAGTACTCCCACCGCAAAAACCATCGCATTACACTCCAATGATGCTGTCATCACTAGGATTACTTGTAGGGCTTACACATCAGAAGTCCACGGTCACCCTTATACTAGAAAGATATGTAATTAAAACAAAAACCCAATTTAGCTAAACGTGTAGGACAGGTTCAATTAGACATTACTTATTACATTGTAGCTGTAATATTACAGAAGGTGTACAGATCTTATCAGATGAAAAAGACATTACAAAAACATGCAGTACAGATTCAGACAAATAAAAAGGAATAAAACAGAAAACCTAATACATTACCAGCTAAATATTCAAAGTGGAAGTTTACATTTACAGTAACTAAGGTGCTTTTCACTATTACATGATCACAAAATCAGGATCAGAACTACAATTCCCAGCATGCCATGCTGCAAAGCATCAGCATTATTACAGAGATACTACCATGTCCATGGAGCAACTTGAATATGGATTCTTGGTCGGGGGCCATTAGTATTGCACCTGGAGATACAGTACAAGGAGATAAGGGGATTTGCTAAGGTATGTGTGGACCAGACAGTTATGGAGCCGGCAAAATACCCACATACAACACCCACTTCACAGTGCACATAATGTTCATATAGATTATTTATGTAGCTCAAAGTTCAAAAAGTCATATGGATCCTGGCAAAGTGTACATTTGTTGTAGCTTTTGATACCCTTTATGGAACCAACATGACTATTCTTGATGTATAACATTATAGTGCACAGGGTTTTGGAAACCTGACAGGTATCTTCAAGTGTACTTCAAAAGAGACCTGTAAAAGTCTTCAAGTGCTGCAAAAATAGCACTAGATCTATCGGAGAGTAAAAAATCCACAGCACGGTTTTTGTTTTGATGTGGTGTGCTCCCCCAGCTTTGCAGCAGCAGCAGGACTTTGATACCTGACCTAACGCTTTATCCCCCACATCTGGGTTATGGATTGGAAAGATGCCTAGAATTGAAAACCATGCTGTTTTCCCATCTTTGAGCATTGCCAGAACACACACAGTGCAGAAGATAAAAGGGAGTCAATATTCCCACTTGTCACGTGGAATACATAACCCCTTAAATGCCAGAGAGGACTTGGAAAGGGCAGTCCCTCATAGAACCAACGTGTACTTATAGCAGTGGCATGTTTAATGGATTAAATGCAGTTGACACAATTATTACCTTATTTTTTTTAAAGTTTGGTCAAATGTTTACTATAAGACTGTAAACTCTTGTATATACAGATTTGTAAATCCACATTATTGTTTTGTTTAAAACTTTAAACTAATTATGGTACCATAGTTGGTCAAAGAGATAAAGGGGAAGAAGCATTACTCTAAATATATACATTATGTACAGTATACACATACATAGAACAGAAACTGTATATACCGTATATTGTACTGCACTGTGGAGTATGTTGGTGCCATATATAAACGATAATAATATATATATATATATATATATATATATATATACACACACACACACACACACGCCGATACATTTAGCTGCTGGACGTTTTGCCCCTTGGTAATGTATACCGTAACCCCCTAACCTTACATAGTTACATAATAGATGAGGTTGAAAAAAAAGACATACGTCCATCAAGTTCAACCAATGCTAAATTTAGACAACAGATACTTTATCCTACATCCGTACTTACAGTATATTGATCCATAGAAAGGCAAACAAAAAACCCCAGTGAAATATTATCTAATGACATCTCATATGGGGAAAAATAAATTACTTCCTGGCTCCATATATTGGCAATCAGATTACTTCCTGGATCAACATCCTTCCCACGTTTACTTATTTGGTATATCCCTGTATACCTTCCCATTCTAAAAAGATGTCCAACCTTTATTTGAAGATATCTATTGTATCTGCCATCACAGTTTCCATGGGTAAGGAATTCCACATTACCTGCCCTTTCCTCCGACCTTAAGGGGTGACCCTGTGTCATTACTCTTACCTTACTCTAAAAAACCTCTAACCTTTACTCCTTACCCTAAAAACCTTAACCTTTAATCCCTACCCTAGCCCGTTACCCCTTACACTAAAACCCCTAACCTTAACCCCTAATGCTAATGCTAATCTTTACCCTAAAAACTTTAACCCCTTAGCCTAAAACTCCCTTACCTTAAAAAGCTTAACCCAGTAGCATAAACCCCTTAAAGTTAACCCCTAATGCTAACTACTAACCTTAGGGGCGAAACGTCCAGCAGTTGACTGTCCTTGGCGGTTGAACAGCGGTGCCCAAAGGTCCCATTCCGCCCCTTCAGTGCCAGAATTAAATTGCTTCACAGGTCGCACTGGAGCTGAAAGGGTTACTGTGAGTATTTAGCAGTTTCCTTACATCTGGGTTTAATAAAGGCAGGGAAATAGAGAGCCGAGATGTGGCAATGGTCCCTCCCACAAGGAAAAGTGTCCAGACATTCCTAAGCTATGAGTTGGAACTAGAATAGAAGGGGAAACGTCTCTTGCAACCATTAAGAGAAGAGTCCTGTGGAATACAAGTCAATTGCAAACGGACTCTAGTGAGGACCATAGATGGCTGGGATTGTGTTACTGACCTGCGCACTCCTTTCTTTTGCCACCACTATCACTGGCCAGGGGCAGCAGGTTTTCCTGGAGTACATGCAAGGAAGGATAGGAGTTTTAGAGGTAAGTGGTCCAAAGTGGGACTGCACCATTTAAGCCTTGGCATGAAGTGAAGTGATGGCAGCTATGAAATTCATGCGCAGTGAATATACAAATGCTTTAGTGTTATGTCTGATTTAAAAGGGATCTATATTTATGAAGCATTGGGTCAGTGCTCTTTGGACTGTAACGTAGAAAGAATGAAGCAATACTTAGACTGAATATAGGAAGAGGGAAAGGCTTTCTGAAATAAATTATTATTATTTTTTTAAATGAGACCCGTATGTACTAAATAGTGCTATGTCCCAACACATCTTATGACCACTTCTAGTGAATACAGACTTTTCTACATTTTTTGCGTCTCAATGACTCTTGGCATTAGTGATCCTTTAGTAGTCTTAGTGGAATCTCACATATACAAATCAGTACCTTTCCATTAAAATTGCAATTTGTCATCCAGAATAGGTTACCTGTAGGTCTGAGTCTGATTCAAGGAAAGTTATCGAACACACACACACACACACACACACACACACACACACTATAAAAGGTCAGCACCTATGTACTGTATCAAAGTTTATTGCACACTGTATACAGAAGAGATCTCTAAGAATATATACAGGCATACCCCAGTTTAAGAACACTCACTTTAAGTACACTCGCGAGTAAGGACATATCGCCAAATAGGCAAACGGCAGCTCACGCATGCGCCTGTCATCACGTCCTGAACAGCAATATCGGCTCCCTACCTGTACCGAAGCTGTGCGCAAGCGGGGAGACTATAGAGCCTGTAACAAATGCGTTATTTACATCAGTTATGCACGTATATGATGATTGCAGTACTGTACATGCATCAATAAGTGGGAAAAAAAGGTAGTGCTTCACTTTAAGTACATTTTCGCTTTTACATACATGCTCTGGACCCATTGCGTATATATACTAGCATGATATAGGTGCTGACCTTTTATAGTGTGTGTGTGTTCGGTAACTTTCCTTCAATCAGACTCAAACCTACAGGTAACCTATTCTGAATGACAAATTGCAATTTTAATGAAAAGGTACTGAAAGGTGTGTGTATGTATGTATGTGAAATTTTTTTAAAGGATTATACAAGGTTAAAACATAATTTTTCATAATTGACATCCATTTTTCATTACAAAGGAAATTCCACAGCTTCTACTGCCATCACCCTTTGACCACCGGGACAAAGATATTGGTTAATAAAAATGTTGCCAACAACAAGCGACAGAGAAGCCCAATGCTACATCCAATATGCCAAAAATACACATTAAAATACTCAGATATTCTCTTGAAAAGGGGTCATTTAGTTTAGCCGCATTGTAAGCCTGTGAGCCACGTGAGCCACGACAAGGCAGACCCAGTTCGCAGGTCCTAACACTAACCAGATAAAATACTAATATATCTCTATTAGGAATAAAAAAATAAAAATGTTGGAAATATGAGGTTGATTAGCTTTACCTTATAGTCATAGGAAGATGCTTGAATGCTCCACTAGAAATCAATTCTGTAATAAGTTCTCCCTTTAAGTACCTGTCATTACACATTTTGTCCACAGGAGAGAATCACACAGTGGCATGATCAAAGCAGTCGCTATAGCTCGGAGCTGCGCGAGTTCAAAAACAAGGTGCTAACATTGTTGGAGAACATTGAGAAGGAACGAGAGTCCCTCAGAAATGAGATGGAGAATACCAACGTACGAGTGGATCGGTTGGAGAGAGAGGTGGACTATATGGAGACCCAAAACCCAGCGCCCCCGTGTGTGGAGGTGGATGAAAAGCTGACAGAGCTGCAAAACAAGAAGAAGAAGAAATACGAGAAACTTACAGGTAATTGTACCTCCTTTTATCTTATTATATGAATAACCAGGGAAATCCCTGGTAAGATTAGCCTTTAAGGTTTGGACTGACCAAGTCTACTAAATTGTCGGGAACGCTCTTGAAATCAAGGGTCGATTTAGGAGACTGGCTGAATCTCCCATGGCAGTCTTTGTGAGTGCAGCTGTAGGGGGAGTCAGTCTACTAGTGAATTGGTGCAGTGGTTAAAGAGCGTCATGTGCTAGCATTAGGGGTCAACAGCTAAAAATGGCAGAGGACACTATTACAATTAGTGCTTATAAAATATTTACCGCTGTCGACTCTCCAATTTTGCCCCGTATGTGTCAGCGGATAGTTTTGATAGCGTCCATAAGAGGAGTTTTAGTGTAAGCTTCACCCATACTTATTGAAATCAAGGTCCTTTTGTTGAAGTCTCAAAAGCTTTAGCAGTATATTCTGCAAAACATATAATTCATTTACTTAATGAGATCTTCTATTGTAAGCAGAAAATGAGAAATATTGCAGTGCCTTGATACACAATCCCTTTGCACAAGTTGATCTTTGTTAATAAATACAGGCCACTCTGGAACCAAGGAAATTCCCAGTGTGCCCAGGGATCAGATTAGCCTTTAAAGTTCAAACTGACCAAGTCTGTTGAATTAACAGGGACACTCCTGAAATCAAGGGTCGATTTAGGAGACTGGCTGAATCTCCCATGGCAGTCTTTGTGTGAGTGTGGCTGCAGGGAGAGTCAGTCTGCTCTGCAAGTGTATGAGTCTGGGTATCTGAGTCAGTGTACTCTGTGTATCAGTGTATGTACAGTATGTGTGTATTGGTGTATGTACTGTATGTGTGCATCTGAGTCAGTCTGCTCTATGTGTATCAGTGTATGTATGTGTGCACTGTATCTCAGTCGGTCTGCACTCTGTATATCAGTGTATATCTGAGTCTTTTTGCTCGGTGTGTGTGTCTATCTCAGTCAGTCTGTTCTGTGTGTATCAGCAGGGTCGGCAACAGAAATCGTAGGGCCCAGGACAAACATTTTAAGCAGCCCCCCCCCCCCCATGTCAGCGGCATTGCGAGCCGCCCCCCCCCCCCCATTTTACACCTCACGAGCCCCCTCTCTTCCCCCCCCTCTTCCCATGTATTTCTCTCCCTTCCATCTCACCCCCACACTCTCTCACCTCGCATGTATTTCTTTCCCTTGCGTCTCACGTTTACTCCCTCTTTTTCTCACTCACCCCCTTTCTCTCCGTCAACTACCCCATGCTCACTCATTCCCTCCCCCTCACACAATTCCCCCCATAAGACATATACCAAAAAACTTCCCACCCCCAATGCAAAAAACGTCCCACACCCAAATACGTACATAAAAATCCCCACCCCCAAATATATACAACTTCCCCGACCTCCCCAAATACATACAAAAAACCCACCTACCCAATATATATAAAAAAAACAATACATATAACCCCCCAATACATATATACATACATATACACACACATCATATAAAAACAACCCTCCCAATACATATACAAAATACCCGAACCGATATAAAAATTCCCCCAAGTCCCCCAATACATATAAAAATACCACCAAGCTCCCCAATAAATATAAAAAGACCCCCACTCCCCCCAATATATATAAAAAATTGTAGACATACCTTGGGGATGAACACACATATTCCCAGATAGCTCAAACTCCTACATCCACCACATCATGAATATATATTTATGCCAAAATGAGTGCTACTGAGCGTGGCAAATGTATATAACAGAAGACAGGGGTGCCCGATGCTACATCAAATTGACAAAACATATATGGTAATGAGTATAAAGTTTAAATACTTGAATAATAATAGTAATTACTTGTTTTTTTAGTTAAACTCTTTGGCCAAAGCATCGTAAGCCTGCATACCAACGTCAAGGTAAACCAAAAATGCAGGTCCTAACCCGTGTCTTCTGTTGTATGTATACATTTGCCACGCTCAGTAGCACTCATTTTGGCATAAATATATATTCATGATGTGGTGGATGTAGGAGTTTGAGCTATCTTGGAATATGTGTTAATCTATTTCTGACTGGTAACAGTCTATGGAGGTTAGGTGGCACCTCCCCCCAGAGCTCGCCCCTCCCCCCAGAGCTCGCCCCTCCCCCCAGAGCTCGCCCCTCCCCACCTTTTTAACTTGGGAGGTTCTGGCAACTTGCTGAATGGACAGGACTCACTGCAGTTCCTTCCCCTCATACAGAGGTAACAGGAAGGGTTCACAGTTTTAGTGTAGGACCTGCATTTTTGGTTTACCTTGACGTTGGTATGCAGGCTTACGATGCTTTGGCCAAAGGGTTTAACTAAAAAACCAAGTTATTACTATTATTATTCAAGTATTTATACTTTATACTCATTACCATATATGTTTTGTCAATTTGATGTAGCATTGGGCACCCGTGTCTTCTGTTGTATACCTTGGGGATGGTCAGGACCGGTGGGTGCGGGGTCCGGTGGCTGCGGTGTCCAGCAAGGGCTTGGACAGGAAGGCCTTCATCTGATGCAGAGCTGGGGCCCAGTCGCCATTATCTTTTGTCCCTCCCTCTTGGCGGCCTTGATGGCCACGCAGGGGGCCCGGGCGCCTCGGTCCCCAACCCACTGGGCCTGGAACGCCAACCCCGGCAGGCCCCCCCGTTGGCAGCCCTGTTTATCAGTGTATGTATGTCTGTATCCGTGTATGTGTGTGTCTCAGTCAGTCTGCTCTCTGTGTATCAGTGTATGTGTGTGTCTCAGTCAGTCTGCTCTCTGTGTATCAGTGTATGTGTGTGTCTCAGTCAGTCTGCTCTCTGTGTATCAGTGTATGTGTGTGTCTGTCAGTCTGCTCTCTGTGTATCAGTGTATGTGTGTGTCTCAGTCAGTCTGCTCTCTGTGTATCAGTGTATGTGTGTGTCTCAGTCAGTCTGCTCTCTGTGTATCAGTGTATGTGTGTGTCTCAGTCAGTCTGCTCTCTGTGTATCAGTGTGTGTGTGTGTGTGTGTGTCTCAGTCAGTCTGCTCTCTGTGTATCAGTGTGTGTGTGTGTGTCTCAGTCAGTCTGCTCTCTGTGTATCAGTGTGTGTGTGTGTGTGTCTCAGTCAGTCTGCTCTCTGTGTATCAGTGTGTGTGTGTGTCTCAGTCAGTCTGCTCTCTGTGTATCAGTGTGTGTGTGTGTGTGTCTCAGTCAGTCTGCTCTCTGTGTATCAGTGTGTGTGTGTGTCTCAGTCAGTCTGCTCTCTGTGTATCAGTGTGTGTATGTGTGTGTCTCAGTCAGTCTGCTCTCTGTGTATCAGTGTATGCATGTCTAGCGCTGTCAACAGCTAAAAATGGCAGAGGGTAGCATTACAATTAGTGCTTCCAAAATATTTACCCTGTTAGACTCTCCTCCCTGCTCCAATTTTGCCCCCTATATATCAGCAGATAGTTTTGGTAGCATCAGTAAGACTAGTTAAGTGGCAGCTACACCCATACTTATTGAAATCAAAGTACTTTTTCCAGTTGAAGTCTTAAAAGCCCAGTATAAACTGCAACAAATATAATTAACTTAATTAATGAGATATTCCAATGTAAGCAGACAATCTGAAATATTGTAGTGCCTTGATACACAACCCCTTTGCACAAGTTGATCTGTGACCATGTTCTCAAGAACTGACTATGCATTTAAACTGTTAATAAATGGGGTTGGTAGAACCTACCTCTCATGTTATAATAGGTTGCCCCACGGCTGAGATTCATGGAAATGAGGAGACAGATGTGGCGATAAATCCTCCTACCATCCGGAAATCCTGTAAGTAGGTTCCATTAGCCCCTTTAACCTACTGTAAATCCAGGTCTTAGTTTTAAAAGATCTTAAATAGTATACTTTAAAAAGTGTAAATTGGGGGTGAATGGAATTTGCACTGTGTGCGCTGTTAATGTATCCATGACAACAGCTTTACTAAAACAAAAAGGGGAGTGATCCACAAGTTGAGACATCTCTGGTCGATACATAGTACGGTCCATGAGCGAGCAGATTTAAGCTTTCTCATTGGTTAATCTTGCATCCCTGATTTATAATGTCCTGAGTCTCACCACCTCTCTATTTCTCTAGACTGCAGTGACACAATATCTCAAGTCAGTGCCATGAAAATTCTGAAGCGCTTTGGGTCCACCTCTGGCCTGTGGACCAAGGATCCGGTGGGGAATTCAGAGAAGGTCTACATATTTGACGGAGTCGGTAATGACACAGTGTTTGTGTTCTCTCGGATGAAAGAATTCACACTGTCCTCCTCTTCCCGCAAGGCAGCTAAAATCAAACTCCCTTTCCCCTGGATCGGTACCGGACATGTGGTTTACCAGGGCAACCTCTACTACATACGACATGAGCAAGACAATGAATTCCAGGTCATCAAGTTCAACTTGGCCAACAAGACAGTGGTTGACAGTGCCGTGCTACCAATAGAAGAACAAGTGCCAGTATATGGTCTTTCCCAGTTTAGCTACATAGATATAGTAGCGGATGAAGAAGGACTATGGGCCATCTATGCCACCAAGGAGAATGAGAAGAACATCTGCTTAGCCAAGATAGATCCAAGTAACCTTGGCATTGAGCAGATGTGGGATACTCCTTGCCCCATAGAAAATGCAGAGAGTGCTTTTGTGGTCTGCGGTGCCCTCTACGTAGTGTACAATACCAAGCTCCCTAGCCGGTCTCGCATCCAATGTGTGTTTGACGTCAGTGGCACCATATCTAGTGAGAATGTCCCCATTATTTACTTCCCAAAGAGATACGGATCCCATTCCAGTATGAAGTATAATCCCAAGGAGAAGCAGATCTATGCTTGGGATGACGGTTACCAAATCATATACAAACTGACCATGAAATCCAAAGAAGATCTGGATTAGATGGAGCTGAAAATATTCCATGATGTTTATAATCTCATTTCATTTATCCATAGTCATTGTAAAGAATGTTAATGCATTTTATAACCCATTATGGAGTATTGGATGGCCTAAATAGCTTTATGTGTTTGGCAGTAGGAAGCCACAGAAGGATATTCCGTAGTAATTTTCTAGGGAGATAAAACAAGCAATCTCCCCCCCTCGCCACCCCCCCCCCCTCCTATTCGTTTTTTTCTCTCCATATTTATTTCTTTACAGAATTCAACTGGAGGCTCTTCCACAGTTGAACAGTGAGATATCAGAGTTTCTCAGATACATAGTTGTTTAGTTGCCAGTGTTCCAGCTTCAATTAAAATGGCCAGCAAATATTACAGGTCCAGTGTACCAACAGGCAGCTGTAATGTCATTAGGGGCATGCGGCTTCCAACTAGATGGCCATGAGTATACAAACTGAGCGGGATGCTGCTTTAACGATTAAAACACTGTGTTCAAAGAGTATTACTCCTTTGATGTAAATGATTGTGTTATTTTTACTGTATGGTGCAGCATACTACCAAATTCTTATATCAATATGAACTTCTTGTCAAACCTTCTTCATGAGTCTGGGGCTTTAATAATTTGTACTACTTTGTACTTCATTGCTCCTTCTCAATATGGAACGGTCCAGGGTCACCCACTCCTGAGTGTGAGAAGAAGCTTCACACATGCGTGACATTTATGTGAGATGTTCTCGCCTGCGGAACTGGAGATACAGCGTCTGGGGCGGGGTATGATGTGAGGGGAGTGATGACAAAGGGGCAGAGCTATGATATATACGTTGTGGGATTATAACATTGAGGGTGAGTTAGTGACGTTGGGGTGGCATTTTGAACTTTCTCTCAGGGTCTCCTGTCAGCGTGAGATTTACCTCATGCTGCATTCTGTGAATTTTGACAGGGTTGCCAATCTATTGTGAAGCTACTTGCCCTTGATTGGGAAGATATAAGGCTTCATAAAGTTGAATGTGACTTAAATTTAGGCTAGCTTCACAGCATATAGAATAGGGCGCTAATTGTTGCATTCTTGATTTATCAGTATTACAAGTACAAACAGCTTTCTGTACCCACCATATAATGTAGGAATTTTTTTAGCAACAGTGCAAAATAAAAGTGCCACGTACTCTGTCAAATAATACTAGTGGCACCTGCATTTGGACATACTGTATAAATGAAGTTTTTAAAATACATATACACACATACATACGAATGCAAACACATATATACAGCTTACACAAATGTAATCAGACTTAAAGCAAATATTTTGTTGTTTTGTTTCTTTGGAAAAATGTCTTGTCGTGGAGGCCGCTGAATGGAGGGACGCTTGTCAATCAATTGTTTATTCAACCTATGTATCTGTAAAAGAAACGTTAATCACCCTGATTTAAACATGTCACTGCTATTGCTACATTAGGGCTTGACCCCGCTGCCTACTACAGCGTCCGACGAGAGCCCTCCCCACAATGGCGCCGGGCCCGCTGCGAGGGGGGGCCGCAGCGCTCGGGCGAGAGCTGCTCCTGCTCTCAATAGAATTGAGAGCAGGACTCGCGTCGAGCGATTAGGCACGCCCCCGGCGGTTCAGCCAATGACGTCATGGCCGCTCCAGCGCCACGCCCCCCCCCCCCCCCGGTTTCTCTTCCTGCAGCTCCCTGCAGACCAGGTAATCGGCTGGACGCGCCGCAAATCTCACGGGCGCGCGTTGCAGCTGAGTTACCGGGGCCTTAGCCTTATGGTCCTACAGTAGGTGAGACTGCACCCCCCTCCCCACCCCCCAAACAAACAAACAAGCAAACAAGAAAGACTCTATTGCTGAAGTTGCCTTTTTTACGCCTTTCTGCCCTCTCTTCTTTACGCCTTGACTCCCCAGCAGCGCGTATTAAGGGATGTTAAGAAAGGTTGCTCTCATTTTTACGAACATCTTTTGATAAAATGAAGTACTGGTAATTATGTACTGGCCATTTACTGATATTTGGCAACATTTCTAAAGAAAGTTGAACATTTTCCTAATAATGCATAACTGTCACGTCCATCTCATTAACCGATTCACTGCCGGGCAGGTTTACAATGCATGTGCAGCAGGAAAGTGGTGAAAAGATCTTCGTCAGTAACCTTCTCTGCTTCCCGTCGGTAATATTTACATGCACAGAACTCTTCTTCTCTGTACTCAGTAAGTGTATGCACTGACAAACCTTAGAGATTCATTGTTTTTAGTAATGCTCATAACTGTAGGTTTACTTTTGGTTATAACCTTTACAAGCTGTGAAGTGCAGGTCCATGGGCTTTATTTGTGTAACAGACACCTGGCTACTAAATGACATCTTTGCGGTTATGTCTTCCATGTACGGGTTTACAACCCGAGTTTATTAATATACATATACAACGTGTAGAAAACAGATAATAACTCCTGTTAGAGTTCTCTGTAGGCTGTCATTAGATGTGCTACAAATAAAAAAAAATTAAATCCTATGAAAAACTCACTTGTGGTCTCATTATTTTGTATTATATATATAACCATTTCATATACCGCTTTTCTCCCAATGGGACTCAAAGTGCTTCACAATAATCACAGTATAGTGTGCGGTACGCAGCATTATACATAAGAATTTTTTTTACAGACAGTCCTTGCCCAGATGAGCTTACAATCTATATTTTTAGATCATGAGGCACAGGGAGATAAAGTGACTTGCCCAAGGTCACAAGGAGCCGACACCGGGATTTGTTTTCAGAGTCAGTGCCTTTACTCACTGAGCCACTTCTTTGAAGGTTAATATTTACAGTTGCCGATTTCTATTAACCTGTAACCCCCAGTATATACAGTACACAACACAGGTATTTCTAATGGAATGGGAGCTGGGGGTGGAGAGTTAGAAGGTTAAAGATAAAGAAATTTCAACAAGTCTATACTTTCTCCTGGACCAATAAAGCTTTGAGAACAGTGCACTGATACATTAGTACAAACAGATACAGATTCAGTGGTACTAATATTACTGCATTTTTGAATACATTCATACATACATTGATACATCAGGGGGGTCCGCATGCCATGTATCGCTCACTGTGTGCTGATATTTCATTGAAAGCTTAAGAATTTGGCAACAATATTAGCCCATTGAGCCTTGGTGAAATGTTTTTAAAGCAGCAGTCCAAGCTGCCGTCCCCCGCCGCTCCCTTTACTTTGTGTGTAACACCCTTTCCCTACCCATATGGGAAATAGCAGACAATTAGTGTTCTAATGCGCCTGTAGGCTCACAGGAGGCCTGGGCCTCCGCTAAATGGGAGCTAAGGGTGTGTCTGGTGCAGTGCCTCCACCCGTCAGGAGCCCAGCGTAGGCAGGATGGCTCTACACGGGAACATATACTCAGTAAATAAATACGCACACAATAGTATAAACAGAATAACTTTTACCAACAGGGTAATGCAGAACACAACATATACCACAACAATAGCACACAGTCCCTATTTCTGGCACTATATCTCTTGGGCACCTAATACAGCCAGATGCCCATCCAGAGTTAACCAATGTAAGTGTGAGGGCAGCACTACCCTCACTTGTGTATGGTTGGGGCACGTGGGTACCTTCCCAGGGGGGAGGGGAAGGGGGGGGAACAGTGCTACACTTATATCTGCACTAATGTTCCTATTTACATGCAGTACACAATCAGGAAAGAATGTTACATTTCAAAGTCCTTCTCACATGTGGTTTAGGTAAAATCATAACCAAGATCCACGCTTGGCTGTCAATTATCCCCGTCGATGACAGAGAGGCCAGTAACAGATTGCAAAATATGGAATCGGTTTACTATTCCCAACTGCGAAATTAGGGAAAACGCAGAGCAAAAAAACAAACAAATTAACAGCACCACATTTCTTAAAGAGGAGGAATCCAACTGGACACTCCTTCAGTATGCACTATTTATGACGCAGCAAAAAAAAAAAAAGAGGTACATTTGACTCGTATGCCATCAAAATTCAATTACTGGCAGTGAAGGGGTTAAACCAGGCAAACTTACATTCAAAATCTACTCCTTGTGTGTGTTCCTCTCTTTGGATCTGTCCCAGATCAAATTGAAAACAAATGTTGAATGGGGAGCTTGTGCCAGAGGAGGATTTTCTTGTCTAAGCTGGACTTTTAAACAACCTGCCATCATAGACAGGCCTGTAACATTCCCGCAGGCCTATAACATTCCCGCAGGCCTATAACATGCCTTTAGGCCTATAATGCAACCTACATATTATTTAAAGAGTAACACTTTTGCAGCTCAGAATTAAGCCACTTAAAAAAGTTATTTGGATTTTAAAAACACTAAACCATAGCTGTTTTAGTATCGTTAAAAACGTTTTTTTGCCAATTGACTTTTCAGAAATACATACCCTATTCTGGAAGCCAGAGGGTCACGTGGTGATGACTTAGCTCAGATAGTGTCAACTCGCCCTCTTTTCCAAGCACGACAAGGTCTGTTTCTTTTCTTACTTTATTTTGGGGAAAGCAGGAAAAACAGTCTCTTGTGTAGAGGTCTAAATATCTCTGTGTGTGCTTAGTAGTAAAGGGAGGTGAAAAGATAATCCTGTATCACCATTACAGGGGTTACAGCGAGGTACTCACGAGTTCAGTGTCATGGTGGAAAGGAAATGGCAATGTATGCTGGGTAGTAAGATAGTCTGGGGACAAACCATCTGTGGGCAGAGCAGAGGGGGAGAAAGCAGACTAGCCCATTTGAGAGAAAGGCTGGGGCTGCCATGGCAACTCACAGGAGTGTCTGGGGGAGCTACAACATGTAGCAATAATGTTGCATCTTTAATACAGCAAGCTGCTGGGAGAGGGGAAATGGCACTGTATTATCACACAAGCGCTGTGTTTGTGTGCAGAACCAAACACATACAGCTGGCACTAATAAGCTGACAAGCAGGGCTGCGAGGATAAAAGGGGGGGGGGGGGGGTGAAACAGAAGTATGGACAGGGGTATACCTGTTCCATGACACTCCCGTCGGGTATCTGTAGATACTACTATATAACATGCTATGTGGAACATATGTGCAATGCAAACATAACATAACAATGCAAAGGTCCATATTCTCATAGCAAGGTGATACCGGCCGGTACCACTGGCGTCAAAGTCTTTTGGCCCACCTTCCAGTAAGGGAAGCCGGGTGGATGCACAGCTCTTGGTTAGCTTGATGCACCACAATGTCTTTTGTAAGAATCTCTGGCACTGTTTCCTTTTAGCCTTGTGAGAAAACAGTCCTTTTGTCTCTGCAGTTTTATCCACAGAGCACATCCCCTTGTAAGTGTGCCAATCGTGGTAGCTTGTCGCCCTATCACCTGGCGTTCGGCAGAAGGAGATGGCTTTTGATTCCTTGCGGAAGCGGAACAACACTTCTGAAAGACTGGTTGTCAAATCTAGTCCAGTAAAGAGGGCGTCTCTCAGAGAGACTCCCTGAAGCTGAATGCTGGGGTTGAACATTACCTGGATTTGATCGGGTCCCTGAGGGTGGTAGGCCCCAGGTGATTGGAGGTACCGACATTCTTCACCTTCCTCCATTAGAGGTGCTGGCTTTGCGTGGCCGGTAAGGAATATCTTTTGGATGAAGGCCACAAAGTTGGTTTTGGTCTCTGGTTCCCTTTTTAGGTCGCAGAGGTGCGAAGTGAACCTAGAGATGGCATGTTCTCCATTGTTTGGGAAACGCCTTCTTGGTGAACGGAATGGTAGCGGAGTCACCCAACTGCTTAGTCCGTCTTTAGAGAGCTCCTTGACTGTTAACTTCGGGAATCCTCTATCTTCCCTTGATGGTGTTTGCTTGTCATCGTTCCTTGTTGTCTGGAACGCTGTGCACAGTAGTTCATCGGTACATTTCTCTTGCACGAGAACATCTCCGCGTAGTTTGGTGAAACGCTTTTGTGTTTCTTTGTTAACTGCCATCGGGAGGTTATTTTCTCCCTGGACGTGACGAAGAACAGTCTCTTTTGCCCTAGTAAATCCCTTTATAAAATGTCTCTGTGGCTGTCTCTTTTTAGACGTGTGAGAGGACAGTCCCTTTGACACTGTGGCTTCACCTGTGGGGCGCAATCTTTTGCGGCTATGCCAGCCATGGCAGTTGGTTGCTCTGTTGCTTGATACTCTGTGGAGAGGAACAACTGTACGTCTTGGTTGTGCCATTGCTCGCGGGAGTATTGTCTGATTGTTTATTGTTTTTTTGGACGATCCCTTTTGTCGGTCACCTTTGGGAGGTTACTCTCTTCCTTCGGTGGAATTGACTCATCATCCTTGGCTGTCTGGACTGCTGAGCATCCTAAGCCATTGTCGCATCCCATCGACGTGAGGATGTCTTTGTTGGTCTCAGGGGTATGACCTTGTCTTTTCTCTTCACTTGGCCCTTCGGTCACTTGGAGATGGCCAAGACATGGTTCAGAGAGAGATGTGTGTCCACATTCTGTCACCACCGTTCTGCGGGCATCAACGTAGTCTTGCCCGTCCACTATCACCCATCCTAGGTCAAGTCTTTGGGCGTATGGCGCGTTGTGGGGTCCGTTATGCTGTTTACGGACTTTATGTACCCTCATGATGTCCCTACCGAGCAGCAGCAGGATCTTGGCGCCTTGTTCCACCGGCCGGATGTGGTTGGCTATTCCTTTGAGGTAGGGGTAATGGAGTGCCACGTCTGGTGTGGGAATCTCATCCCTGTTTGTGGCCATGTGGTTGCACTCGATGAGTGTGGTAAGGGGCATGTTCACTTTGCCGTCTATTGAGCATATGGTGTAGCCATTCACTCTTCTCCCTGTGGTCTCCATTCGCCCTGCGCACGTTCTGAGAGTGTAAGGAGAAGCACCGTCTTGTATGTTAAACATGTCGAAGAACTCTGACCTGACCAGCGATCGGTTGCTCTGGTCGTCGAGGATTGCGTACATCCGAATAGCCTTCTCAGGTTATCCCTGGGGGTGCACTGCGACAAGGCATATTTTGGAGCAGGACATTTTGTCACCTTCTTTTCCGCAAACCTCAGTGCGCTGAGATGTGACGGATGTTGACTCTCCTTCTTCTTTCTCCCCGCCATGCTCCGCTACGGAGGATGGGTTCTTGAGTTGGTGGAGTGTCATCGCCTCTGGGTGTAACGCTGTCACGTGCTTGTCACTTTCGCACACTGTGCATTTGATCTCTTCCTTACAGTCCCTGGCTAGGTGAGTCGTGGAACCGCAGCACTTGAAGCAAACTCCGAATTCTCCAAGTAACCTCTTGCGTTCCTCTAGGGACTTCATCCTGAACCCAAAGCACTTGTTGAGTGGGTGTGGCTTCTTGCATATGGGACATTCCCTGTTTGGGTCCCTTGGTTTCTTGTCTCCGGCGACCGACTGATCGGGAGAAGTTTGGGTCGTGGGGGGCACGTCCGTCCTGCGGGCCGAGATGGGTGTTTGGGGGTTACCATATCTCGTCGTTGGTCTCTCGTTCCTCAGGCTGCTTGCACTGTATGTGGTTTGCGCACCCAAGAAGAAGTTGGGGTCGTTCCTCGTCCTTGCTGCTTCGCGAATGAAGCTCAAGAAAACTGAGAATGGGGGGTAGACGACTTGCTTCTCCCTTTTGTATTTGGAGCCTTGTGAGATCCATTTTTCTTGGAGGTTGAAGGGTAGCTTCTCCAGGATGGGTCTCACTCCACGAGCTGAGTCTAGGACGTTGAGACCTATTAAGGAATGGTTTTTCCTTGCGAACACCAGTTCTTGCAGCAGGTCTCCAAGATCTCGTAACTTCGAGTAGTCTTTTTTTGTGATCTTGGGGAAGCTGTCGACTCTTTTGAAGAGCGAATCCTCGACTGCTTCGGGGCTGCCGTAGGACTCTTCTAGCCTTTCCCACACTAGGTCGAAACCTACTTGGGGTTGATGAGCATTTGCTGCCCGCAGTCTTTTTGCGTACTCTCTGGATTCGTTCCCCAGGAACTTGACTAACAGGTGGAGCTCTTCCCTTGCTGAGAAGTCCAAGCTGTTGATTGCGTCTTTGAACGTGAACTTCCACGTCCGGTAGTTCTCAGGGTGGTCGTCGAAGCTGATGAGCCCTGCGTGCACTAGGTCATGCCAGATCATGTACTTGGCCATGTCTGTCAGACCTGAGGCATCGGCGTGTTTGTCACATTCTGAGGTAATTGCTGGGAGGGTCCGTGCGGTTGCCTCTTCCTTGGCGTGGACGCGGGATGGCTGCTGGCTAGTGTGAGGGGCTGTTTTCTCCCGCGTGGGTGTACCTGGATTACGAGCCTGTTGTGGTGCATCCGTGTGCGCTCTGGCATGTGGATCACTGTTGCGGCTGTGGCTATCCCAGGCAGCATGTGCCATTGACGGAGCAGCGTCTTCTCCTCGTGGTCCTAGCGAGTCTTCGGTGCCTGTGGTGTCCCTCCCTCGTGTTGAGATGGTGCGCTGGTGTTTACACTGAAGAGGCTCCTCACGTAGTCTTCAGTGCATCGGACCGGATCCTCTGAGGCAATCCGTCTGTACGGTTGCTCCCCGCCATCCTGTCGCGCGGCTGCTTCCAGGACTTCGGCTTGGGCTATAGCGGCGGCGGCTTCCTTCTCTTGATTAAGTGCCTCTAGTTCCGCATCAAATTCGGCTTTCCTACGCGCAGTGGCTGCGGCAGTAGTGGTGGTGTTAGCAGCGGCATTAGCGGCGGCGTTAGCGGCAGCAGTGGCGTTAGCGGCGGCTGTCTTCCTCCTCTTCTATGAGCGCTCTTCCTGCTCTTATGGCTGCCTCTCTGCGACTATATTCGGCCCTGGCACGTGCAGCCTCTGCGCTTGCGTTAGCGCTGGACGCGTTAGATCGCGCTGATCTTGCTGACCTTGAAGAATGCCTGGATGTGCTTGAGCGCTGCGATGCGGTTTCCAGCAAAAGGTCTTTCCTCTTACTCTCGGCTTCCGTGATAGAGGTTCGCACGCGGCTGTCACGTGTCAAGTCAATATTGAGCTGTAAGTCCCTTTCTTGCAGGCTTTCACCGGTGTTAGCCCTGGCCAGGTAAGTGACGTATGCCTCTGACAGTCTTTGGTAGCGTGCGTGATCTATCTTTAATTGAGTTATTGCCTGCTCGAGCTGTTGTACAGAATTGCCAGCGCCGGCGACATTGCATACCCCAAGTGCGGTTGTTTCCCAGGCCAACTCTAATTTGGCGCGGTGCGCTTCAATGTCAGTCTCATATTTTTCGTGGGCCTTTTGTGTCAGTGTGACTGTCCGTTTGGGCCTTGCGCCTGCCTGCGCCTGTTGCGGTTACGCGGCGTTCTCTGTGTCTGAGTGATCGCTTTCCTCCGTGATGTCTGGTGAGGCTCTGAGTTCTGCCATGCTGTAGGTGTGTGTAGGCCTTTTGCCAGTGCGTGTGGCGTGCGGTCTTTTACCTTGTCGGCGATGGGCGTCTGTCTCAGATGATGCCGAGCGGTGTCCTGCAGCGTGCGGCGTAAGGGTAGCTGTACTCACAGGTGTCCGGTGGCTCTGACCCGTGTCCTGGCGGGTGTCCGGTGGCGTGGCCCTTGATGGCGCTGGCCGTGGGGACGTGCGCAGGGGTAGGCGGGAAGGTGGCTCCTCACTATGGGGCTGTGCAGGGGGTGAACTCAGACAGAGAAAGGCAGTTAGGTTTGTGTAAGGAGCACTGTTTGTTGCAAAGCTGCTGTGAAGTGTAGGCTGCTGCTTGTCTGTTAAGGCTGCAGGCTGTGTGCAGTTTGAGCTACTTGGTGCTTCCTTTGTCTGCTGTAGAGGCTGCTCTGTATTAGCTGTGTAAGCTGCTTGCTTGTACTGCTGTAGAGGCTGCTCTATATTGTCATGGAGTCTGGAGTAGCAGCTCCTGTAAGTGTCTGTAAGGCACACGATATCTTTTCACTATTCTGGAAGCCAGAGGGTCACGTGGTGATGACTTAGCTCAGATAGTGTCAACTCGCCCTCTTTTCCAAGCACGACAAGGTCTGTTTCTTTTCTTACTTTATTTTGGAGAAAGCAGGTAAATACAGTCTCTTGTGTAGAGGTGTAGGTCTAAATCTCTGTGTGTGCTTAGTAGTAAAGGGAGGTGAAAAGATAATCCTGCAGCACCATTACAGGGGTTACAGCGAGGTACTCACGAGTTCAGTGTCATGGTGGAAAAGGAAAAAGGAATGTATGCTGGGTAGTAAGATAGTCTGGGGACAAACCATCTGTGGGCAGAGCAGAGGGGGAGAAAGCAGACTAACCCATTTGAGAGAAAGGCTGGGGCTGCCATGGCAACTCACAGGAGTGTCTGGGGGAGCTACAACATGTAGCAATAATGTTGCATCTTTAATACAGCAAGCTGCTGGGAGAGGGGAAATGGCACTGTGTTTATCACACAAGCGCTGTATTTGTGTACAGAGCCAAACACATACAGCTGGCACTAATAAGCTGACAAGCAGGGCTGCGAGGATAAAAGGGGGGGAGGGGGTGAAACAGAAGTACGGACAGGGGTATACCTGTTCCATGACATACCCTCCAACATTTCCTAGCTTAAAATAGGTATACATGCCTCTTTACACCCTCACACCCCTAATACATAACCCCAGCATCCCTCAAATACACCACACCTACCACTCATAAATACCTCCCCATCCTTCATATATATTAACCCCAACACTGATAATTATACTCCCCCCACCTTTTATATATAACCTCCTGTTGCAGTCTCCACATCTCACCACCACAGGTGCCCCTACTGCACCCACACTGGGCACATGCTCTCGCTACACTGCCAGAATACCAGCTTCACCTGATATTCTTATTGGCCTGTGGTCGCAGAGAGGCAGCAGGGACTGAGCGGGCAGCAGTGCGAAATTGGTACAGGCAGGCGCACTGCATGCGGGCTGGTACGCCTTGGGCGAAGACTGTACTGTACTGGCAGAAATCGGTACATGGAGTGTCAGCAAATATTCTGTTTCAGCTCACCATGTTTACAGACTAACTTTAAATAAAATAGTTCAAATACTTATAGGTGTCTGACTGTAACAAAAATATGTCAATCACTATATTTACCTACTTAAACATGCCATTACCATTAGCTTATTGTGGTTGACAAAGTAAAGCTCCATTTATAAAAATATTTATGACGTGTTCATGTTAAAGGATATGTTACAAAAAACTCATCTTTCTTTAAATAGGGCCATTTACTAAAACAAGTAGTGGTACTGTCTGTCCTACTGTCCATAGCCCCTAACAAATTAAGTTAATATTACACTGTGATATTAGGTTTTTGCTTTGAAACAAATGATAGGGAAGCTGTTCCATGGCTGAGTGCTTTAGCTTTAGCTCAGCTCCTGTAAGATTGCACCTTTAACGGTGCAATCCCACATAGCCTGCCAGAAACAAACAATTTGTAAAGAATTTAAAGGGCAGTTCGTTTTCACCTATCTAGTTGTTTCCCTGCTCACTGATGTGTATTTTATTCCTAAAAAATTAGTCAAAACCTAAATTAATATGGCTGCAAGGCCCCTCTCACTTAAGGCAAGATACTCAAAGCTCAGTTCATTCACTTAACGCCACATAACCATAAGTTAACGTCATGTTAATAGTAACACTTTATCCTCAAAGGACAGTTAAATAACGTTAAGGCCAATAAGCACAAAGATCTGTCAAATCACCAACATGAGGTTATCCTAACTTAACGCCATGTTAAGACTAACGTGCATCTTCACAGGATAAAACCATAACGTTAAGTCATGTTTTCTCAGCTAAAGAGCACAGCGTTTACTATCATTCCAGTTAGTGATAGGGATGCAAATTATATGCAAGTGAGGCGCTGTCATCAAATCTCGTATCCATGAAAATCTCTCCAGGTCAACAGGGTTTTAACATTTCGTTAGTACAGTCATACGTAAATCTGGCGTTACTCCCATCCAGACCGCGAAATAGGGCTGTTCCAGTGTCTGGGTAAGAGTAATACCACAGTTAGGCATGAGATAAAGAACATAGCTTTATCTCTGCCATTATTTACCTCTTTCTCTCCAATCGAACGCAAGAACTATTTCAGGGCCTGGAAAGAAGTAAAGCACAGACTGCCATAACATCCGGTTATTGGAAGATAAATCTTTATCCTACACTAACATGATGTTTAGCTTTAGCCTATGCTACTGAGATGGTTTTTGGATGTTGTTTTTGCATATTATTGGCTTTGTGGATACCGTGTTAACGTGGGGAACATAACATCTGTTCATGTTTTAGCTAACGTCACGTTATGAGCCCTGATTTAATGGAGCTTAGAGCCTTTGGACATTAGTAGACTTCAAAGAAACTTATCTGAAAAGATTATGAGTAGACAAGGCATTTTTTCTGATAAAATCCTTTGTAGTCTGCATTAAAAACTGTTCTGTGCTGCCAGGTGTTGTAACAACTAAGAAAAAAATAGGCTTGGTAAGGGCATCAATGTTTCAAAATAGGTCATATTGGGGGGAACTGTAACTTTTAAGTCTAATTTGCTTCCCCAAACAAACCTAACCATGCTGATGCTAAGATTAATAAAAGTTGAATTTCTTAGAGGACTCTGATTTGGGGAGTGTTTGCCAATCAAGTGTTTTTTTTTTTTTTTTACCCCTATGCCAATCTGTCCTTATCATATAGCCAATAGAGATAAGGGGAGGCAAAGAAAGGGGGTTCTGGATGTGTAAACTCTTGCTAAACACACAGTGACAACGAAATACTTCTGGTTTAGGCGTCAGATTTAGTTTAAAAAGCTCCAGTCACCCAGCAGCCCTTTAAACATGTCACTGCCATATGTTCACTTTGGCCCTAGGAGGGGTGAAGCGTTAAGTTTATGCTGCTGTAAGTCCAGCAGCACCCGTGTGCCAACGTACCTCCGGAATCGTGACCATGTGATCATGTTAGTAGCAATTTAATGGCGGTGACTTGAACAGAAGTTTAAGGGGCTCCATTTACATTCCAATCACGTTTACTGGTCCAATGGAGAGAGGAAAATAATCCTGTCACGTAACTAACTCAACTGGCAGCAAAAGGGTTAACAGAGTTTTGGCTACCATTGAAAAGTGACTGCAACATTAAATTGCCAGATACAAAGTTCATAGAGGGGGCAGACTGTAGAGGCTCTTTGCCAATATGGTACATGGGAATAGGCGGGATTTCTGTCTCATGAGATCAATTAGATCTGTAGAGACTGACAATGGAAAATAACAACTTGGACTTCAGAGGAAGGTGCAACAGGAGGGAGGGAGAGAGGGAACAAAAGGAAGAGAGAGGGAGGGAGGAAAAAAGGAAGAGAGAGGGAGGGAGGAAAAAAGGCAGAGAGGGAGGGAGGAAAAAAGGCAGAGAGGGAAGGAAAGACAGAAAGAGAGGGAAGGAAAGACAGAAAGAGAGGGAAGGAAAGGGACAGCGACTTTACCTTTAAAATACTTCTTCAGAACCTGAATTATAATCTCTGTCTAATTTCCTTTTATCCTAATGGTCAACATTTTCTTAATAAGTTTATCCACTGCTTTGGGCTAAAAATGTGCTTGCTCTTCTTGTATTCCTCCCTCATCAGCTGCTGTGGGTTGTTATGCACATAGTTACTGGTTATCCAAAACCACTCCATATTTTGCATTGCTGGCCTGCATTTATGCTGTATGCATCAACAGCTGTAATCGAATATAATTACAGGTCCTCCAACATTTAGCACATAAAGATAGATGCACTTTAATGGGGTGATCCCTCCTTCAATCAAAGTGTACTAATGACAGTGACATGTTTAAGGGTTCTCATATGGGTGACACCTATAAGTAAGGTATTTTGAAATAATGTGGTAAAGTGAGTTTGTAAACGTGGTGAGCTGAGACTTGGAATGGGTTGGATTTCCTCTTGCTCCCTTTTGGCTGATGTCACTGTGTATTCAACAAGAGTTTGCACAGGCAAAGCCTCACTTTCTCTCCTCTCACCTTCTCTGTATTTGCTCTCTTATAAAGACAGGGTGGGCCAAGAGTAAAGGAAACATGACTTCCAGCTTCCTCCATTTCCCGACCACTGTACCCAAATCCAATAATTCACTGACACCATTTGGGATGTAAAATGGCCACCGCATTAATTAAATGACAAGACACAAACTTGCCAGTGACCATTAACATAACTTAAACAGTTTAAACATGTGGTTCTAACAAACATATCATGTCACTCACTGACCACTATGGCCAATGGGCACGTATCACCGTCAAGTGCAAAGGTTAGCATTAAGCCCTGCCGCAAGGCTATAGGCATTGCTGGTATCCCCTTGCCCAAACTGGGGACTGAAAACAGGTCACACTTCCTGCTACCTTACCATGCCCAAACTGGGGACTGAAAACAGGTCACACTTCCTGCTACCTTACCATGCCCAAACTGGGGACTGAAAACAGGTCACACTTCCTGCTACCTTACCATGCCCAAACTGGGGACTGAAAACAGGTCACACTTCCTGCTACCTTACCATGCCCAAACTGGGGGACTGAAAACAGGTCACACTTCCTGCTGCCTTACCATGCCCAAACTGGGGACTGAAAACAGGTCACACTTCCTGCTACCTTAGCATGCCCAAACTGAGGACTGAAAACAGGTCACACTTCCTGCTACCTTACCATGCCCAAACTGGGGACTGAAAACAGGTCACACTTCCTGCTACCTTACCATGCCCAAACTGGGGACTGAAAACAGGTCACACTTCCTGCTACCTTACCATGCCCAAACTGGGGGACTGAAAACAGGTCACACTTCCTGCTGCCGTACCATGCCCAAACTGGGGACTGAAAACAGGTCACACTTCCTGCTACCTTACCATGCCCAAACTGAGGACTGAAAACAGGTCACACTTCCTGCTACCTTACCATGCCCAAACTGGGGACTGAAAACAGGTCACACTTCCTGCTACCTTACCATGCCCAAACTGGGGACTGAAAACAGGTCACACTTCCTGCTACCTTACCATGCCCAAACTGGGGACTGAAAACAGGTCACACTTCCTGCTACCTTACCATGCCCAAACTGGGGACTGAAAACAGGTCACACTTCCTGCTACCTTACCAAGCCCAAACTGGGGACTGAAAACAGGTCACACTTCCTGCTACCTTACCATGCCCAAACTGGGGACTGAAAACAGGTCACACTTCCTGCTACCTTACCATGCCCAAACTGGGGGACTGAAAACAGGTCACACTTCCTGCTGCCGTACCATGCCCAAACTGGGGACTGAAAACAGGTCACACTTCCTGCTACCTTACCATGCCCAAACTGAGGACTGAAAACAGGTCACACTTCCTGCTACCTTACCATGCCCAAACTGGGGACTGAAAACAGGTCACACTTCCTGCTACCTTACCATGCCCAAACTGGGGACTGAAAACAGGTCACACTTCCTGCTACCTTACCATGCCCAAACTGGGGACTGAAAACAGGTCACACTTCCTGCTACCTTACCATGCCCAAACTGGGGACTGAAAACAGGTCACACTTCCTGCTACCTTACCAAGCCCAAACTGGGGACTGAAAACAGGTCACACTTCCTGCTACCTTACCATGCCCAAACTGGGGACTGAAAACAGGTCACACTTCCTGCTACCTTACCATGCCCAAACTGGGGACTGAAAACAGGTCACACTTCCTGCTACCTTACCATGCCCAAACTGGGGACTGAAAACAGGTCACACTCCCTGCTACCTTACCATGCCCAAACTGGGGACTGAAAACAGGTCACACTTCCTGCTACCTTACCATGCCCAAACTGGGGACTGAAAACAGGTCACACTTCCTGCTACCTTACCATGCCCAAACTGGGGACTGAAAACAGGTCACACTTCCTGCTACCTTACCATGCCCAAACTGGGGACTGAAAACAGGTCACACTTCCTGCTACCTTACCATGCCCAAACTGGGGACTGAAAACAGGTCACACTTCCTGCTACCTTACCATGCCCAAACTGGGGACTGAAAACAGGTCACACTTCCTGCTACCTTACCATGCCCAAACTGGGGGACTGAAAACAGGTCACACATCCTGCTACCTTACCATGCCCAAACTGGGGACTGAAAACAGGTCACACTTCCTGCTACCTTACCATGCCCAAACTGGGGACTGAAAATAGGTCTCACTTCCTGCTACCTTACCATGCCCAAACTGGGGACTGAAAACAGGTCACACTTCCTGCTACCTTACCATGCCCAAACTGGGGACTGAAAACAGGTCACACTTCCTGCTACCTTACCAAGCCCAAACTGGGGACTGAAAACAGGTCACACTTCCTGCTACCTTACCATGCCCAAACTGGGGACTGAAAACAGGTCACACTTCCTGCTACCTTACCATGCCCAAACTGGGGACTGAAAACAGGTCACACTTCCTGCTACCTTACCATGCCCAAACTGGGGACTGAAAACAGGTCACACTTCCTGCTACCTTACCATGCCCAAACTGGGGACGGAAAACAGGTCACACTTCCTGCTACCTTACCATGCCCAAACTGGGGACTGAAAACAGGTCACACTTCCTGCTACCTTACCATGCCCAAACTGGGGACTGAAAACAGGTCACACTTCCTGCTACCTTACCATGCCCAAACTGGGGGACTGAAAAAAGGTCACACTTCCTGCTACCTTACCAAGCCCAAACTGGGGACTGAAAACAGGTCACACTTCCTGCTACCTTACCATGCCCAAACTGGGGGACTGAAAACAGGTCACACTTCCTGCTACCTTACCATGCCCAAACTGGCGACTGAAAACAGGTCACACTTCCTGCTACCTTACCATGCCCAAACTGGGGACTGAAAACAGGTCACACTTCCTGCTACCTTACCATGCCCAAACTGGGGGACTGAAAACAGGTCACACTTCCTGCTACCTTACCAAGCCCAAACTGGGGACTGAAAACAGGTCACACTTCCTGCTACCTTACCATGCCCAAACTGGGGGACTGAAAACAGGTCACACTTCCTGCTACCTTACCATGCCCAAACTGGCGACTGAAAACAGGTCACACTTCCTGCTACCTTACCATGCCCAAACTGGGGACTGAAAACAGGTCACACTTCCTGCTACCTTACCAAGCCCAAACTGGCGACTGAAAACAGGTCACGCTTCCTGCTACCTTACCATGCCCAAACTGGGGGACTGAAAACAGGTCACACTTCCTGCTACCTTACCATGCCCAAACTGGGGACTGAAAACAGGTCACACTTCCTGCTACCTTACCATGCCCAAACTGGCGACTGAAAACAGGTCACACTTCCTGCTACCTTACCATGCCCAAACTGGGGGACTGAAAACAGGTCACACTTCCTGCTACCTTACCAAGCCCAAACTGGGGACTGAAAACAGGTCACACTTCCTGCTACCTTACCATGCCCAAACTGGGGACTGAAAACAGGTCACACTTCCTGCTACCTTACCATGCCCAAACTGGGGACTGAAAACAGGTCACACTTCCTGCTACCTTACCATGCCCAAACTGGGGACTGAAAACAGGTCACACTTCCTGCTACCTTACCATGCCCAAACTGGGGGACTGAAAACAGGTCACACTTCCTGCTGCCGTACCATGCCCAAACTGGGGACTGAAAACAGGTCACACTTCCTGCTACCTTACCATGCCCAAACTGGGGACTGAAAACAGGTCACACTTCCTGCTACCTTACCATGCCCAAACTGAGGACTGAAAACAGGTCACACTTCCTGCTACCTTACCATGCCCAAACTGGGGACTGAAAACAGGTCACACTTCCTGCTACCTTACCATGCCCAAACTGGGGACTGAAAACAGGTCACACTTCCTGCTACCTTACCATGCTCAAACTGGGGACTGAAAACAGGTCACACTTCCTGCTACCTTACCATGCCCAAACTGGGGACTGAAAACAGGTCACACTTCCTGCTACCTTACCAAGCCCAAACTGGGGACTGAAAACAGGTCACACTTCCTGCTACCTTACCATGCCCAAACTGGGGACTGAAAACAGGTCACACTTCCTGCTACCTTACCATGCCCAAACTGGGGACTGAAAACAGGTCACACTCCCTGCTACCTTACCATGCCCAAACTGGGGACTGAAAACAGGTCACACTCCCTGCTACCTTACCATGCCCAAACTGGGGACTGAAAACAGGTCACACTTCCTGCTACCTTACCATGCCCAAACTGGGGACTGAAAACAGGTCACACTTCCTGCTACCTTACCATGCCCAAACTGGGGACTGAAAACAGGTCACACTTCCTGCTACCTTACCATGCCCAAACTGGGGACTGAAAACAGGTCACACTTCCTGCTACCTTACCATGCCCAAACTGGGGACTGAAAACAGGTCACACTTCCTGCTACCTTACCATGCCCAAACTGGGGGACTGAAAAAAGGTCACACTTCCTGCTACCTTACCAAGCCCAAACTGGGGACTGAAAACAGGTCACACTTCCTGCTACCTTACCATGCCCAAACTGGGGGACTGAAAACAGGTCACACTTCCTGCTACCTTACCATGCCCAAACTGGCGACTGAAAACAGGTCACACTTCCTGCTACCTTACCATGCCCAAACTGGGGACTGAAAACAGGTCACACTTCCTGCTACCTTACCATGCCCAAACTGGGGGACTGAAAACAGGTCACACTTCCTGCTACCTTACCAAGCCCAAACTGGGGACTGAAAACAGGTCACACTTCCTGCTACCTTACCATGCCCAAACTGGGGGACTGAAAACAGGTCACACTTCCTGCTACCTTACCATGCCCAAACTGGCGACTGAAAACAGGTCACACTTCCTGCTACCTTACCATGCCCAAACTGGGGACTGAAAACAGGTCACACTTCCTGCTACCTTACCAAGCCCAAACTGGCGACTGAAAACAGGTCACGCTTCCTGCTACCTTACCATGCCCAAACTGGGGGACTGAAAACAGGTCACACTTCCTGCTACCTTACCATGCCCAAACTGGGGACTGAAAACAGGTCACACTTCCTGCTACCTTACCATGCCCAAACTGGCGACTGAAAACAGGTCACACTTCCTGCTACCTTACCATGCCCAAACTGGGGGACTGAAAACAGGTCACACTTCCTGCTACCTTACCAAGCCCAAACTGGGGACTGAAAACAGGTCACACTTCCTGCTACCTTACCATGCCCAAACTGGGGACTGAAAACAGGTCACACTTCCTGCTACCTTACCATGCCCAAACTGGGGACTGAAAACAGGTCACACTTCCTGCTACCTTACCATGCCCAAACTGGGGACTGAAAACAGGTCACACTTCCTGCTACCTTACCATGCCCAAACTGGGGGACTGAAAACAGGTCACACTTCCTGCTGCCGTACCATGCCCAAACTGGGGACTGAAAACAGGTCACACTTCCTGCTACCTTACCATGCCCAAACTGGGGACTGAAAACAGGTCACACTTCCTGCTACCTTACCATGCCCAAACTGAGGACTGAAAACAGGTCACACTTCCTGCTACCTTACCATGCCCAAACTGGGGACTGAAAACAGGTCACACTTCCTGCTACCTTACCATGCCCAAACTGGGGACTGAAAACAGGTCACACTTCCTGCTACCTTACCATGCTCAAACTGGGGACTGAAAACAGGTCACACTTCCTGCTACCTTACCATGCCCAAACTGGGGACTGAAAACAGGTCACACTTCCTGCTACCTTACCAAGCCCAAACTGGGGACTGAAAACAGGTCACACTTCCTGCTACCTTACCATGCCCAAACTGGGGACTGAAAACAGGTCACACTTCCTGCTACCTTACCATGCCCAAACTGGGGACTGAAAACAGGTCACACTCCCTGCTACCTTACCATGCCCAAACTGGGGACTGAAAACAGGTCACACTCCCTGCTACCTTACCATGCCCAAACTGGGGACTGAAAACAGGTCACACTTCCTGCTACCTTACCATGCCCAAACTGGGGACTGAAAACAGGTCACACTTCCTGCTACCTTACCATGCCCAAACTGGGGACTGAAAACAGGTCACACTTCCTGCTACCTTACCATGCCCAAACTGGGGACTGAAAACAGGTCACACTTCCTGCTACCTTACCATGCCCAAACTGGGGACTGAAAACAGGTCACACTTCCTGCTACCTTACCATGCTCAAACTGGGGACTGAAAACAGGTCACACTTCCTGCTACCTTACCATGCCCAAACTGGGGACTGAAAACAGGTCACACTTCCTGCTACCTTACCATGCCCAAACTGGGGACTGAAAACAGGTCACACTTCCTGCTACCTTACCATGCCCAAACTGGGGGACTGAAAACAGGTCACACTTCCTGCTACCTTACCATGCCCAAACTGGGGACTGAAAACAGGTCACACTTCCTGCTACCTTACCATGCCCAAACTGGGGACTGAAAATAGGTCTCACTTCCTGCTACCTTACCATGCCCAAACTGGGGACTGAAAACAGGTCACACTTCCTGCTACCTTACCATGCCCAAACTGGGGACTGAAAACAGGTCACACTTCCTGCTACCTTACCAAGCCCAAACTGGGGACTGAAAACAGGTCACACTTCCTGCTACCTTACCATGCCCAAACTGGGGACTGAAAACAGGTCACACTTCCTGCTACCTTACCATGCCCAAACTGGGGACTGAAAACAGGTCACACTTCCTGCTACCTTACCATGCCCAAACTGGGGACTGAAAACAGGTCACACTTCCTGCTACCTTACCATGCCCAAACTGGGGACGGAAAACAGGTCACACTTCCTGCTACCTTACCATGCCCAAACTGGGGACTGAAAACAGGTCACACTTCCTGCTACCTTACCATGCCCAAACTGGGGACTGAAAACAGGTCACACTTCCTGCTACCTTACCATGCCCAAACTGGGGACTGAAAACAGGTCACACTTCCTGCTACCTTACCAAGCCCAAACTGGGGACTGAAAACAGGTCACACTTCCTGCTACCTTACCATGCCCAAACTGGGGGACTGAAAACAGGTCACACTTCCTGCTACCTTACCATGCCCAAACTGGCGACTGAAAACAGGTCACACTTCCTGCTACCTTACCATGCCCAAACTGGGGACTGAAAACAGGTCACACTTCCTGCTACCTTACCATGCCCAAACTGGGGGACTGAAAACAGGTCACACTTCCTGCTACCTTACCAAGCCCAAACTGGGGACTGAAAACAGGTCACACTTCCTGCTACCTTACCATGCCCAAACTGGGGGACTGAAAACAGGTCACACTTCCTGCTACCTTACCATGCCCAAACTGGCGACTGAAAACAGGTCACACTTCCTGCTACCTTACCATGCCCAAACTGGGGACTGAAAACAGGTCACACTTCCTGCTACCTTACCAAGCCCAAACTGGCGACTGAAAACAGGTCACACTTCCTGCTACCTTACCATGCCCAAACTGGGGGACTGAAAACAGGTCACACTTCCTGCTACCTTACCATGCCCAAACTGGGGACTGAAAACAGGTCACACTTCCTGCTACCTTACCATGCCCAAACTGGCGACTGAAAACAGGTCACACTTCCTGCTACCTTACCATGCCCAAACTGGGGGACTGAAAACAGGTCACACTTCCTGCTACCTTACCAAGCCCAAACTGGGGACTGAAAACAGGTCACACTTCCTGCTACCTTACCATGCCCAAACTGGGGACTGAAAACAGGTCACACTTCCTGCTACCTTACCATGCCCAAACTGGGGACTGAAAACAGGTCACACTTCCTGCTGCCTTACCATGCCCAAACTGGGGACTGAAAACAGGTCACACTTCCTGCTACCTTACCATGCCCAAACTGGGGACTGAAAACAGGTCACACTTCCTGCTACCTTACCATGCCCAAACTGGGGACTGAAAACAGGTCACACTTCCTGCTACCTTACCATGCCCAAACTGGGGGACTGAAAACAGGTCACACTTCCTGCTACCTTACCAAGCCCAAACTGGGGACTGAAAACAGGTCACACTTCCTGCTACCTTACCATGCCCAAACTGGGGGACTGAAAACAGGTCACACTTCCTGCTACCTTACCATGCCCAAACTGGCGACTGAAAACAGGTCACACTTCCTGCTACCTTACCATGCCCAAACTGGGGACTGAAAACAGGTCACACTTCCTGCTACCTTACCAAGCCCAAACTGGCGACTGAAAACAGGTCACACTTCCTGCTACCTTACCATGCCCAAACTGGGGGACTGAAAACAGGTCACACTTCCTGCTACCTTACCATGCCCAAACTGGGGACTGAAAACAGGTCACACTTCCTGCTACCTTACCATGCCCAAACTGGGGACTGAAAACAGGTCACACTTCCTGCTACCTTACCATGCCCAAACTGGGGACTGAAAACAGGTCACACTTCCTGCTGCCTTACCATGCCCAAACTGGGGACTGAAAACAGGTCACACTTCCTGCTACCTTACCATGCCCAAACTGGGGACTGAAAACAGGTCACACTTCCTGCTACCTTACCATGCCCAAACTGGCGACTGAAAACAGGTCACACTTCCTGCTACCTTACCATGCCCAAACTGGGGGACTGAAAACAGGTCACACTTCCTGCTACCTTACCAAGCCCAAACTGGGGACTGAAAACAGGTCACACTTCCTGCTACCTTACCATGCCCAAACTGGGGACTGAAAACAGGTCACACTTCCTGCTACCTTACCATGCCCAAACTGGGGACTGAAAACAGGTCACACTTCCTGCTACCTTACCATGCCCAAACTGGGGGACTGAAAACAGGTCACACTTCCTGCTACCTTACCAAGCCCAAACTGGGGACTGAAAACAGGTCACACTTCCTGCTACCTTACCATGCACAAACTGGGGGACTGAAAACAGGTCACACTTCCTACCAATTTCCGCTGGCAAGTAACATCCCGCATGCTGTGATAACAAATAAAGCACAATTATAACAAAAGCAAAAAAAAGGGCTGCAGGGCGGGCCCTGTTCTGGCTTGCTAAAATGGCTGCAATGAAGCCTGTAACATGCCTTTTCTCCACCATGTTAATCCCACCCAGCCCACGTGCCCAATCCCTGCTCATCTTGTTTTTATTCAAAACCTTAACCTTTCCACCACCATAGCAGGGTATAGTCCCTGTACTCACGGGGGCCATTCCTTATAATCCATGGTTCGACTCTTGATTGACAAACACCCCCAACCAATTTAGGGCCCATAGAAATGCAATTTGTTATTTTTTTCTAGAGAAACAAAAGATACTAGATCTTTCAAGAATTTATAGAAGGAATCAGCTTCCTTAGAAAAATTAATGATTCCTTATTTGCTTCCTGCTTAAAAATTATTATATTTCTGTTTACTTGGGGTTCATTTAAATTGAAAAATTACCTAGCAAATGTTGTTCTTGCTCTTATTGTTTCTCATCAAACTACAGTAATAATGCTGCCATAATTATCCCAATTATACATCAAAGGGGAAACTTCTGCAACAAAAACAAATCTGCACAGTTTGAAAACAGTCTTATCACAAAGGACATTAGGAAAGATCATAAAAACACTCCAAAGGATTTGGATTCTATGATGGTATTAAAAGTTTTAAAGTAATTTAAAATAATTAGACTTGTCTGATTTAAATACTTTAGGTGTCTATGACAGACACTTGAAACATGTAAATCCCATATCCCCTTAATATGGGCACATTAGTATACACAAATAATATTTTGCAAACACAACATTTGCATTTATTTGCATATTCTTATACAGTATTATTCTGCAAGCCAGGGTCATACGCAAGAGGATTTAGCCCAGATAGTGTCAACTCGGCCCTCTTTTCCAAGCACAACAAGTCTGTTTCTTTTCTTTACTTTATTTGTGGAAAGCAGGTGAAAAAACAGTCACTTGTGTAGAGATGTAGGTGTTGGGATAATGTCTCTCTGTGGGTGCTTGGTAGTTAACGGCAGGTGAAAAGATAATCCTACCATACAGGAGGTTACAGCAGTGCTCACTCATCCAGAGGTAATGGTAGAAAAGGAAGTGAGGGCAAGGGTCACACTAAAATGGAGTGAGACTGCACTACTGTCAGCAAAAAGACAGTGGAGAAAATGGGAAAGTCCATTAACTGGAGGACTGGAGATGTTGCCAGAGCAACCGAGGGTATGACAGACTGGAAGGAAAAAGGCTACTTAATGTATCCATTCCATCTGCACTGGGAGCAAACTGCAAGGAAAGTAACATCCACGTACAGCTAGCAGGCAGAACTGCCAAGGGAAAGGGGGGCTGAACAGAAAAGGCAGGCAGGGGTATTTCTGTTCCATGACAAGTATACAGTACACAGTACACAGTACACAGTACACACTACACACACACAAACGCAATAGGATACATATTTCCCTTTGGAAAACCGAAAAATATCTACTTGTTTTTAAAAAGGTATTAAATGTGAACAGTCCCTCTAATGATATAATTCAGCGTTTCCCAAACTTTTTTTGGCTACGGAAATTTTTTTAGGGTTGGATACAGTATATTGATGGCACATGTATTATAATATTACGGTCGGCGTGGTACATTTCT
The DNA here is from genome assembly GCF_040206685.1 of Ascaphus truei. Taxonomy (NCBI): domain Eukaryota; kingdom Metazoa; phylum Chordata; class Amphibia; order Anura; family Ascaphidae; genus Ascaphus; species Ascaphus truei. The sequence goes on from NC_134491.1 coordinate 68,787,526, forward strand.
AACCAAAAAATGACAGCACCAATGCGCAAAAATCTTTTTTATATTTTTTATTTAAATGAACACAAATTACGCATGGACATTTTTTTTAAATGTGTTTTTTTTATATAAATTTGTTATCAAGTTTACTCCCCCCGGATTCCCTGGTCTCTGTATTGATGCATTCCCACCTGCTGATGGCCAGTCCCATGGCAGAAATCTACGTCATCACCTCAACGGCCACAGATACGTTGCTATGTCTAACTGGACCTCGACAAGAGGATTGTATCAGTGCCTGAGTTGTCTTCTGATGCATTCTGCGTATCAAGACTAGCAGTACCGCTGCTTTCTGCCCCAGAGAGGGTACTCAATAAAAAGGGTTTCCTCAAGTCTGGTACCTGTCCAAGACGTTCCCGAAACAATTCAACGTCACCAAGATCACAGAGTGAGTACGGTTCTGATCGCCTGGATGTCTCTCCTAAAGGGGGGGGGGGGGGATACTGTAAGGGGTCCAGGCTGTGGCTGGAACCCGCCCTTACCTGGCTGCTGTGGAGATTTTGATTACTGGCAGCCTGCTACATTTCCTGCACCTGTTCAAGGGCTCAAATAGCAGCCAGTGACTCCCAGTCCCTGCCCGAGCATTATATGTGTTTCTGGCCACCTTGGGTTCTAGTTGCTGAGCCTTCCTTGTTCGTGAGCCATCCATGCTCCGGAGGCTAGCCTGTTGCTGTGCCCAGCCTGTTGCTGTGGTTAGCCTGTTGCTGTGCCCAGCCTGTTGCTGTGGTTAGCCTGTTGCTGTGCCCAGCCTGTTGCTGTGCCTAGCCTGTTGCTGTGCCTAGCCTGTTGCTGTGCCTAGCCTGTTGCCGTGCCCAGCCTGTTGCTGTGCCTAGCCTGTTCATTTGGAATCCCTGTTGCTGACCCCGGACCGTGACCCTGACCTCGCTGCCTGTTGCCTGGACTCTGCACCACTGCCGCCAGCCCTGACCTCCTGCCTGCTTACTGACTACGGATACTCTAACAGGACTCTGTCCCTGGGCTCTGGTCGCTTAATTTGCATCCCTCCCTCTGCCCTGCGGGTCCCCATCCTGATCGGAGACGAGCACCGTCACAGCGGGCTGGAAATACAATATGTTAAAGGCAAGATATTAGGGGGACAACATGCAGATGCGTACCCACAGACCAGATGCAGTCTGCGACTAAAATGGGGGGACAACCGGTAACTTTCCCCCCCGACCTTGTACATATGTTTTAAGCACATTTCCCCCCAAATATCCACCCTTAAACTCCCACTCCCGAAATCCCAGGTTTATTGTACAACCGGAAAAGTTATAACACCCACGTGTCCCCGGTTTATGGTGCTTCTAAGCTACCGTGGACCCATGGTTTTCAGGGGTGTCCAGTCGGGCTTCACCTTTATTATGAGCCTGGTTACCCGTACCGTCAAACCCTTCATTCCCTTTTTACGGTGCTGCAAAATGTAGATGCATTATAAATAAATAATATTAAAACGAATAATACAGACCGGTTGCACTGCACGCATATGCCAGTAGATGGTGCTGTTGAATTGCTTTTCTTATCGGATGCACCGTGTAGTATCACGTTATGTTCCACTTTACAGAAACCCCTGCTGCACAGATTTTCTTGGAAATAGATTAAATGTTGACAGGCTGGATTTGTGATCCAGTAAATTTCCCTGAGGGGAAAAAACCCACCAATGATATTCCATAAACTTGGCTTACTCAAAACATCTTATAATATATAAATTTGAAATTTGTGGGGTTGTTGATAGATGTGGTGAATCTGATTGGTCCGTGGGTCTGTCACTCAGCCTCTGGTCAATCAGATTGGTCGGTATCCCTGCCCCGCCCCGCATGCCTCTCATTGGCCTGCGTGGCTCTACGACGTCACCCAACTACCACTCTCTTCTCCTCACTCGCAGCTCACCTTCCCCCTCGGCCTCACCCAACTGCCACACACACGCACCCAGCGGCCCGGACCGCCGGCTCCCCCCCCATCACCCCCCACCCATCACCCCCCCAGCTCACCTCCCCGCCGGCTCCCTCCCCTCCATCACCCCCCCTCACCCGCAGCTCATTGCGCGTGCGCACAATGCTCCCGTTACCTAGGGAGGGAGATGGGCGCGGGGGGGTGGGGTGGTGGTGCATGGTCACAGCTCCGCCGCTGGACTACATCCCCCAGCTTCCCCTGAGAGCGGGTGATGCGCCCGTCCCGTGACCCGTCCCGCCTGGCTTCTCCTCCCCTTCCCTCTGGTCCCCTTCCCCACGGCGCTCCCTTGCTTGCCCGCGTGGGGAGGTATGTGTGTGTGACACTGTGTGTGTGTGACACTGTGTGTGTGTGGGATACTGTGTGTGTGTCTCACTGTCTATGTGACACTGTGTGCTGCGCGGGGGGGGGACCAGAGCTGCGCAGGGGGGGGCAGAACTGCACATGGGGCGGACCAGAGCTGCGCATGGGGCGGACCAGAGCTGCGCAGGGGGGGGGGCAGAGCTGCACATGGGGCGGACCAGAGCTGCGCATGGGGCGGACCAGAGCTGCGCAGGGGGGGACCAGAGCTGCGCAGAGGGGGGAGGGGGCGGAGACCAGAGTTGTGCAGGGGGGGGGGGAGCGGAGAAAGAGACAGGGGGAGTGGATAGAGGAGGGAGCGCAAAATTTTAATCCCAGGCTACGCCGGGTCTCTCAGCTAGTCTCAAATAAAAGAAAGTATTGGCACAGGCACTAAATGCTGGTGACTGCAAGAATTTTAAAGGGACAATCCTCCCAGGTCCAAGGAGGGATATTGTGCTGCGTACACTGTAGTAGCCTTGAGTCCCTATGCAATAGCACGGCATGACTGCCGGGACTAGGCTCCCCCTAGCTTCCCATTTCTGTGGGGCCATGTTTTTCGCCTGCTCCTTCTCCCATCACCACTTTGGTGTGTAATGTGGGGGAGATGGGAGGGGGTGGGCTAGGGAGGTTATATAAATCATGTGCAGGGGTGGGAAGACAGGCCGCGCCCAGCCAGGAAAGATTGAAGAAGTCCCACCTCCCCCCGGGTGAAAGAGTGTGTGTGTGTTGTGGGTTTGTGTATGTGTTGTGATTGGGTGTGTGTGGTGATTGAATGTATGTGGGGGGTGGGTTGAGTGTGTGTGAGGAGGAGGGTGCCCTGGAGGGGAATAGTGTGAGTGTGTGGGGAGAGGAATTTAGTGTGTGTGGGTGGGTGGGGAGGAATTGTATGTGTGTGTGTGTGTGTGTGTGGGGGGGGGGGATTGAGAGTGTGTGTGGAGGGGAATTAAGTGTGTGGATGCTTAGTACTACCCCCCAGGTGAAAGTGTGCGCTGTGGTTTAAATGTGTATGTTATGATTGAGTGTGTGTTGTGATTGAGTTTGTGTGTGTTGTGGTTGAGTGTGTGAGACTAAGTTGTGATTGAAAGTGTGTGTTGTGATTGTGTGGGTGTGTGTTGTGATTGAGAGTGTGTGTGTTATGCTTGAGTTTCTGTGTGTTGGGATTGATTGAGTGTGTGTGTTTGTGTGTGGGGGGGGGGGTGGGGTGGATTGAAAGTGTGCCTGGTGGGGGATTGAGTGAGGTTGTGTGAGGAAGAGAGCAGGGGGGAGAGTGAATGAGTGGGCAGAGAGAGGTGGGGGAGAGAGGGATGGAGAGTAACAACGGGAGTGAGACATTGGTGGGGGTTGAGAGAGGAACAGTCCGGGGAGTGAGTGTGAGGATGAGCGGGGGAACAGTGAGGATCAGAGGGGGGCTAAGAGCAAGGTGTGTGTGAGTGGGGGTGCTCCCAGAGGCGCTGACATGGGGACCCGGTGGAAACAACATTTATTTTGTGGTGTTTGTTTAGGGGCCCTTTCAAGATTTTTGCATGGGCCCCAAAAATGTAGTTCCGCCACTGATGTGAGTGCAGAGGCAGAGTCTCTGGGGCTTGATGTCAGTGAGAGGGACACAGAGCTCAAGGTTCTGGGACGGCAGTCTCCTCTCCTTTGGTCAAGCACATGTAAAAGCAAACTCGGGTTATGATTGTATCCTTTTAGTGCAACAATTACACCACGTGCAGGACTCCATGCCATCTATTAGTGGTATGTCGGTTTCAGTTTTGTTTTCGGCTGGCAGCCTCGCATGGAGAGTGGGAAGGGTTTTCATAAACCAAGCACAGGTCCACATACATATTAACCCTGTGAAGGTTTTGGGGGGACAAATTTGAATCCAGCAGTTCAGTACCTTGTTGCACTTTATATCCCTTTTGATGCCAGATGGGCCTGCAGGGTGTTTCTGGTCTGTGTAGAAGCTGATGGGTTATATTACAAAACACTGGTTGTGTACACAGTAGAAGTGAATGTAACATTTCCTGCATTCTTTTACACCATATGCATTAAATGCAGCCCTAAGGGATCTGCTTGTCTCCTGTAATAATCAATAGTTTGCAAGTTCTAGGGAGTTGTTATGCATTGAGCTAGAGGGTAAGTCTAATCTGTTATGGATGCTTTGTGATGTTATGTTATATAACCATGGCTGTTCCAGCTATCTTTCTGCCCTCCAGTCATGTAAGTTCTGATAGCTACATTGACAGGCTATCCTGTGGGGTTTACCCCCCTCACTCGGCCTCCCTGAGTGGCAGGAGAGGTGGTGACATTGGGTCTGTGCTGCAGCCAATCATGGTGCAAAGCCTGTGCCCTCCCTTTTTGCATTAGGGAGGATGCCTTCCAAATTATCAGTTATTTGTGTGCCTTCCCACAGGGAAGGGAAGGGAAGGGAAGGGAAAGGAGCTCAGCCGCTCCTGGGACTTCGGAAACTAAGATCTGTGCAGAGCACAAGGCCTCAACATTATCTGCTGCCCAGCACCATCCAAGGGCATGAAACCAATTCTCCACTATATGCAACACTGTTATACCATCTGCAGAGGCTGCATCAAATAAAGACCCCTTTTATATACTTCTGGCTCAGTCACAGTCTGTTGGACAGAAGTATAGGAGAAAAGAACTGTCATGGTAGGGACTGTCTGCAGCTCTGCTGTAGCCTACAGTGAGTGGAGGTGCTGTCACCGAATGAAAAGTACCTGAGGATCACCTAAAGCCTGTCCTGTTCCCCACAACATCGCAGAAGATCATCTCTCTTGGACCGTCACAGTTAACCAGCACCACACATACCTGTAGCCTAGGCAAAATCTCCCAGGGGGGGGGGGGGGTTTGGGGAAGGTGAGGAAGACCACGGTGACATCTGTGAGCACCAGCAGATGTCCCGGTGGCGGTGGCAGCAGCCGAAGTCCTTGTTGAGCTGACAGGAGCAGCAGGAACTGAGCAGAAAAACAGCTGATGCCTGTGGGAGCCGGGGAACCATGTGGCTACTACGCCACAGGATTGGTGTTAAAATAATAATTTATAAATTATTTTTATTTTAATTATAATGTAGAATTTATAAATTATTATTTTATTTATTTTATAATTTATAAATGACAAAATGATATAAAATAATAATTGATAAATTATACCACATCATACAGGAATCGGACCCAGGACCTTTCATATGCTAGTACCAATTCTCTACCTGCAAGCCACGGGGTTTGTGTGATGTCACAGACGCTAAATACAAACTTAACATATCGTACACAGTGCCGTACACTGCACTGTGCTGTATCTGTTAAGTAATTTATAGTCTGTTTTATCACACCAATCGTGTGTGTGTCCCTCCTCTGTGCTCGTCCTCTACGTAAGTGCCGTGGACGCAGCAGGGAGAGCTGCGGAGAGGAGAGAGCTGCGGAGAGAGCTGCAGATGCCGGTAAGACCTTGCGCGGCAACATTTTATAACGGTCTCATTCTGTGGACCCCGAGGACCGCATTATAACGGGGTTCAGCTGTGTGTCTGTGTATATATATATATATTTTAATGCCTCCGTCATGTTGCAAGACCTTTTGTCCCATATTAGGCAGTAAACTGTACTTCTTTACACAGGGTTTATTTACAGGGGTTAAATAAACACAATAACTGGCCCACCGTCCCTTTAGTGCAAAACAAATCATAAAATAAACACCTATTCCTATTCAGGAGTCTAACTACACAGCAGCTCCAACCCTCTCTAACTGGTAGCCACCAGTTATTATGGTTATGTATGGTTATCAGCCCAAAACATGTACTAGTATACTGTATGCAAACAATGTAAATAGTCACATATAGAAAAGAGTTCTTATCTTTGAGGTGCTGGGGAATCCTTCCCAGGGCTCCAAGTAATTCACTCTGGACCCTGCAACAGCTTCAAGGTCCTTGACAGGACATCCCTGCTTCAGCGCAGTCTCGTGACTACATTCCTCCTGGGGTTACAACCCAGGCAGTCCTAACAGGCACCACGACCACCGTCCAGCGAACCTAAGGCTGCGCTTATAGTGCCGGCGACAGCATCGCGGCAAAACAAATGCATGGTCGCCATCGCGTGTGCTTATAGTAAGCACAACGCGACGGAGCGACGGATTGGTCGCGATCGCTGGAAGTCATCTCTATTTCATTTTCCAGCGACCGTCGCCTGACCGTCGTATCGTCGTCGCCGGCACTATAAGCGTAGCCTAAGGGTCTGTGCCAGCCATCTCTTACGGGCTGGAGAGAAGTCTATCTCTCCCTTCTCTGGGGAAAGCTATCTCTCAGAAGGCAGCTCTCTGTCTCCCTTTTACCCCTCCTGTTCAATCAGGAGGACTGCAGCTGCAACAAGTCTCTCCAGGGGAGGTTAACTGCTTGCATGCTGGAAAGCTACATCACTCAAGCCTATACAGAGACAGTGATTATATATATATATATATAAAAAGGAAAAAAGAGGAGAGAGCGCATGCCCATAGCGTATAAAAGTTTTAATGAGGGGGAAGGGGGAGAGAGGGGGGGTAAAAAACGCACTTACAAAAATGCAATAAAATCAAGCATATGTGATATATATAATCACCACCATCCGGTTTAACTGTAGACTCTTGGGGCCGTCCCAGGCTCCGTTGGTGAAGGAGCGACGTCACAGCAGTTTCCCAAGGCAGGTGTGCTCCGTATATATATATATTTTGTTTAAATATTGTGTATGTGTATTTATACATGGGTCTAAATAACTATGGTGGTCTCCTGCACACTGGTCTGAAATCAGGGAAAGTTTGAAACATGCTTCCCAAAACTATTCCTTCCTGCACGCATATTTTTATATCTCTATTTACTGTACCTCTCATTCCAGGCAGGGCAAGCTTGCCCTCCCCCCACACACAGAAAGGTTGAGAATAACAGTGTTACAGTTACAAACACACACAATCTTCTTAGCAATTATAGCATTTTGGGCATCTCACTATGGTTATTAGAGGGACTGTGGTTTGCAGCCTTTTACTCCTCATGCCGCACTGTCATTACATGTTGACGCTTGGAGAAAAACATAGGGCTTAAGATCTTCCACATATTGATGTTTTCCTTTCAAAGGATAACCTTCTAACTGACATAATCTTGCAATTCTCCCATCACACAATTGGCAAGATTGTCAGGGCTATCACAGAGTTTAACATCTCACTATTCCAGTAAGAGGTTTCTTTATAGATATAATATTTTAATGGAATCATGGAGTTGGGCTATCAGTTATTTTTACAATATCAGTAAGAGCGTTAGCTCGTAAAATCCCATGGAATGGAAGAGGTTGGACTTAGTTAAGTTGCTAGAGGGAATTGCAACAACGGACACTTAAAGAATCAGTCCATGAATATCCTACAGCTGCAGCGGCCGTTATTCGAACAAATCACGGCGCCGATTTCGTGTGCTCTGCTGTACTCCACGCGGCATGAACGCGGCCAATCGCCACAGGCACCCGCTCTCATCTTGATTACTTTGTTTGAATTTCATGGATTCTGTTTCGTTGGGTGCAATGAAATGAATGAATTGCAAAGTGGACAGTACTGTGCTACTGTGTCAATTTCAGGTGTTTAAAAACCAGAACTCTAAAATGCCATTTTCTGCATTCGCCGCACTTGCGTCTTAAAGCGGTAAGGTTGGAAGACATCCCGTGTCATGACATCGGTATTCCGATGTACACAACGTGTGAAGTGTTCGAATAACAGCCGCTGCAGCTGTATATGTGTGTTAAAAAATAAATTAAAACAATTCTGTAGTATTAGATAATACTTATGTAGCGCTGCTCCCCCTCCCCCCCCTCCACCCTCCCTCTGGGAGATCTGGCTTTTGCTACTGGTGGTGAAGTGCTTAGTACCTGTTAGGTTCCAGGAGATGCTGAGCTTCCACGATATTGTGGGGACAGGACAGGCTTTTGGTTGTCATCAGGTTGTGTTCTTCTCAGGTGTAAGGGCCTCCATTCACAGCAAGCTCCAGCTTAGCTGGAGACAGTCCCCACTGTGAAACACATTGTGCATACCCCCACCCAATAGACTGTAGACTTAGGCAGGGGTATATAAAACAGTGTCTTCTTTATTCAGCCACTGCAGATGATATTACAGCGATGTAGTCACTGGTGTCAGATCCCAAGTTTCTGGATGTACCTGGGCTCTCTATCATACTTGAGGCCTCTCCAGTCTGCGTGGCATTTTTCTTCAGTCCCCAGAGGGGCTGAGGGCCCGTCTCAATCCCTTGAGGGAGACTAGAACTGACTATAATTTGGAACGGCTTCCTCTCTAGCACAGAGGTGGAGGGCACAAGGTTTGCACCCGGATTGGCTGCACACACCATGTTCCACCTCCACACTGGTCACTCAGGGAGGCTGCTTGAGGGTGGGGAAAACCCCAGGATTATGCCTGACAATACTTTGGACTTACTAAAATTGACATGGCAGGCAGGGCAGACAAGTAGCCAGGACTGGCATGGCTACATTCTCCCTTTGGTGAAATAATCCCATGTCCTCATTGGGAACCGAATTTGGGGTACCATCCATCCGCTTGGGACCTGAAATACAACACAGAGATTACATATTTATTAACCACTATCAAGGTAGGCATTAATAGTACAACTGTCATCCACTGCTTAAAGTGATGATAACAAACAAAACCCTTCTAACATGGGTAACAAGGAGATCCCTAAAGGATTAAAAGAACTGTGGGAAAACCCCGTTGAGGTATCCAACTAGAAGCCAGTATTGCACCCTCAGAATCATCAGACAAGGCCACAAAAAACCCAGAATCCCAGTCTCTATAATCGGTGGAGAAGGTAGGGGATACATTATAACTTCTGTACCTGGACAAGACACATTTAGGGCCAGGAGGGGCAGGACTAGTGCTCGCAGCACGGGCGGTTGCTATGGGTGGGATAACATTGTCTGGGGCGGCCTTAGAAGGGACATTGATGATAGAGGCCGGTGATCGGGGCCTAACAATGTCCTGCTCCAAACTCAAGGGTTTAGGCTTACCATGGCCCCAAGGTGAGGGTAAACGCTTTGTTGAAGTCATTGCAGCACAAAGGGGTGCCACCAGGCACTGAATCTAAACGTTCACATACTGAATAAAACACACTGAAAAAAAAAAGCCTCTGCAGAGATAGGTGTGGTGCATGGTAAAGGGTAAATAGATAAAGTCTTTGAGGATCCCAAGAGATCCAATATACCGGCACAGCACAAGAGAGAAACACATAAAGGGGTTTATTGGGTCAAAATGCACACATACGTCTGACGTTTCAGTTCCCAAGGGGACCTTCTTCAGTCTCTGTTGGTGCTCTTGATAAAGGCTCGTAGTGTGTGTCTCTCTCTCTCTCGTAGTCTCTCTCTCCCGTAGTGTCTCTCTCTCTCTCTCTCTCTCTCTCTCTCTCGTATTGTCTCTCTCTCTCGCAGTGTCTCTCTCTCGCAGTGTCTCTCTCTCGCAATGTCTCTCTCTCTCGCGTAGTGCCTCTCTTTCTCGTAGTGTCTCTCTCTCTTTCTCTCTCGTAGTGTCTGTCTCTCTTTCTCTCTCATAGTGTCTCTCTCTCGTTGTGTCTCTCTCTCTCTCTCTAGTAGTGTCGTCATCCAAACGTGTTTCGTCACACAAGATGGCAACTTTTTCAGAGGATTATAAACAGATGTTTTCAGGAAGCTTTAAATAGCCTGGCAAGGAGTTTGACGAGGCTATTTAAAGCTTCCTGAGAACATCTGTTCATAATCCTCTGAAAAGGCTTTGAGATTTTTGAATCTCCCTAACATCAAAGACTCTATTGGGACTTTTGCCTGATCTAGTCCCCAGCGGACCTGCTCTAAACATCTCTTACGAAAGGATTGCAGGACTGAGGTTCTACACTGATGGGATCACTGGCTGGGGATATTTCACACACTGCTTTTAAAATCCCTTCCCTTGTGAGTGCACTTGTTTCCCTCCCACTTCATTTTATCAAAGGGTTGTACTTTTTTACACTATGGGGTGTGCTCTTTCTTTTCTCTTAGGTTACTTAATGTATGGGGTTCATCCCATTGGAAGCAGCCGTGACCCCTTCCACCTGCTGTATTTCATCCAGGAAGAACAACCTACATGTGACTTTACAGGACTGTTTTGGTGTTTATTTTATTTTATATCTTGTTATGCACCTACAGTATTATATACACACACACACACACACACACACACACACACACACACACACACACACACACACACACACACACACACACACACACACACACACACACACACACACACACACACACACACACACACACACACACACACACACGTCTTCACTTATATATTTTTCACTAACTAGGCACATTTACTGCCCCACACTTGGCATTGCCCCCAGCATCTGTGTGTGGGGTCACAAACCCCAAATTATAATTAAGAAATATGAGCATATTTTGAATGTCTCAGCAGATATGTGCACATTTAGTTAGAGGAGGAATCTACACCGCAAGCCTTCTACTAAATAAATGTTCGAGAAGCAAAATGTCACCCTGTTGTCATAGCAACCTTGATCTGGACCTTCTGCAACCGTTATCATACAACCCAGGTAATCTGCTGGGGATTTCCACTAAGTACATTTCAAATAGTAGGCTCTTGTATAGCCTTAAAATCTGCCAGCTTTTGGAGGTGCAGTCCCACTTTGGACCAAAATGAACCAATGCTAGTGACAGACTTGAGTAAACAAATTGGTTGATTGACATTTCCTTTTTTTTTTTTTTTTTAAATACTGTAGGTATTTTCTTTTATTTAGTTCATAAGTGTGTTTAGACATGGGAGGTGTTTGATTTTTTTTTTCTTCTGGCTGCTCTGTTGGGTGATATCATTGTTAGTGCCCACTCATTGAACTGCAATAATGGCGTTTCCGTGTAAAACTCGCAGTATCACACGAAAATGAACCTCTCCTTATTCATTACACACTTTTTCCTTTTCCACACTGTGATTGTCAAAAAAATAACATCACACACACACATACGTGTTCCCTACCTACAGATGCAGCGGCCGTTATTCGAACAAATCACGGCGCCGTTTTCGTGTGCGCTGCTGTACTCCACGCGGCATTAACGCCGCCAATCGCCCCAGGCACACGTGTTTATCGCGGTGCTTTGTTTGAATTTCATGGATTGTGTGCAATTAAATGCAATTAAATTAATTCATTGTAATGTGTACAGTACTGTGTCAATTTCAGGTGTTTAAAAGCCAATGAAATGCCAATTTCTGCACTAACCTGCACTCGCGTCTTAAGACGGTACGGTGGGAAGAAATCCTGCGCCATGTCATGGGTATTCCGAGGTATATACAGCGTGAACTGTTAAATAACGGCCGCTGCATCTGTATACTGTTCTTTGTATTGTAGCGGGTGGACCCCCTTGTCTGACCCACCCAATCTCACATTTGCCCGTGTGGTCTAACCGGTCCCCATTACATGATCGTGTATGGTGGTGCACCTGCAAGTAACAGGACTCCTGAGTCTCCCGCTTGATGGTATTAGGGGATGTCATCAGGACAGGTAGCTGAGGTAGTGGGTGCGAGTCCAATTTACATCATGTGCAGCGCCTCCACCTCATCAGGATCTATGCTTCCGCAGGGAGATGGTCCTGGTGAGGAACTCCTTCTCGGTGGTGACTGCCACTGTAGAGTAAACTCACACTCACACAGTGGGGGTTTCTTTAACAAGGGCATCTTTATTGACGATCTGATTACAGTAGACAGCCCCATGCAGCTCTCAGCTTCAGCCGCACATTCCTCTGTGCTGTCCCTTTGCCAGGTACTGCCCTCCTCAATTGGAGTGGGATCCCCTCTCCCTTTAGGGAGATCACCCCTGTGCCAGGTCCCTGGACACAGTGTGGCCTTGACAGGCTTGATTAGAATATTCGTGCCACTAGTTACAGCACTAGGGTCACAAAACTATCTTGCACTCCCCGTGCAACAACTGCAATCACTGCTTTTCAACAACACTTAACTGACAGTGTTGTGCCCTTTATACCTCAGGGGGCAGGCACATCTCTGATGTCACTAACCAGGGACTCAGAGCATGTAGCCACTCCCATCCATACACAGGGCACCTCACCAGGGTGTGAGGGAAAACCTCCATAACTACTGCTGGCAGGCCGGTACTTACCAGGGCTTACTGCCAACAGGGAAGATGTCTGCAGTCATTATTATGCATGGCTACATACTCCCCCTGGTGAATCCCCACCGTCCCGGCTGGGACCTAAATTTGGTGTACCTTGCGCCAGGAAACACTGCAAAAGAACACACAAATAAATTGTCAAACATCATTACATTCACATAATAATGCTATAATGTTACGCTCACTGACCAGCAGGGAGCGCTAGACCAACTACAGACACGCTATTGCGCAATTTAGTAATAGTGTCTGGGGTCTGGCTTCTTCACCTCCCTTCCCGCAGCATTGATCACTGTAACACTATACTCCCAGGGCAGGCCTCGCTCATTACAGTATACCACTTTGTTCATGTAGACACTGCGCCCAATTTTCCAAACCCGGATTAACTGCTCAATTCGCTGCTCGGCCCGATCTCCCTTAATGGCACCTCCCTTATTTACGATGTAGTATTCGATATCAGCTCGGAGCCACCTTTTCCGGTTGTCTTCTATCTCCCTCATCAGAGGTTCGGGGACATAAGGGTACTCAAGCCCATGAGACCTCTTATACTTAGCTGCTATGGCTCGCTCAGCGCGGCATGACCGAGTCAACCTAGCGTATCCTGCCTTCCCCGGCAACACCCATGACAGGGGCTCGTCTGTTTCCACGGGATCCTCTAACCCCTCGGAACCCTTGGGCGTAATTAACCCTCGCCTAATTTTACCCCACCTCAGGCATCCTCGAACTCCCCTATAGCCCACCAATGATCCACCACCCCATCCCTTTCTAGAATGAAATGGGTGCGATCAAGCCACGCTACATATCCCTCAAAAAGGGGTGCCCATCATCTGGTCTCTCGGATCTCCTCCTGCCCAGATTCTAGGGGTTCCTCCTCTTCCTCGGGCCCACCAGAAGATACTCCCAAAGTACCCTCAGATGGTGCATCGATTCCCCGGTGCTGCGACTTATCCCCAATGGTTACCCGCAACTCACTAGGGCAGTCACTAGATACCGACACTTGTCGGGAACACATCCCTCCCCCCACCGATCCATCGTCGGACGTCGTTCCCCAGTCCAGGCTTCCAGTCCGTTCCTCGGAAGGGCCCCGGGAATCCCCTGACATCCCTAGACTAGACGTTGACCCAAACGTGACAGCGACTGGGGCAGGGACTTTATCTAGGGCCTTGGGGCTAACCTTGGGGTTGGATGGGGTTTGGGGATAGGGACGGACAGTAGGTATCGACAGGGTTATGGCCTGCTCCACGGCAATACCTGCCTTCGCTCCACCACAAAGTCTCTCCTCTTCACCAGTGGACGGACTCTTCACCCTCCGACTCGATCTCCTATCTCTTCTTGATGGAGGCGACCGGCTTCCGCTGCTCGACCGCAGAGGCGCGATCATTTCCCAGTCGACCCCGCTCGGGTCACCGGAAATCATCTCCGTGTCCACACGTGCCTCATCGCCATCTTGGGTTGGGTCCCCAATCAAGACCTCTTCCTCCACCAGGACATCTGGTAATGCCCTGCTCCGGCGCGATCCCGTCTGGGCCTGGTTCCGCTCCTCTTTAATCACCAACACCGGAGCCTGCGACAAGCACATCTTTGGGGTAGCACTGCACAGGGTTGGGGTAGAGCAACTTCCTTCCGACCCACTAGTCACCACGGCCGTGGGATTCCGCTGATCGGGTCGGAGCGGTACGGGAGACACTCGACTCCGTGTCTCTCCACCACGAGGGATAGCATCTCGCCAAGGCGTACCAATAGTATGGTAGTCCTTCTTTATAACCATCGCACTGAACAGCCTAGCACACTCCTCGTCCGAGGATTCCAGTTTTGCATTCAGTCGGGGCATCCCAGTAGGGGACCGCCGATGCGCCCCTCTCTGGTCACCTCGTCTGTGACTAACCTTCTCTTTCTTGAGAACCGGACCAGGTTCGTCGGGACTCACGGATTCTCGCCATAATGCTCCCGGAAGCTCCGCTGCCAGCATAGGGATATCTTCCTTAGCTTCTATGGCTTGCACCGGCACAAAAGTCGTCATGGGCCACATATACTGTAGTCCACAGTGAGGGCATCGGGCCTCGCTGCCCACGGCTCCGCCCGGCAGTCTGCACTGCAGGCAAAGACACGCCACAGTCTCCACACCCTCTACCCGGATGATCAGGAAGCCTCCTGGAGCCGAGTAGGGATGTGTATTGATCAAGGGACTCTGTTCCACTTTCTCAGAGACCCCAGCCATATTCTCCAGAGGAGGTACTCGTTTCAGAGGTCTGTACTGGTCAATGGCTCTTCGCAACTGGAGGGCAGGGGCTGGTTTGGCAATCCCTCCTCTTACTTTCTCCATCGGCATCCGGGGGAACTGCAAACCACTCCCCCTGGTTGAAACTAGGGGGATGTCTCGTAGACTTGTAGGCTGACCCAACACAGGTGCAGAGTGAGTCATAGTCCATGAGGGCACGGCTCCAGCTTTCGCGCCAAACTCCCCAACAGGGTGGGGTTTTCTCGTTGGCGCCAATCCTGGCCAACAATTAGCAAACTGCAAAGTTGCAAGACTCTCTGCAGCTGGCCCACGCGGTGTCCCGGGAACGCGGGAACCGCCATCTTGGTTCGTATTATCTTTTTGCATCACATTTGAGGTAGCGTTTGGTTGTTTGTATATCGAATGATAAGCAAGTCCATTTCGTTCCTCCCATCTAACAATACTGTCGTCCTCACTGTTCTCAGGGGTACTATCCCAAGAGCACAAACAGGACAAACACGGCGCAGCCACAGCTCGCACGCCATTCCATAAAAGGCTCACAAAAGTCTCTTCTGTAACTTATTCCTCATACTCGCACAGAACAGGTGCGATTTCTTCTTCGGCCTCCATTCCGCCATCCTGGACATTCTGCGCTTGCAGATCCTCCATTCTTGCGGTTCTCTCTCGGCCTGGCCGCCATCCTGGACCTTCTGCGCTGTGCAGATCCTCCATTCTTGCGGTTCTTTCTCGATCTGTGAATACGGGGTTTTTGTACATGGAGCTCCGTTCTGCGGGGCAGCTACCACATCAGTACAATAAACATGCCTTGTGCACCACCTTGTGTACCTAACGTAGATCTGACTTGTGTTTGCACTACCTCAGGCTAGGCTCACTCTTTCGGTGTCTACTGTTTCTCCTTTCTCCAGTCTGTGCTCCTCTCTTGGTAAGTGGTCTGGAATGGAGACTAGAGTACTCTGGCTCTTCCATGCAGTACTTTGGGCGTCTACCTACTGTTGGCTAGCCTAGTGTGGACCCTTCCAGAATTCCTGCCCTAAGTTACCAGTTTACCCCTTCAGGCGTCCCCCGCTAGCCGTGTAGCTAACCCTAACCCTAACCCTCAAGGTGACTAGAACAGCAATAGCCTCCCGCTCCAGATCTACTAACCCCTAGCGGATCCCAAGGTGTCTGTGCGGCCTGCAGCTCCAGCAGCTCCCCGACTACCCCTGGTTCCGTCCCATGCAGTACAAAGTGGCAGCAGACACTCTCCCTGTTTCCTAGTGTGTGCCTAGCAAAAGCCTGTCCTGTTGACAGGTCATCTCAGCAGCGCCTCCAATTGTAACGGATGGACCCCCTTGTCTGACTCACCCAATCTCACATTTGCCCGTGTGGTCTAACCGGTCCCCATTACATGATCGTGTATGGTGGTGCACCTGCAAGTA
Source organism: Ascaphus truei (assembly GCF_040206685.1). Classification (NCBI taxonomy): domain Eukaryota; kingdom Metazoa; phylum Chordata; class Amphibia; order Anura; family Ascaphidae; genus Ascaphus; species Ascaphus truei. Next base: position 68,803,658 of record NC_134491.1, read on the forward strand.
CCAGGACTCCTGAGTCTCCCGCTTGATGGTATTAGGGGATGTCATCAGGACAGGTAGCTGAGGTAGTGGGTGTGAGTCCAACTTACATCATGTGCAGCGCCTCCACCTCATCAGGATCTATGCTTCCGCAGGGAGATGGTCCTGGTGAGGAACTCCTTCTCGGTGGTGACTGCCACTGTAGAGTAATCTCACACTCACACAGTGGGGGTTTCTTTAACAAGGGCATCTTTATTGACGATCTGATTACAGTAGACTGCCCCATGCAGCTCTCAGCTTCAGCGCACATTCCTCCGTGCTGTCCCTTTGCCAGGTACTGCCCTCCCAATTGGAGTGGGATCCCCTCTCCCTTTAGGGAGATCACCCCTGTGCCAGATCCCTGGACACAGTGTGGCCTAGACAGGCTTGATTAGAATATTCGTGCCACTAGTTACAGCACTAGGGTCACAAAACTATCTTGCACTCCCTGTGCAACAACTGCAACCACTGCTTTTCAACAACACTTAACTGACAGTGTTGTGCCCTTTATACCTCAGGGGGCAGGCGCATCTCTGATGTCACTATCCAGGGACTCAGAGCATGTAGCCACTCCCATCCATACATAGGGCACCTCACCAGGGTGTGAGGGAAAACCTCCATAACTACTGCTGGCAATCCTGTACTTACCAGGGCTTACTGCCAACAGGGAAGATGTCTGCAGTCATTATTATGCATGGCTACAGTATGATGGAGGGTTATGTGCTTTTTTAACACATCACAACCTAATTGTGTCTGGTGTGCTGCCGTATACACTCGGATGCGTATTACATGTACTTTTTCTTATAGTTTCTGTATATCCATGAGAGGCTGTCTTTACAGCTGAAAACGTTGTAAATGTGGCTGAACAAAATCTCTTATTTTGCACACAAGTCTGTGTGCCCTACTCTCTTCAACACACATACTTACTGTATATCTCCCGTCATACCATTAGATTGTAAACTTTTTGGAACAAAGATTCCTGTCTCCTTATATTTAAATTAAGGTTGATATAACTATATATGTACTTCCATCTATAACCTGTATCTTAAAGCTCTGCATACTGTACAAAGTTGCCATACAAAAGTAAATTATGATATTAATAATAATATAATAATAATAATAATAATAATCATGGCTACTTATGCCCTAAATTAAATCTTTTTTTATTTTACTTTTTATGCAACATGAGTTTGTCCTTTGTCACAATGCTTGTCATTATACTTCCATGCGTTTGAAGGTACAAACGCGTGCACTGTTAGACTAACAAATTCCTGTTTTCTTTAATGAAAGCCTGTGTGTGACTTTGCTTCAAACCACTGCAACTTGTCAAAGAGTTTTATCTGATAATAAACAGGGAGAAATACCACTCATTTTCCTTGCTTTCAAGCTATTCTGTAATCCCAGAGTTTAGTTGGAGCTGTTACCAGTAAATTCCTTTAGGCACCAAACATTACATGGTATTTTTCTCTTTAATTGCTTTCGGTCCTGAAGCTACCCGCATTAAAAAAAACTGATTTACTCTGTAAAATTATATACAGCATATATTCCCCGAAGTGGTAAGCAAAAAAAAACATTTTATGTACAAAAGTGCTTTTCAAACCCCTGAGAATATTTTTTTTTACCAGTACGAAAACATCATTGAATATAAATCAACTCTGTGTGTTTTTTTTTATAAACCTCTTAACTGCCAGAAGATTTTCCTAAGTAGAAAGGATTTTTTTGCTTTTGAGGAAAGTAAATGAAACTCTTCACTGCTGGAAAACAGATGGATATAAAAATCCGCCTTCGGCTTTTTAACCATTTTCCTGCCATAGAAAGTCAGATTGAAAGTGTGGTTCCATCAAAGGTTTATTGTTTTAGTTTTTTTGGTACTAGGTTTGAAGAAAGCTTTTTCCTTCTTGCTGCACTATCATCTTTACACTGCTTGCCAGAAGATAATGCACTATTGGTGCACGTTTTCTGTCCTTTTCTCTTATCTTCCACATGTACAGTACTCATGACCGGATGGGATAATCGTTACGAGAATCTTCAGAGGTAATTCAACAGCTGAACAGACCTCTGATGGACAATCCACATATGGGTTTGTTTCCGGTTCGCCTAATCACAGTTGGATTGTCAGCCAGGCGTCATATACTGTAGGTCATTTTTGCATCCAATCCTTTTCTGGTTTGGAGACAACCAGCTAGACTGGGTAGGCATCCTTTGGACTTCAAGGACTATTGAAACTTAAATCACTAATAAGTTATTTCTAATGTTTACATATGTACATAACTAGCGCTTGTTCACTAATTTACACTGTAAGGCGGTTTCTGGAACCGAAACACATTAATTTCAGCTATGGGGGCCCTCTTCTTTCTGTGATACATATCTCTGATAGTGACCCGGTACTGTGCAGTACAGGGTGTACAATATAACGGTTTAATGGTCCAGCATCATGTGGGTTAATAGGAAGTCACAACGTCATCCATCATGCCATCCATCGTGACTTCCTTTTGGGCCGCATGACGGGGCCCCTTCTGAGGTACAGTATGTATCTCGGGAAGCAGGGGCTGAAATGAATGCAGTTCAGTTACGTAGACCCCCTGCTCCTTTATGGGCAATATCACCAAGCAACTTTACTCCACACTTTACTTCTTGTGCTGGAAGGCCCATTACAACCAATGTAAGCGCTGGAAGATGTCCTATAGAATAGTCTTAATTAGTATACGGGGCCTTAAATCTTTTGGGTGCTGGAAAGCTTCATAAAATATGAACCCGTTTGAATTTTTCTCCTGCTGTAGATGTTCAGTAAATATATAAACCGTCACAAATCTTATGGAGTATAAATACGATTCAGATGGTTTTAAACCTTTCACTGATGGTAAACTTCAGCAAATATACATGAATTTGATATGTTTTAATCTCAAATTGAAATTCACTGGTGGTGTTGCATAAATGGAGCAGTATCTGTCTGTAAGGAATCGGGGAGCGCGTCCCCCATGGCGCACTCCCTCCTTAACTGATGTCTCGCGCAAGCCCGCTGTCCTTACAGCGCACACGTTCCTGCAGGAGCTTTCTAGATGTCACGGAGTCTGGCTCCGCCACCCGCTTGCGACGTGCATCAGCATCGTGCGGCACGCACACGTGACACGTATGCACCGCTCCCAAGCTGCGTGTCAACTTTATTTATCATGCCCACCTATCTCCTGTGTCTCTCCTCCTATCCGTGCCTCTGCGGCGGCCGCGCCTCCACTCCGCCCCCTCTCTCATTGGTCATGCTCTCAGCTGTGCCACTTGCACTTTGGCTGATCATAGTTCCAGTTAGCGCTCTTCTCCCACTTCCTGGTTCCTTGTCCTGCCTTGACTTGTCTCCTAGCGCCTTGTTTCAGATTGACCTCCTGTGTACCAACCCAGCTATTGCTTTGGACTCCTTACCTCTGGCTTACTGACCTGGCTTACCTCTGACCTTCCGCATCTCTTCAATCCTGACCACGGCTTACGGACCTCTACGCTTTTACTGGCTCCAACCCCTGACCACGGCTAAACGGACACTGACCATTCTACCGGCCCCTACCTCAGATCTTGGCAAGTACCTAACCGTTCTACTCTCTCCAATCCTGACCCGACTGCCTGACCATCCGCACTCCAGACGTGCCCCCGTGTCTGTGGGTGACATTTATACCCATTCCCACCTCAGTACCGGGGTCTGTCTTGTTTGTGGTGAGCACAGCGTTACACTGGCAAACATGAAAATATTATTATATACAAGGGAATAGAAAAAGGTGCATATATTATAGTTTATATAGTATATAGTATATATAGTATATATATATATATATATGACTGAAGGAAAGACCGCAGCGTTTTTTTTTTTTTTTTATATTCCCTTCTGGGTGGGCTAAAGTTATAAGTGGAGTACCTCAAGGTTCTGTACTGGGGCCACTGTATTTTAACTTATTTATTAATTACCTTGTGGATGGCATACCTGTAGAGCGGAAAGTCTCTATATTTGTTGACATCACTGCATTGTGTAAGGTAGTAGTAACATTAGAGCAGTATGCAGTTTCTCTCTAAGGCCTTATATAAACTGGAATCAGGTAAATGGCAGATGAGGTTTAATACAGATAAATGTAAGGTTAAGCATTTAGGAAGCAAGAATAAGCAGGCTACATACAAACAAAATGGTACAGGCATACCCCGGTTTAAGGACTCTCACTTTAAGTACACTCGCGAGTAAGTACATATCGTCTAATAGGCAAACGGCAGCTCACGCATGCGCCTGTCAGCACGTCCTGAACAGCAATACCAGCTCCCTACCTGTACCGAAGCTGTGCGCAAGCGGGGAGACTATAGAGCCTGTTACACATGCGTTATTTACATCAGTTATGCACGTATATGACGATTGCAGTACTGTCCATTCATTGATAAGTGGGAAAACGGTCGTGCTTCACTTTAAGTACATTTTCACTTGTATTGTATGTCTTTATTTATATAGCGCCATTAATGTACATAGCGCTTCACAGTAGTAATACATGTGGTAATCAAATAAATAACAAATAATATAAATAACAGATCATGGGAATAAGTGCTTTAGACATAAACATAACATTAAGGAAGAGGAGTCCCTGCTCCGAGGAGCTTACAGTCTAATTGGTAGGTAGGGAGAATGTACAGAGACAGTAGGAGGGAGTTCTGGTAAGTGCGTCTGCAGGGGGCCAAGCTTTATGTATCATGTGTTCAGAATATCCACAGAGCTATTGATATGCTTCTTTAAGCAAGTGTGTCTTAAGGTGGGTCTTAAAGGTGGATAGAGAGGGTGCTAGTCGGGTACTGAGGGGAAGGGCATTCCAGAGATGTGGGGTAGTCAGTGAAAAAGGTTTAAGGCGGGAGAGGGCTTTAGATACAAAGGGGGTAGAGAGAAGATATCCTTGAGCAGAACACAAGAGTCAGGATGGTGCATAGCGAGAAATTAGGGCTGATATGTAAGGAGGGGCAGAAGAGTGTAAAGCTTTAAAAGTGAGGAGAAGAATGGAGTGTGAGATGCGGGATTTGATCGGAAGCCAGGAGAGGGATTTCATGAGGGGAGATGCTGAGACAGATCTAGGAAAGAGTAGAGTGATTCTGGCAGCAGCATTTAGGATAGATTGTAGGGGAGACAGGTGAGAGGCAGGAAGGCCGGACAGCAGGAGGTTACAGTAATAAAGACGGGAGAGAATGAGGGCCTGAGTCAGAGTTTTAGCAGTCGAGCAACAGAGGAAAGGGCGTATTTTTGTTATATTGCGGAGGAAAAAGCGACAAGTTTTAGAAATGTTTTGAATGTGAGGGGCGAATGTGAGAGAGGAGTCGAGTGTGACCCCTAGGCAGCGTGCTTGGGCTACTGGGTGAATGATCGTAGTTCCAACAGTAATATGGAAGGAGGTAGTAGGGCCAGGTTTGGGAGGAAGTATGAGGAGCTCTGTTTTAGCCATGTTGAGTTTAATGCGGCTGAGGGCCATCCAGGATGATATAGCAGAGAGACATTCAGAAACTTTGGTTTGTACAGCAGGTGTAAGGTCGGGTGTTGAAAAGTATATTTGTGTGTCGTCAGCATAGAGGTGATATTTAAACCCAAAAGATGTTATTAGGTCACCTAGAGAGAGTGTGTACAGAGAAAAGAGAAGAGGTCCCAGGACAGAGCCCTGGGGTACCCCCACAGAGAGATCAATAGAGGAGGAGGAGGTGTTAGCAGAAGAGACACTAAAAGTACGATGGGAGAGGTAGGATGAGATCCAGGATAGAGCTTTGTTCCGAATACCAAGAGTATGGAGAATGTGAAGGAGAAGAGGGTGGTCCACGGTGTCAAATGCTGCAGAGAGGTCGAGTAATATGAGCAGAGTGTAATGACCTCAGCATGGAGGTCGTCAGTTATTTTAGTGAGGGCTGTTTCCGTGGAGTGAGCAGTGCGGAAGCCAGATTGTAGAGGGTCTAGGAGAGAATAGGTGTTGAGAAAATGGAGCAAGCGAGAGAATACAAGACGTTCAAGGAGTTTAGAGGCAAAAGGCAGGAGGGAGACAGGTCGATAGTTAGAAATTCAGGTAGGGTCAAGCTTGCTGTTTTTGAGTAATGGTATGACTGTTGCATGTTTGAAGGAGGATGGAAAGGTTTCAGAGCAGAGGGAGGAGTTAAAAATGTGTGTGAGCGTAGGGATTATAGTAGGAGCAAGAGGTTTTAGGAGATGGGAGGGAATGGGGTCAAGAGGGGAAGTGGTAGAGGGAGAAGTGGCGATCAACAGCGACACATCCTCCTCTGAGACAGTGGAAAAAGAGTCAAGGAAGGCAGGAGGAGAGTTAGGAAGAGGTGTAGGATGGGAAGAAGAAACAGAGGGGATGTTCTGCCGTATGTATTCCACCTTTTCCTTAAAATAGTCAGCAAAGTCCTGAGCGGAGATGGAGGAAGGAGAGGCAGCTGAGGGTGGTTTGAGTAGAGTATCAAAGACAGAGAACAGTCGGCGTGGGTTAGACTTGTGCATGTTGATTAGTGCAGAAAAGTAGGCTTGTTTAGCTTGCGAGAGGGCAGAGTTGAAACAGGATAGCATAAATTTGTAGTGAAGGAAGTCTGCGAGAGTGTGAGACTTCCTCCAGAGGCGTTCAGAGGAATGAGTGGAGGAACGCAGCATGCGTGTGTGGGAATTTAGCCAGGGTCTAGGGTTAGAAGGGCGAGGGCGGCAGAGAGAAAGCGGGGCATGTAGATCAAGAGACGAGGACAAGACAGAGTTGTAGTTCCTGACCAGGTTGTTGGGGTCTGTAGCAGAGCTGAGAGAGGAGAGGGAGGAGCGTAAAGTGGACACAAAGTCAGGTAAGTGAATAGAGCGCAGGTTTCTGCAGAACCGGGGGGTAGATGGAGGTGGAGAAGGGGAGAAGCGAGATAGAGAGAATGAGATGAGATGATGGTGAGAGAGAGGAAAAGGGGAAAGCACTTCACATACATGCTCTGGTCCCATTGCGTACGTTGATGCGGGGTATGCTTGTACACAATTCGGTCAATAGAGAAGTATTTAGGAGTACTTGTAGACAGCAGGCTAAACAATAGTGCTCTATGTCAGGGAGTAGGCTAATAGGATATCATGTTGCATAAAACAGGGTATGGATGGAAGGGAAGATATCATCATTTTGTCAATGTATAAATTCTTAGTAAGACCACAGACATCTTGAATATTGGGTACAGTTTTGGGCACCGCTCCATAAAAAAAAAAAAGACATTATGGAACTGGGAAAAGTGCAAAGAAGAGTCAATAAAACGATCAAAGGGGGTGGGAGGTCTGACATGAGAAAAGGCTCATTTAGATTTATTCACATTAGAAACAAAGGCATCTAACAGGGAATATGATAACTATTTCAAAATATATTTAGAGTCAAACAAGGAACTTTCAAGGGAACTATTCATCCCAAGGACAGTACAAATGAAACCGGGTCATCCCTTGAGATTAGAGGAAAGGAGATTTTACCAGCAGCAAAGGAAAGGGTTATTTAACGATGGGCAGTACAAATGTGTAATTTACAGCCAATGAAAACTGTGTTGGGAGATGTATGTATGTATATTTTTATTTATATAGCGCTGCAGTGTTCTCCATGCTTTGAGAAAAATGTAGAACTACAAGCGGAGCAACCAGAAAAAACACATACAGTACAATAATGGGCATAATTACTATTTTCCAGATATGCAGGCCCATGTCCTCCGAAGCCAGCAAGAATACAAGAAAAAATACAATCTAATGGCCCATAACCCTTTAATCACCTTAGCGGTTAATAAACGCTACAGTAATTAAGTGGTTAACCCCCGTCCCCCACTACCCACCCAGGAGGCCTAACCACCCACCCTGGCCCCACTATACCCACCCTGTACCCATTGATTGGCACAGTGGTATATCATACCCATATCATATGGCCATGATAAGCCACTATATTACTCAATGGTCAACCAAATAAAAATAATTAAGACCAACAATACACAATAATCAAAGAAATACACAAGCACCTAAATACCTCAAAAATAAAAGAACTAAAAAGCCTCAACTACACATCAACTCTACAGAGGTACTTATGAGGGAAGCCCCTGGGTGCAATAGAACCAGCGCCACATGCAGATCTACCCAGTCCTCAGTTATAGGAATGACAGTTTAGAGAGAGGTGCGGGATGTAGATTCATTATCCATATCGAGTCAGCCATGGCCCAGGAAGGGGCCCTTAGTAACAGAGCGTAATGGGCGTTATGTAGAACGGGAACAGGAATTACTCAGATATCAGCCATGTTCGCACCTTCTTAGGGTGCTAAGAGTACAAGCAAACCAAATGGAACTGAGGACATCTGTAACTATGTGTACTGTGTATGGATGAAAAGAGCCCTAGTGAAAGAGGGTAAATAAAGAGTGCGGTTTCCACTACAAAAGTTCATGGCGCCCACCATTTCTACCATTGCTACATCATCGCCCAGCCACACCAAGCCTGCACCCTGATTAGGGTAATGCATCCTGAGTAGCCACTGAGAGACACTGATGCAAACTCCCTCGGAGCCAGGAAGGGAGGTTTACAGCAGCTATCTCCCCCTTTCTTTTTTCCCCTGAATTGAACCACACTATTTTTTAGCTCCGGGACCCCCAGATCCTGAGATACATACAAGTACTACTTCCTGGTTTTTAATGGGAATTTAAGTCCAATAGGAAGATGCAACCAATGATGTTGGGGCTTCCTAATTTCATTTGATTTGGCAGCCATTCTTTGGCAGCCATTCTGTTTCCCCTGGACGGAGATTTCAAACCTTGAAACTTTGCCACTAAGTATCTAGAGAGTTGGGGGTCTTCGGAGCTGAAGGATGCTATTTTCAGTTGTAAAGTCCCCGTCCCTGTCCCCCCCCAAAACCCCCGCCCCCTTTGGAAAAAAATGTATATCAGAGTCTGTGTGTTGTGTATAGCGTGTATCAGTGTGTGTATGTAGAAGTATATGTTTTAGTGTGTTAATAGGTGTGTGTATCAGTGTGTTTGTATGCATATCAGTGTGTCTTTATGCATATACATGTGTGCAGTGGTAAAGAGCATCATGTGTTGGCATTAGTGGTCAGCAACTCTAAATGGCAGAGGGCACCTTTAATCCATTTACTGCTGGACAGACCGCTTTGGCAGCAAAAGGGTTAAAATCTGTGCTTACAAATAATGTGCCCTGTGTGACTCCCCTGATATAAACATTATTGCCCAGTTAAATACAGCTATGACTTTTCTGTAAAGTATGTTGATCTCTGATTTTTCTAGGAACACTCCCCTTTTTTCAGCTTTTGATACTGTACATGTAGCTGTGTAGAGACGGGAGAGCATTACATCCTGATCATAATAAGGTTCGGGGGCTTAATGATCTGGAATGAAGCATCATAACCATGGTAACTACAGCATTAGAAAGCAATAAGCAGTGTCTTCATAAGACTGCTGGAAACCATCAATTAATTTACTATTTTTTTTCTTTCTTTTAAAAATAAATAAATAGTGTCACATTAAGAATTCAGTATTCAGTAGAACTATTGCAAGCAAACACAAAAGATCTTTCTGTCTTATTGGCTTAATAAAGTAATATGGGAATTGGTGCACTCAGAAAAACATTATACCTGTCACTTGTGCACTGCAACAGAGTGGACTTGTGAAAAACAATGACATTTTGGTCCTATCTCCGACCTTTGTATCTTTGCAATGGTCCCAAATACTGTGGGACCAACATGTTGATTCTCTGAATAAAGCTTCAGAGCATTTTTTCATGTCCCCCTGGATTGCCTGTTTCACTTTTCTTCGTCTTAGCAGCTGGCCTTTAACCCCTTCAGTGCCTGAAGAGCCAGCACGTATCGCTTTTTTATAGAAACTTGATGGCAGGTAAGACCCATCGGCACACCTAGACCCTATTAGAACCTTGGCTCTCTTTCATATTTAGGATAGCCTTGTGTCTACCCCAAACATTTTTTCATTCCCTTACTTATTAGCCTGTACCACCTCTGCCGTGAGCAATTACAAAAAAAGACGGTGTGAAACAGCGCTATAAATACTAAATAATACACTTGAAATAGTGAAAATATAAAAACAACACTGGCAGCCAGGTAAAAACTGACAGTGCAGTCAGACAGAGAGCATAAGAAAAAAGAGTATGCCGGCGCCACAAAAAATAAAGTGAAAAGTCCAAACCAAATAGTGTAAAGTCCAAATGGAGTCCTAATACAACTGGTGATGAAGGATTCTCACATCAACGAAGTGCAATATGTGGAAAAAGAAAAAAGAAAAACAAATTATGGTGCAATATGTCAGTCACTGAGGCTAAAAATATGGACAGACTAACAACACAAGACAAACAGACGAAAACACACTAGCAAGGCTTGATATTAATGAAACAAAGCTAATTTATTACTGGGTGTGGAGGGTTAAAAATAACACGCATCCGGAGGGGTAAAAGTGAAACCCTACTCACAAGACTCTAGAACCCTTGAAGAAGTGCGCGCATGTGCACGAAACGCGTCGGGAAGATTCAAGTGTTTTTAGAGCCTTGTCCTGGCTTGTGGAGTAGATTGCAGTTCAGCAAGTGGAGCTGTGGTGTAGTTGCGGAGGATCAGTGAAGGTGGAACGTCTGCGGTGGGACTTTCGTGTGGCGTGACGTCACATCCGCCCGGAAATCCCGTCATTCGTGTGACTCACCTTCCACCCCTGTCATGTGAGGACGCCAGTGAGAGTGCTCCGGTCGCCATCTTGGAAGTCCACCAGCATGATTCCAGCTTGTTGCCTGTATTTGTCTAGCGTCTTGTGAGTAGGGTTTCACTTTTACCCCTCCGGATGCGTGTTATTTTTAACCCTCCACACCCAGTAATAAATTAGCTTTGTTTAATTAATATCAAGCCTTGCTAGTGTGTTTTCTTCTGTTTGTCTTATTTGTCTTGTGTTGTTAGTCTGTCCATATTTTTAGCCTCAGTGACTGACATATTGCACCATAATTTGTTTTTCTTTTTTCTTTTTCCACATATTGCACTTCGTTGATGTGAGAATCCTTCATCACCAGTTGTATTAGGACTCCATTTGGACTTTACACTATTTGGTTTGGACTTTTCACTTTATTTTTTGTGGCGCCGGTATACTCTTTTTACCTCTGCCGTGAGGCTATTCCATGAATCCACCACTCTTTCTGGTAAGTGCTTTCTCACATTTTCCCCCTTAGGCTGCCACCCTCCAGTTTCACAGCATAAACTCTTCTTCTACCATTTCTCTCTCTCTCTCTCTGGAATATGCTTCTCTTCTGTACCTTGTTGAAACCATTGATTGTTTTACAATTTTCAATCCTATTCCCCCTCTCCTCCAAGCTGTACATACTCAGGACTTGTCTACCTGACTATATCTGCCAGGAGTTTTTGCATTATGAATACAAAAAATAAACAACTTTTTACTGTTGTAACCAGACACAAAACAAGTTATGGTGGGAAAAAAGTGACAAAACCCATCCACCATACATGGTACAGCAAATACAAATACTATTCGTGAGCACATTCACATGTCTCAGACAGGTCTGCAACCCCTGCCTTTCTCCATTATATCTTAGCATACAGTGCTTTCACTGCAGCCAGGGATTCTGGGTAATGACATGGAAATAAGCACACAGTATCGGCGTTTGCTTCTTGTCCATTTTAACATGGACCCCTGTAAGCTTATTTCTAACTATATGTGCACGTACATTCATGAAACACTGCATTTATAAACGTTCTTACAGTAGGAAAGCAGTGTAAAAACACTACTTTTCAAGTGGGTGAACCAGGTTCAAATCAGTGCAGCTCTCCTCGTGACCTTGGGCAACTCAAATCGGGACATATTTATTAAGCTGTCTTCTGCCATAAGCACAGATGTGGAAACTGGTCCCATTTGGCTGGCAATATTTCAGTGCTAATTTTTGAAACGCAAATCACAATTTCCAAACAGCTGTCTGTGAGTAGGTTTACTGGCTATGCACCTTTTTTTTTTTTAACACAGGCTGTGCGGAAAAGCTGTGTAATATGGCAGGCATAAGCTTATAGGGGTCAATGTTAACCTGTATGAGAAGTAAAGAAGGACACACTGTGCTCAATTGCATGTCATTACCCAGAATCCCTGGCTGTACTGTGTGCTAAGCGATAATGGGGAAAGACACGGTTGCAGACCTGCCTGAGACATGCAAAGGCATCACGAGTGATATTTTTATTTACTGTACAACATATTTGCACATTTTTTTTTGCAAAAAAATAATCAATTTTAGTTACAATGTTGTTGTTGTTTTTTTTTTTTAAAGTTGTGATCCTGTTTACGAACCTTTGTGAAAAAGTTTGCACATCTCTAGCCATAAGACCATATTCTGTCACTGGAAGACTCCTTACAGTTCTCATTCAAATCAATGTAATGGAGTAAGCATAATAAATATAGGCCTGTGTAGTAAAGATTGGTAGCCAGTGATTTGGTGCAGGGACTAATTGTGCCTGCAAACTTCTATACTTATATATCAATAAATACAATAACGGCTATATATGGAAACTAACATTTAATTTATGGGTCTCTGAAGTATAGAGCAGTGCATAGAACAGCTTTAAAATTAGACATGTTCATGTTCAGGGAGGGTTATCATTCCCGCCCCTTATCTATTCTTCAAGAATAAAAATCCAAATCTGTATTTTAGATTTATAAATCCCTATACGCCCCCTTACCTACAATACTTAAATGGCACCATGTGCTTTGTTTAAATGAAGTTAACACAGATAACAATAAAATCCCGCTGTTATGAGAACATTGAGAAGATTATATGGTTTGAACAAGGTATAATTTCATGTTCTGATGTGCAAAGTATCCCACAGTAAAACAAACCTTCTGGTTTATATAAATAATTCTTAGCAGAAGATCAAAAGAAGAGTGTTTTGAAGAGGTTAGTCAAGTCATAATATAATGTAGAGAAACATACGGCCATTTTAGTCTTGTTTCTATGAAACCTTCACACCCTATTAGAGGGTATCTTCGACTTCTCCAAAGGGGCCAGATCAGAAAAACCTTTAGTAGAAGTGCCACAAGCTTATTGTAATGTACAGATGTAGCACCATTTTGCATTGCTGTGACGTTTCCAGCCCGACCGGATTAACGCTGTGGGCGTCCAATTCCAAATCATGGACCCCCGCAGATCACGGCAGACACTGTCCCAGTGCTGCAGACTTTAGATTTTCGTCCGTGACACTGGTGACAGCTTAAAGATACTTACCTTGGAAAGGGTGACGGTAGCAGCTCTGTCTGGACTAGTTAGGGCTAACATAAAGGCAGCTTACATGTCCCGTGTCCTGCAGGCCAATAGAAATCTGTGATGCCATTCCTTGCGGCTTTCTCTTGGCCCATGCGACGTGGGACATTTAAACTGTGCAGAGATACTGGCAGCACCTATGAAAGTAATTATCTCTGGAGGCAGGGGGTCCCCAGAGCTGAAATTAACACGGTGCAGCTTGACACCCCCTACTTCAAACCTACCCAAAATCGGCGTCCTAGTGCGAGAGTGTGGATGTCAGGATCCGGGTACTCCGTCGTCACGGAGTTGCATAGCTGCAGAGTGACCTCGTCGCAACGCATTTCGCGTCAGAATTAAGCTTTATCAGGGGGTTGGTCTTCACTGTCCCAAGGCTTTAATTACTAAAGCAAAAAATCGTACCCACGAGCTTATTGGGGCACTATAATGTTTATTCTAATTCCTCCAATCAGTTGCTAAACTTGCTAAATAGAAGGGAAACACTTGCAATCACGTAAAGCTGACATAACTTACGATGCATCCAATCAGCCAGTTGTCCTTAACCCCTTACACACACAGACGGCATGTATGTAACAGTAGGGTACCCTCCTTGATTAATTCACAAGTTGATTTTAAATAGACAGCAAAACTAACATTATTTACTTTACTGTATTTCTCATTCCATCTTAAATAGGTGAACTGCTCCATGACTTCCGATTTAAAAAAAAAGAATACAATATTTCATGAAAGAATGCAGAGAAGTAGGTTAGTATATTCACTGAAAATATATGTTTTATACACAACATCTAATGATGCTTGGTAGAAAGTAATATACATGTACACTCTTTCCTTCTCTAGTATATACTGTAGGATAGCGAGGCAAGACCAGTGAAGTCTAAAGCACTAATATGTAGCATTATACCAATCTGTACGCCTTGCTGCCTTTATTGTAAACTTAAACCACCTATTTTCTGGCTCATCTGACATTCAATTATCCTGTTAACCTTTTCCCAACAGTGAAACTCTGTCGTAAAATCAGCAGTTCAGCTTCATGAAGAAAAATGGGCTTGTGCAACATATTCGTGTGCTGTCTTTGGAAAGATGGAGATCGCTGGTAATATAATGTGTGTATGAGAAGTTACAGTATACAAGGGGAGTTATCAACCTGTCAGTGGGAATGGGTCAAAAAAAGGATATGAGATGCATTGTAAAGGTAACGTCAAAGGCATGGTTGATTTTATATATATGTAGAGGTATCTCTACCGTGTTAGCCAAGCTTAATAATCAAAAATAAATAGACGATACCGTTCTGTGGCTATCAAAATGCTTTTATTTGTTAGAGCTTTCGAGATACTGTACACTGATCTCTTCTTCCGGCGGTGTTACTATGGATAAAGCAAGAAAGGTTTTTACTTAAAAACAGTGCATCTTGGAATGTATCTGTGACTGAAGCCTATCCCTCCCCCCTGTGCAGTATGCGATTTATGACTTGAAGTGTTAAATGGTCCCTGAATGTTAGTGATGTAAGAGTGTGTGTATGTATGTATGTATGTATGTATGTATATATGTATCCCTATGTACCAATAGGGACCACATAGTATCTACACACATTAATAGTAATGCCACACTCTCTTACATTTCTACACCTACCCACATCATTGGTATACACTCCCACACACACCTTTTGTAAAGCGCTGTATACACTGTGGGCACTTTATGCATTTATATTTATTAATACACACACACACACACAACTAAAATTTAGGGACCATTTAACACCTTAAGTCATAAATCGCATAATGCACAGGGGGGAGGGATAGGCTTCAGTTGCAGATACATTCCAAGATGCACTGTTTTTAAGTAAAACCCTTTCTTGTTTACCCATTGTAAAACTGCCGGAAGAAGAGATCAGTGTATCTTGAAAGCTCGTACAAATAAAAGCATTTCGTTAGCCACATAAGGGTATCGTCTATTTGTTTTTGATTATATATGTAGCCAGGGCTGGTTTCTGGCTACCAGTCCGCCCTTCTCCTGGCAGTAAGCCCTGGTAAGAGCACGGCTGCCAGGATTAATCATGGGTTTTCCCCACCCATAGCAGCTTCAGTGAGTCACAGGGGAGGCGGTGCGACTTGGCCTGTGTGCGTCCAATTAGGGACTCAGACCTGGTTCCTGCTTTTCCTGTACTTAAGAGGCTGCACTACCAAAGTTAGTCAGTTATCTCTACCCCTGAGAGAGACAGGTTCTCACCCAGAAGTGCGGATTGGCTGTGCACTTACTGCCTTCTCCCCTTGGGTAGTTAGTAGTGAGACCATACCCCTGGCTCTAATAGGGAGTCAGGGAAGAGCAAGGACGGCTGTGGGGGCCCTGTACCCGCAGTGGAGGTCCTGTATGTATGTATGTATGTATGTATATATGTATGTATGTATGTATGTATGTATGTATGTATGTATGTATGTATGTATATATATTTATGTACAGGCATACCCCGCATTAACATACGCAATGGGACCGGAGCATGTATGTAAAGCGAAAATGTACTTAAAGTGAAGCACTCCCTTTTTCCACTTATCGATGCATGAACTGTACAGCAATCATCATATACGTGCATAACTGATGTAAATAACGCATTTGTAACAGGCTCTATAGTCTCCCCGCTTGCGCACAGCTTTGGTACAGGTAGGGAGCCGGTATTGCTGTTCAGGACGTGCTGACAGGCGCATGCGTGAGCTGCCGTTTGCCTATTGGGCGATATGTACTTACTCGCGAGTGTACTTAAAGTGAGTGTACTTAAAGCGGGGTATGCCTGTATGTATGTATATATATTTATTTAAACAATCCATTAACGTTAATTTGTAAACAGACTTTGGAGAGGTTTTGATTTCTTATGTTTGCTCCCTTTTATATAATATCACTGTGTGCTGAACAGTAGTTTGAACAGGCAAAGCCCCCCTCTTTTTTTTATCTTTGACTTTCTTTCCTTCCTTTCTTTACTGGATCGAATTGGGACAAGGGTGGGCTGTAGGTTGAGTAAAAACCTAATTGACAAGCAATACAGAAATCTAGATGAAGAGAAAATTATTCTTAATTTCTGAAGAACCAAAAACAGCCAAATGGTTTTGCTTTAGGTCTTATTCCATTTGTTTAACCCTTACATGGTTAAGGTTTTGTTAAAAAATAAATATTTGCAAACTAACAGAAATTACACCTTTAAGCTGTGATAACACAATTTTGCTGCTCTCTCTTAGCTATGGATTCATGGTTCCCTTTTAGTGTGGTTATAGATCACTCACAATGTGCATCATCATAACACAGTTATGCAAATGAAATAGGGGAGAAGACCATTTATCTCAGACTTGTTCATATTAATGACTTTATTCTGCAAATCTATTTCATCCAATGTGTCAAATCTTTTTTTTTTTTTTTTTTGTATCTCGAACTGCAAATGCTAATTAATGATTTTAACAGGCTGGAAAGTTTCTATTAAATCAGCATGTGGTGAAGCGTTTTCTTTTTTTAATTATGTTTTGCAATGATATTGATGGCTGGATGACCAGTGATCAGTGAGAAATAGACACAGTTTGCAGCAGGAGCATATTTTACTTCAGATTAGTTTGTCCACAGATTTAAAACAAATAACACTTGTGGATACATTATCCCTTTAAGCAAAAGTAACGAAATAAAAACGTACTTAGTCAGGTAGCTAACTAAACAAAATAACATCTAACTACCATCACTGGTCAGCTCAGTTGATTACCATTCCAACACAAAAAGTGTAGCAGAAGTTCAATGGGTAGTTCTTATCCCCACAAATATATAGAAACCCAATAGCACCATCCTTTGCAAGGTAGTGACTCAAGACTCCAGTCTTCTCTCAGCTCGCTTTGTGCCACACTGGCTGTATTCTTAGGCTGGCATTTAAACTTTCTAACTTTCTGACATTGGTTATACCTGGAAGCTGCTACCGCATAAGTACCAAAACTAGGATGGAAACCTTGATTCTCCTACAATAAAAGTACACTTGTGATTATTTACCAAGACCTCTGGAGTGTTGGCTCTTCCTTTTTTGGATTTTCGTGTACACTAGATTACCCCCTATTGGTGTGTTACTGTGCACCTGAGGCAATATACAATGTATTTGTGAGTGCACCTACTTTTGAACTTAGCAACATCATGCTGAGAACAGTGCACTATAAGAGACACGTGCAAAGGTATAACCAGGGAGACATATTTGGGAAAAATATACCATGGTTTTTATTGAGCCTGTAGCTTTAAGCAATACATTTGAAGGAAGCACAGAAATAAACAAACATCCTAGCCCTTTGTAAGGGCTGACTCACTTTCCCAGTCCCTATCTGTAGTGCTGGGAGGATAGGCATCTTACAAACCTATTACCCAAAAGTCCAAAGAGGTACCTGTAAGCAAGGGCTCTTCCTGTCAGTCTCCATGTTGTGTCTGTTGAGGGGCCACCCTCTGGTGGGTTCCAGGGTCCGCTGTGTCCAGGATGTAGAGGGTTTGGTTTCAGGGTGTCTTGCTGGCAGCACTGTCCTTCTGTGCTCAAGACAATGTTTCTGTGAGTCTCTTGCTGGCAACACAGTCCCTCTGTGCTCAAGAGATCTCCTGTAGTTCAGGGAGGAGGCTTTTCTACCAGTCTGATGAGCCAGGTGGAGACTGGTTAATTGTCTCTGGCTGCAATTAACCAGCTCCCTGCTGAATTCCTCAGACCAATATAGGCTTTCCATTGAAGCCCTTTTAGACAGGGGTTAAGGCCCTTTTACATGAACACTCTAATCTTCTGCTGACATTAAAAACATTTGTACAGAAGATACTTGAAAGGATCCAAAGACTCAAAGGAACAGGATTCTGTGGCACTTAAAATGTGGCACTTAAAATCTTGGTGATAAGAATCAGATAGACATTTCAAGTCTTTTTAATAATGCAGACATAATGCACAATGTTTCAGGGAAATCTCTACTGCAGACGAACACATACTGTATGTATTTGTACCTGAAGAAGTGATTTCCCCCCGAAACATTGTGCATTAGGTCTGCATCATTAAAAAGACTTGAAATGTCTGTTAAGTAAATAAGGCACCTAGCCCCGATGGCAAATATCCAAGAGTTCTCAAGGAGTTATGTTCAGTAATAGCCAAACCATTACATTTAATATTCAAGGACTCCATTTCCATAGGCTCAGTACCACAAGACTGGCGTAAAGCAGGTGTGGTGCCTATATTTAAAAAGGGAGCTAGATCACAAGTGGGGAATTACAGACCTGTAAGCCTGACTTCAATAGTGTAAGGTCCGGGGGAACACCTCTCCCTAAGGGGGTTCCCCCTGAGACTTTACTTATCTCTGCGCCAGCTCTGCCTTCTCGCCGCCGTGGGCAGGATCTCCCTTCTCCACGCGGCGGCTACTGAACACGGCCAGGGAACCTTACATCCTCCCTCAGGAGGAGTTCCCGTCTCCAGCTGAGGCTGTGCGCGTCTCTCCTGTGCGGTGCAACCCCCGAGACTTTACCTATCTCTGCACCAGCTCTGCCTCCTCGCCGCCGCGGGCGGGATCTCCCTTCTCCTCCGCTCCCCGCGGCGGCTACTGAACCCGCGCATGCGCGCGCACGGCCGGGAAACCTTACGTCCTCCCTCAAAAGGAGTTCCTGCCCCCAGCTGAGGCTGCACGCATTTCTCCCGCGCGGCGCACACGCCTGATGCGCGTGCACCGCTCACAAGCTGCACATTCAACACAGCTGTGGCAAGTTTCTCCCTACCTATTACTATCTTCCCTGGGGCCGCTCCCTTGTCACTCCCCCTCTCCCTATTGGTCCTTCCTCCTATTTATACCTTGCTCAGCCATTCATTCTTTGGCTGAGCATAGTTTTGTATGACCTGTATTTACCACGGTCGTGCTTGCCTCAGTTCCTGTCTCTTTGTCTCTTTAGTGATCCCTTGTGTACCGTACCGGCCTGGCTGTGGATCCGCTCTCGTCTCCTGCCTTGGCTTGTATCCTGACCTCCTGGACTTCTCGACCCCTTCACCTCGTTTTGCGGATTCCTACCTACCTCCCGGCTCTGGACCCCAGGCTCTCGGTACCACCTATCTTCTGAAATCTCCCTTCTCGTCTGGCGAGTATCTTACTTTATCTTATACTCCCAGACGCTTCCAGACGCCTATTTTACACTTTCCAGGCATGTCCCCGTAGCTGTGGGTGCAGTTTGTTACCCATCTCACCTCAGTTTCGGGGTCCCTCCTTGTCCGTGGTGAGCACAGCGTAACATTATGCTCAGCCCCACAGACATGGACCCCGAAGAGGTTGAGCAACCAAGCCCCATGCAGTGACTTCTCCAGCTAGAGGCGCAGCTTGCCTCCATGACGCAAGAGCTCGCTAGACTCTCCTCATTAAAGCCTTCCCCAGTCTCCTCTGCCATGGCAGCTGTGGCGTTTCCCTCCCCGGTTCTTCCCGTGGCAGTGGATCCTCGTCTCCCGGCTCCCAACCGCTATGAAGGGGATCCTCACGAATGCAGAGGGTTTCTTAATCAGTGCGAGATGCAATTTGAACTATCTCCTTTGCGCTTCCCCACTGCCCGTTCAAAGGTGGCCTATATTATGTCTCTCTTGAATGGAAAGGCCCTAGCCTGGACATCCCCCATCTGGGAGCGGGACCCTGCCATGACGCATGATTATTCTCGCTTTCTTCGAGAGTTAAGGCAAGTATTCGATATGCCTGGTCGTCAAATTATGGCAGATTCTTCTCTTTTCCATATTTCCCAGGGTACAAGTCCTGTCACCGAGTATGCTTTGGACTTCCGGACCATCGCGGCAGAGACCTCCTGGAATGATGGCTCACTATCAGCAGCCTTTTGACAGGGACTGTCGGATGCCATCAAGGACCAGCTGGCCACTATGGAGAGACCCACCAGATTGGAGGATCTCATTGCGGTCTGTGGCTACGAGAGAGGAGACTTGAACGTGCTCTTCCTCGTAACAACTCCTCCCGGTCTTCCAGCCGCAGTCTCGTCCATTACGTCCCCCAGCCCGTGGATGAGCCTGAGCCTATGCAGCTCGGAAGTCATTGGTTATCCGCGGCTGAGAGACAGCGCCGACAAGAGGGTGGACTGTGCCATTACTGTGGTCACCCCGGTCATCTGCTGGTAAGCTGCCCTCTGCGTCCGGGAAATGCCAGGACCCAATAAAGTATGAGAGGGTCTTGTTGGGTATAGTCTCTTCTCCTCTTTCCTCTCCAAAAGCACTTCCCACGCGAATAATGCTGCCTATATCTCTAGGGATTTTTGAGCGAGGTTTCCATCTATAGCTACTTTATATCTCTATCCTGGAATAACTCCCTTATCCCTGCCTCTGCATTTATAGATTCTGGGTCTCAGGGAAACTTTATTGACCAGAGTTTTGCCTATAGGAATGGGATTCCCTTCCGATCTAAGGCTGTTCCAGTTGGTCTGGAGGCCATATAAGGCATCCACTCCAAACAGCTTTTATTTCCCTGGAGACTTGTTCTTTATCCCTCTCCACGGAGGACGGTCACCAAGAGAAAATTATATTGGACGTGATCCACACTCCATCGGTAGATGTGATTCTGGGACTTCCCTGGTTGCAACTACACAACCCACAACTGGATTGGGCTAATAAAGAACCCATACGATGGAGCCCCCAGTGTCTCAAGACATGTCTTCCTCCCAAACAGATGTTAGCCGGAGTGGATTTACCCGCAGAGTACAAAACTTCTCTCCCAACGGTCTACTGGGACCTGGCGGACGTCTTCGATAAGGTACGTTCTGAGGTGTTACCTCCCCATAGAGACTTTGATTGCCCTATTGACCTTCTTCCCGTGCTATCTTACCCAAGAGCCGTTCTTACCCCCTATCCATACCCGAGTCCAAGGCCATGACCGAGTATATCCAGGATAATTTAAGGAAGGGTTTTATCCGCAATTCTTCATCTCCAGCTGGAGCTGGATTTTTCTTTGCTAAGAAAAAGGATGGTTCCTTGCGCCCCTGTATTGACTACAGAGGTCTTAACAAAATTCCGATCAAGAATCGTTACCCCCTGCCACTCATTTCCGATCTCTTCGATCGTCTACAGGGGGCAGTGATTTTTTCCAAACTTGATCTCCGCGGAGCCTATAACTTTGTCCGCATCCGTCAGGGCAACAAGGGGAAAACCGCCTTTAACACCCGGGATGGGCATTATGAATACCTGGTCATGCCTTTCGGCCTGTGTAATGCCCCGGCGGTCTTCTAGGAGTTTGTCAACGAGATCTTCTGTGATCTCCTCGACAGCTTCGTTATCGATATCTTGACGATATCCTTATTTTTTCCAAATCCCTCTCTGACCACATTCAGCACACCAAATTAGTCCTGTCCCGCCTTCGGGAGAACAATCTCTATGCTAAACTAGAGAAATGTTCTTTTCATCTTTCTTCCATTCCCTTTCTTGGATATATAATTTCTAGCACTGGCTTCTCTATGGACCCAGTCAAACTCAAGGCTGTCTTAGAATGGCCACAACCCACTTCCCTGAAAGCCATACAGCGATTCTTGGGATTTGCGAATTACTATCGTAAATTCATCAAGAATTTTTCTTCCATCGTGGCACCCATTACTGCCCTTACCAAAAAGGGAGCTAACACAGCAGTTTGGTCTCCTGCAGCTTTCCAGGCCTTCGACTCTCTCAAAAAATCTTTCGCTTCTGCTCCTATTTTGCGTCATCTTGACCCCGGGCTTCCCTTTACCTTAGAGGTAGACGCATCCGACGTCGGTGCTGGCGCCATTCTCTCTCAGAGACAGTCCCCACCGGCCAAACTTCATCCTTGTGGGTTCTTTTCAAAAAAAATTCTTCGGCAGAACGGAACTATGACGTCGGAAACAGAGAGCTCCTGGCTATTAAACTCGCCCTTCAGGAATGGAGACATCTCCTGGAGGGAACAGAGACCCCCATTTTGATCTTTACTGATCATAAAAACTTACTCTACATTGAAAGTGCACGTCGCCTTGGTGCACGTCAGGCTCGATGGTCTCTTTTTTTTCCAAGATTTAATTATCTCATATCTTACATTCCGGGCTCAAAGAATCAAAAGGCAGACGCACTTTCACGTCAATTCCTGTTTGAGGACAATTCCGAAGTTATCTCCGAAACAATCTTACCCTCCAAATATATAATTTCGGCTAACTCTTTTGATATCCTGGATCAGGTCATGGCAGCACAATCTAACCTCCCGAGGGGCCTTAATGTGCCGATCGGCCGTATGTATGCAGCTCCTCGCTTCCGTGAGAAAATTCTTGAGTGGGGTCATTCTTCTAGGTCGGTCGGTCATCCAGGCATTAGCAGAACTTCTGACCTCATTGGTCGTACCTTTTGGTGGCCAACCATGTTGCAGGACATTTCGGAGTATGTAAAGACCTGTCCAATCTGCGCCCAGGTTAAGACCATTCGTAAAAAGCCGTACAGTCTTCTACAACCCCTCCCTATACCTGAACGCCCATGGAGTCATCTCTCCATGGACTTTGTGGTGGAACTTCCAATCTCTAAAGGGATGAACACCATTTTGGTTGTCGTGGATCGTTTTTCCAAACAGGCCCATTTCGTCCCTCTCAAAGGCCTGCCTAATTCCGCCACCCTGGCAGACATTTTTGTTAAGGAAATATTCCGCCTTCACGGAGTTCCTCTTTCCATCGTATCCGATCGAGGTACACAATTCGTCTCAAAATTTTGGCGGGCCTTCACTCACAGGATGGATATCACCCTCCATTTTTCTTCCGGGTATCATCCCCAAACTAATGGGCAGACTGAGAGAATGAACCAGACTCTGGAGCAATACCTCTGATGCTTCATCGCAGACATCCAGGACAATTGGGTAGATTTACTTCCGTGGGCAGAGCTCTCCCATAACTCTTTAAAGAACAGCTCCACGTTGAAATCCCCTTTTTTCATTAATCATGGTTTTCACCCGGGTCAGCTGCCCATCACCCCAGTTCCTTCCGGGGTTCCAGCGGTCGATGACCGAATCAAGGATCTTCAGGAATCCTGGAAAAGGATCCAAGAGGCCTTGAGAAAGGCAACCCACAGACAAAAGGCACAGGCAGATCGTCATCGCCGTCAGGCACCAGTCTTCAAACCAGGGGATAAGGTCTGGCTTTTCTCCAAGAACATTAGACTGAAGACTCCAAGCCACAAGCTGGCTCCCAGGTTCTTGGGTCCATTCTCAGTAATAAAATGGATCAATCCGGTGACATATCGTCTGGAACTTCCTCCATCCATGAGGATACCCTCCGTGTTCCACGTGTCACTGCTGAAACCTGTGTCCCAGAGTCCACAGTTCCATAGGACACCAATTGACCCTAAACCAGTCATAGTTCAGGGGCAGGAGGAGTTTGAAGTTCAGTCCATTCTGGATTCCAGGAGGACAAGGGGTTCGGTGCAATACCTGGTTCACTGGAGGGGCTTTGGGCCAGAGGAAAGATCTTGGGTACCCTACCATCAAATACATGTCCCCAGACTGCTGAGACTCTTTCACTCTAAATTTCCCCAAAAGCCATATTGGAGTCGTCCTGAGGCCGCTCCTCAAGGAGCGGGTACTGTAAGGTCCGGGGGAACACCTCTCCCTAAGGGGGTTCCCCCTGAGACTTTACCTATCTCTGCGCCAGCTTTGCCTTCTCGCCGCCGCAGGCGGGATCTCCTTCTCCTCCGCTCCCCGCGGCGGCTACTGAACACGCGCATGCGCACGCATGGCCGGGGAACCTTACATCCTCCCTCAGGAGGAGTTCCCGTCCCCAGCTGAGGCCGCGTGCATTTCTCCCGCGCGGCGCAAACGCCTGATGCGCGTGCACCGCTCACAAGCTGCACATTCAACACAGCTGTGGTAAGTTTCTCCCTACCTATTACTATCTTCCCTGGGGCCGCTCCCTTGTCACTCCCCCTCTCCCTATTGGTCCTTCCTCCTATTTATACCTTGCTCAGCCATTCATTCTT
This sequence comes from Ascaphus truei, assembly GCF_040206685.1. NCBI lineage: Eukaryota > Metazoa > Chordata > Amphibia > Anura > Ascaphidae > Ascaphus > Ascaphus truei. The sequence goes on from NC_134491.1 coordinate 68,827,901, forward strand.
TGGCTGAGCATAGTTTTGTATGACCTATATGCTTGCCTCAGTTCCTGTCTCTTTATCTCTTTAGTGATCCCTTGTGTGCCGTACCGGCCTGGCTGTGGATCCGCTCTCGTCTCCTGCCTTGGCTTGTATCCTGACCTCCTGGACTTCTCGACCCCTTCAACTCGTTTTGCGGATTCCTACCTACCTCCCGGCTCTGGACCCCAGGCTCTCGGTACCACCTATCTTCTGGAATCTTCCTTCTCGTCTGGCGAGTATCTTACTTTATCTTATACTCCCAGACGGTTCCTAACGCCTATTTTCCACTTTCCAGGCGTGTCCCCGTAGCTGTGGGTGCAGTTTGTTACCCATTTCACCTCAGTTTCGGGGTCCCTCCTTGTCCGTGGTGAGCACAGTGTAACAAATAGTAGGGAAACTACTTGAAGGTTTAATACGGGATAATATTCAGGAATACCTAATGGAAAACAAAATTATTAGTAATAGTCAGCATAGATTTAGGAAGGATAGACCATGCCAAATTAACCATATTTGTTACTTTGAGGAGGTAAGTAGGAATTTAGACCAGGGTAATGCAGTTGATGTGGTCTACTTAGATTTTGCAAACGCTTTTAATACGGTTCCACACAAGAGGTTGGTGTACAAAATAAAGCAAATTGGACTCGGTCAAAATATATGCACCTGGATTGAAAACTGGTTAAAGGATAAACAGAGGGGTGTCATAAATGGACATAAATGTCTCTCTGCTCCCTCTAGTCTGATGTCACTACTGTATGCGTTCTACAAAAGTTTGCACAGGCAAAGACTCCTCACTCCCAGTCCACTTTTTTTCATTGGCATTCTGATAAGTAGGCTAGGGGTAAAGAAAATACTTGATTTAATAAACCCTTCCCCACATAAGAGACCTATAAGAAATTCAACATGTACAGTAATTAATTTCCCAAAAATAAAAGCAGATACATATTTACTCTTTGCACGGTTACATTTGTTTTATGAAACCAACAGACGGTTACATTTTTTCCAAAAGGTTATTTTCTGGTCAGCTATGTGGGATTGCACCTCTAAAAGATGTGTTGACCGTGAGTTAGCTGGGTCAATCCCAAGACCAAAGAGATTTAGCGAGCAGAAGTAATTTTGAACTTTTACACCTCTCAGAAAACAATTGCCAAGAACCTTGATGTGAAAATAAATAAATATATATATATATACTGTATATATCATTTTGCTGATAACACGGGCACCTTGGACATTTCTCACCTGTTATTTGCACCTTCACATGTACTGGCCCTTTGCACAATAGATGACCGTTACACAGCTGGAAGTAGGGATGTGGGGGTTGCTACAGCATTTAAACATTTTCACCTTATGGTAATGCATGTACTGTATGTTACTGATTTTGCATGTACTGCGCACACACCCATAAAATAGTACCTGCCCTCTTGCAGTTACCTATTGAATAGCAACTACATAGAGCAATTGTGGTGCAAAAATAAGCATATATGTTGATGCTTCTTTTGATTTCATAATCAGTGCAAATTGGTAACACGTTTTAGGGGAACAGCCCATTCGTCGGGTGCATATACTGTACAGTAGATGCCACCCTTGCCCCTCCTGTACATATCTCTGAGCTGCCCCTATGGCATAGCTGTATGAATCGCTACTTTCATTTCACGCCTCCTCTAGAAATTGAAATTCTTAAGCTCCACACATCACCTGGGAATGAAGATGAATTAAATGTACTTAAAGGGTTCACAGCCAATAAGTCTGGGGAAATCATGCTTTTTGCTCACCTGCCGGCTTCTCTCATGATTCGTCCTAAAGGGTGACATGCAGCGGGAGTTCACACATCATATGATTCGCCAGTTTTCATAACTAGTCAAATTTCCTGAAGCCTAGCCTTGTGGCTGAACCAAATAACTAATGTAAGATGCAAAAGGTGCAACCTTTGATAAATAATTTAACTATCTAATTGGCTTCTACAAATAAATCTAATCATGCTAATAGCAAAGATTTTGCTGCTTTCACTCTTAATTTAAAAAAAAAAAATTATGTTCCTGGTAATGTTTCTGAGAGGTGTAAAGGTTAAGAATTACTTCTGCTAGCTAAATCTCTTTCACATAGAGATTTACCTCGTTTACTGTCAATAAATGTTTTAAAGGTGCAGTCACACATAGCAGAAAAAGGCCGGGTTGTAAAGCATTTAACAGTCAATTGGCTTCCAAAAACAAATCTAACCTTGATAATAACAAATATTTATTTGCTTTCATTTTGGAAGGACATTCATTACAAATAACATTTCTTAGGAACCTTAGGGAGAGTGTTTATTAATGAAGTATTTTCTTTACCATTATCTCACCAGGATTTTACACATCCCATTAGGAAGGAATTCCCATTCACACTCCCGAAAGAACCAGCTGATATACTGTACATTGAGCACAATTGCAGCAAAGTGCATTTATTTATTAATGCTATAAGATGCAAGCCGAAAATACTTCTCTCTCATTTTTTCTTGTTTGTATTGTATAAGATAGTATGTGCAGAGATATGTACATTGTATAAGATAGTATGTGCAGAGATATGTACATTGTATAAGATAGTATGTGCAGAGATATGTACATTGTATAAGATAGTATGTGCAGAGATATGTACATTGTATAAGATAGTATGTGCAGAGATATGTACATTGTATAAGATAGTATGTGCGGAGATATGTACGTTGTATAAGATAGTATGTGCAGAGATATGTACGTTGTATAAGATAGTATGTGCAGAGATATGTACATTGTATAAGATAGTATGTGCAGAGATATGTACATTGTATAAGATAGTATGTGCAGAGATATGTACATTGTATAAGATAGTATGTGCAGAGATATGTACATTGTATAAGATAGTATGTGCGGAGATATGTACGTTGTATAAGATAGTATGTGCAGAGATATGTACATTGTATAAGATAGTATGTGCAGAGATATGTACATTGTATAAGATAGTATGTGCAGAGATATGTACATTGTATAAGATAGTATGTGCAGAGATATGTACATTGTATAAGATAGTATGTGCGGAGATATGTACGTTGTATAAGATAGTATGTGCAGAGATATGTACATTGTATAAGATAGTATGTGCAGAGATATGTACATTGTATAAGATAGTATGTGCAGAGATATGTACATTGTATAAGATAGTATGTGCGGAGATATGTACATTGTATAAGATAGTATGTGCGGAGATATGTACATTGTATAAGATAGTATGTGCGGAGATATGTACATTGTATAAGATAGTATGTGCAGAGATATGTACATTGTATAAGATAGTATGTGCAGAGATATGTACATTGTATAAGATAGTATGTGTAGCCCCCCTTTGGTTGTCGTGGATCGTTTTTCCAAACAGGCCCATTTCGTCCCTCTCAAAGGCCTGCCTAATTCCGCCACCCTGGCAGACATTTTTGTTAAGGAAATATTCCGCCTCCACGGAGTTCCTCTTTCCATCGTATCCGATCGAGGTACACAATTCGTCTCAAAATTTTGGCGGGCCTTCGCTCACAGGATGGATATCACCCTCCATTTTTCTTCCGGGTATCATCCCCAAACTAATGGGCAGACTGAGAGAATGAACCAGACTCTGGAGCAATACCTCTGATGCTTCATCGCAGACATCCAGGACAATTGGGTAGATTTACTTCCGTGGGCAGAGCTCTCCCATAACTCTTTAAAGAACAGCTCCACGTTGAAATCCCCTTTTTTCATTAATCATGGTTTTCACCCGGGTCAGCTGCCCATCACCCCAGTTCCTTCCGGGGTTCCAGCGGTCGATGACCGAATCAAGGATCTTCAGGAATCCTGGAAAAGGATCCAAGAGGCCTTGAGAAAGGCAACCCACAGACAAAAGGCACAGGCAGATCGTCATCGCCGTCAGGCACCAGTCTTCAAACCAGGGGATAAGGTCTGGCTTTTCTCCAAGAACATTAGACTGAAGACTCCAAGCCACAAGCTGGCTCCCAGGTTCTTGGGTCCATTCTCAGTAATAAAATGGATCAATCCGGTGACATATCGTCTGGAACTTCCTCCATCCATGAGGATACCCTCCGTGTTCCACGTGTCACTGCTGAAACCTGTGTCCCAGAGTCCACAGTTCCATAGGACACCGATTGACCCTAAACCAGTCATAGTTCAGGGGCAGGAGGAGTTTGAAGTTCAGTCCATTCTGGATTCCAGGAGGACAAGGGGTTCGGTGCAATACCTGGTTCACTGGAGGGGCTTTGGGCCAGAGGAAAGATCTTGGGTACCCTACCATCAAATACATGTCCCCAGACTGCTGAGACTCTTTCACTCTAAATTTCCCCAAAAGCCATATTGGAGTCGTCCTGAGGCCGCTCCTCAAGGAGCGGGTACTGTAAGGTCCGGGGGAACACCTCTCCCTAAGGGGGTTCCCCCTGAGACTTTACCTATCTCTGCGCCAGCTTTGCCTTCTCGCCGCCGCAGGCGGGATCTCCTTCTCCTCCGCTCCCCGCGGCGGCTACTGAACACGCGCATGCGCACGCATGGCCGGGGAACCTTACATCCTCCCTCAGGAGGAGTTCCCGTCCCCAGCTGAGGCCGCGTGCATTTCTCCCGCGCGGCGCAAACGCCTGATGCGCGTGCACCGCTCACAAGCTGCACATTCAACACAGCTGTGGTAAGTTTCTCCCTACCTATTACTATCTTCCCTGGGGCCGCTCCCTTGTCACTCCCCCTCTCCCTATTGGTCCTTCCTCCTATTTATACCTTGCTCAGCCATTCATTCTTTGGCTGAGCATAGTTTTGTATGACCTATATGCTTGCCTCAGTTCCTGTCTCTTTATCTCTTTAGTGATCCCTTGTGTGCCGTACCGGCCTGGCTGTGGATCCGCTCTCGTCTCCTGCCTTGGCTTGTATCCTGACCTCCTGGACTTCTCGACCCCTTCAACTCGTTTTGCGGATTCCTACCTACCTCCCGGCTCTGGACCCCAGGCTCTCGGTACCACCTATCTTCTGGAATCTTCCTTCTCGTCTGGCGAGTATCTTACTTTATCTTATACTCCCAGACGGTTCCTAACGCCTATTTTCCACTTTCCAGGCGTGTCCCCGTAGCTGTGGGTGCAGTTTGTTACCCATTTCACCTCAGTTTCGGGGTCCCTCCTTGTCCGTGGTGAGCACAGTGTAACAAATAGTAGGGAAACTACTTGAAGGTTTAATACGGGATAATATTCAGGAATACCTAATGGAAAACAAAATTATTAGTAATAGTCAGCATAGATTTAGGAAGGATAGACCATGCCAAATTAACCATATTTGTTACTTTGAGGAGGTAAGTAGGAATTTAGACCAGGGTAATGCAGTTGATGTGGTCTACTTAGATTTTGCAAACGCTTTTAATACGGTTCCACACAAGAGGTTGGTGTACAAAATAAAGCAAATTGGACTCGGTCAAAATATATGCACCTGGATTGAAAACTGGTTAAAGGATAAACAGAGGGGTGTCATAAATGGACATAAATGTCTCGCTGCTCCCTCTAGTCTGATGTCACTACTGTATGCGTTCTACAAAAGTTTGCACAGGCAAAAACCCCTCACTCCCAGTCCACTTTTTTTCATTGGCATTCTGATAAGTAGGCTAGGGGTAAAGAAAATACTTGATTTAATAAACCCTTCCCCACATAAGAGACCTATAAGAAATTCAACATGTACAGTAATTAATTTCCCAAAAATAAAAGCAGATACATATTTACTCTTTGCACGGTTACATTTGTTTTATGAAACCAACAGACGGTTACATTTTTTCCAAAAGGTTATTTTCTGGTCAGCTATGTGGGATTGCACCTCTAAAAGATGTGTTGACCGTGAGTTAGCTGGGTCAATCCCAAGACCAAAGAGATTTAGCGAGCAGAAGTAATTTTGAACTTTTACACCTCTCAGAAAACAATTGCCAAGAACCTTGATGTGAAAATAAATAAATATATATATATACTGTATATATCATTTTGCTGATAACACGGGCACCTTGGACATTTCTCACCTGTTATTTGCACCTTCACATGTACTGGCCCTTTGCACAATAGATGACCGTTACACAGCTGGAAGTAGGGATGTGGGGGTTGCTACAGCATTTAAACATTTTCACCTTATGGTAATGCATGTACTGTATGTTACTGATTTTGCATGTACTGCGCACACACCCATAAAATAGTACCTGCCCTCTTGCAGTTACCTATTGAATAGCAACTACATAGAGCAATTGTGGTGCAAAAATAAGCATATATGTTGATGCTTCTTTTGATTTCATAATCAGTGCAAATTGGTAACACGTTTTAGGGGAACAGCCCATTCGTCGGGTGCATATACTGTACAGTAGATGCCACCCTTGCCCCTCCTGTACATATCTCTGAGCTGCCCCTATGGCATAGCTGTATGAATCGCTACTTTCATTTCACGCCTCCTCTAGAAATTGAAATTCTTAAGCTCCACACATCACCTGGGAATGAAGATGAATTAAATGTAGTTAAAGGGTTCACAGCCAATAAGTCTGGGGAAATCATGCTTTTTGCTCACCTGCCGGCTTCTCTCATGATTCGTCCTAAAGGGTGACATGCAGCGGGAGTTCACACATCATATGATTCGCCAGTTTTCATAACTAGTCAAATTTCCTGAAGCCTAGCCTTGTGGCTGAACCAAATAACTAATGTAAGATGCAAAAGGTGCAACCTTTGATAAATAATTTAACTATCTAATTGGCTTCTACAAATAAATCTAATCATGCTAATAGCAAAGATTTTGCTGCTTTCACTCTTAATTTAAAAAAAAAAAATTATGTTCCTGGTAATGTTTCTGAGAGGTGTAAAGGTTAAGAATTACTTCTGCTAGCTAAATCTCTTTGACATAGAGATTTACCTCGTTTACTGTCAATAAATGTTTTAAAGGTGCAGTCACACATAGCAGAAAAAGGCCGGGTTGTAAAGCATTTAACAGTCAATTGGCTTCCATAAACAAATCTAACCTTGATAATAACAAATATTTATCTGCTTTCATTTTGGAAGGACATTCATTACAAATAACATTTCTTAGGAACCTTAGGGAGAGTGTTTATTAATGAAGTATTTTCTTTACCATTATCTCACCAGGATTTTACACATCCCATTAGGAAGGAATTCCCATTCACACTCCCGAAAGAACCAGCTGATATACTGTACATTGAGCACAATTGCAGCAAAGTGCATTTATTTATTAATGCTATAAGATGCAAGCCGAAAATACTTCTCTCTCATTTTTTCTTGTTTGTATTGTATAAGATAGTATGTGCAGAGATATGTACATTGTATAAGATAGTATGTGCAGAGATATGTACATTGTATAAGATAGTATGTGCAGAGATATGTACATTGTATAAGATAGTATGTGCGGAGATATGTACGTTGTATAAGATAGTATGTGCAGAGATATGTACATTGTATAAGATAGTATGTGCAGAGATATGTACATTGTATAAGATAGTATGTGCGGAGATATGTACGTTGTATAAGATAGTATGTGCAGAGATATGTACATTGTATAAGATAGTATGTGCAGAGATATGTACATTGTATAAGATAGTATGTGCAGAGATATGTACATTGTATAAGATAGTATGTGCGGAGATATGTACGTTGTATAAGATAGTATGTGCAGAGATATGTACGTTGTATAAGATAGTATGTGCAGAGATATGTACATTGTATAAGATAGTATGTGCAGAGATATGTACATTGTATAAGATAGTATGTGCGGAGATATGTACGTTGTATAAGATAGTATGTGCAGAGATATGTACGTTGTATAAGATAGTATGTGCAGAGATATGTACATTGTATAAGATAGTATGTGCGGAGATATGTACGTTGTATAAGATGGTATGTGCAGAGATATGTACATTGTATAAGATAGTATGTGCGGAGATATGTACGTTGTATAAGATAGTATGTGCAGAGATATGTACGTTGTATAAGATAGTATGTGCAGAGATATGTACATTGTATAAGATAGTATGTGCGGAGATATGTACGTTGTATAAGATAGTATGTGCAGAGATATGTACATTGTATAAGATAGTATGTGCAGAGATATGTACATTGTATAAGATAGTATGTGCAGAGATATGTACATTGTATAAGATAGTATGTGCGGAGATATGTACGTTGTATAAGATAGTATGTGCAGAGATATGTACATTGTATAAGATAGTATGTGCAGAGATATGTACATTGTATAAGATAGTATGTGCAGAGATATGTACATTGTATAAGATAGTATGTGCAGAGATATGTACATTGTATAAGATAGTATGTGCGGAGATATGTACGTTGTATAAGATAGTATGTGCAGAGATATGTACATTGTATAAGATAGTATGTGCAGAGATATGTACATTGTATAAGATAGTATGTGCAGAGATATGTACATTGTATAAGATAGTATGTGCAGAGATATGTACATTGTATAAGATAGTATGTGCAGAGATATGTACATTGTATAAGATAGTATGTGCGGAGATATGTACATTGTATAAGATAGTATGTGCAGAGATATGTACATTGTATAAGATAGTATGTGCGGAGATATGTACATTGTATAAGATAGTATGTGCGGAGATATGTACATTGTATAAGATAGTATGTGCGGAGATATGTACATTGTATAAGATAGTATGTGCAGAGATATGTACATTGTATAAGATAGTATGTGCGGAGATATGTACATTGTATAAGATAGTATGTGCAGAGATATGTACATTGTATAAGATAGTATGTGCAGAGATATGTACATTGTATAAGATAGTATGTGCAGAGATATGTACATTGTATAAGATAGTATGTGTAGCCCCCCTTTGGGGACTACTAGTTAGTGTAGGGTTAACAGCCTTCATAGGGTATCTGTGTGGGCTCACGCTGAGTAATGTCCCTCTCCCATCACATGATATAGAGGGACTTGGCAGATAAGAAGCCATGCACACTTAATGTCTAGGTACCGGTGACCTCACCATCGGGGTATATATAGCTCCCCTGAATGTTCTTGAACTTAGCATCCTCTGAGTTACAGTTGAAGGAGACTCATTGTTACTAATGCAAATATGTTCCAGTTTATAGATATGTGTACTAAGATGGACCTATCCCCATTTGGTGTCTTATAGTTAGGAAAAGTTCCCTACCTATATAATGTCTGTAGCAATGGCCATGATGAACCTATTTGTTCAGGTACAAGGAAGCCTGTGCCCAAAAAGGGTTCCCCAGATAAGAACTTTAGGGCACAGTCGGATCATCCAAATCGGAAGGTCTGTAGCTAACTCAGACCCAGTCTTCCCAGAGGTGGCAGTCAGTGCACTGTACCGGGATATTGATGTAGAGATATTGCCCAAGCACTCGACAAGGCACCAGGAAGAGGGTTTGCTTATACTTGTTCACTGATTGACATCTGATATCTACATATGTTCTGTGTCTTTTACAATATTCTTGTATCTACATTCATTGTTTCATAATTGATATCTGCTTATGTGATTTGCCCTCTTTAGATTTATATCATTAGCTGAGTGTGGGATCATTTGACATTGGGGAGGGAAGGCTTAGGGAAGTACCTCTGGGACCCTTTGGGACCAGGGGGAATGGGCCAGATGAAGAGGTCACCCCTCGAAACGTCGCCCCCCTAGTTTGCTTTCCTTTTTCCATTTTTGTGATTTTTTGCTTTTCTTTTGTGTTTTTTCCCCTTCTCTTTCTTTCCCCTCTACCCCCTTTAATTTTTGATTTTCTCTATGGTGAAATTTATTTTTGCATTGGCGTATTGGCTATTGTTGCTATATTTTCAGTTTATTATTAGTGTCATTAAATTATTCATATTCCCTACACTGGTATTCGCTTATATCTGTAGCTGTGAGACAGAGAGTGCTGGTACTATTTTTTGGTTTCTTATATTGAACAGTGTTTTAATTAAGGGAATTTAGAGAGGATGCCTAGCAGTGAGGAAAGGGAGTTGTCATGTGATCCAGCCAGGAAGAAGTTTTGCTCCACAAGATGGCTGTTGCTTGTATTTAAAAAAATGTATCTTTGATCTGTTGGACTTGCCCACAATTTGCTAAGGTTTTGGAATAGATTTGTGGTCTAATTGGAAAAGTGGTGAGGACTGGTGTCCCAATGGATCCATGGTTAGCTCTAATCATCGCGTCACCTGAGAAGATCCCCAAGTCTTTAAAAAAATTAGCTGGCTCTGAAAGTTGGACAAGGCCAGAGGTCGGATCCAACTTCTTCATTAGGCTGCCAGGCTACTGTGGGCTGCTAAACCCCAGATCTCCCCAACGGTGGTGAGGCCTTCACCTCAAACTCTGTCCAATCGGCGCCAGATGTTGGGCCCGAGCGAAAGCCGGAGAGAGATATAATTGAATGTGAGATGGGGAAATTGAGTGTGAGGAGGGGAGATGGAATTAAGTGTGAGGAGGGGGATTTGAGAGGGAGGGATTTTCAGAGAGTGGGATTGAGAGGAGGGGGGCATTCAGTGAGAAAGGAGGGGGTGAGAGAAATCGGGGAGAGAGGGAGTGAGTGAGAGAGGTTGTGTTAGAGTGGGAGTGGGAGTGTAATAGATGGAGGGGGAGAGGTGGAGGAGTTAGAGGGAAGGAGGGAGAGTTATATAGACAGTGGAAGAAAGGGAGTGGCAAGTGAGTGAGGAACAGGGGTGAGTGAGACAGAGGGAGGAGGGAGTGAGAGAGCGAGGGCAGCCTGGGAAAGCTGTAAGCAGCCTTGTACCTTAATGCCTTCTCCATCTGGTTGTCCATGCCAATTCCAAACTTCGCTACTGGATGTGGTCCTATCTACAATCCCTTAACATTGTTTCCCTGTTCCCATCCCCTTATTCTTCCAAGCTCTCTCAGTGGTTATATGTCTAACCTGACAGAAGCTTTAATAAGCCTGAGATGTATGTTCATGTTCCCTTCTTCTCTCTCCCTTTTTTTCTGTACCCTCTGCTTATTATGCTGTAAAAATTAAACAAAATAAATCAAATATATTTTGGGGGAAAAAAGTATAACTTTCTCCTTCCAATGCTTTGCTGCTTTATAAACCCTCATGGTGTCAGAAGTGCTGAATGAGAACTAGGAGAGACAACCTTGATATTGTTTTCAGTGCTAAAAGCAGAAGACAGACACAGCAAGTGGAAGTGGAACAGAAAGCTACAGAGGCACAAAGACTGTTAGTAATAGATGTATACAATATTTTAAACTCTTAAATCTTATTGGCTGGTAAAGCCAGCCAATCAGTATATACAATAGATATACAAAACCCACATCCATCCTGCAGCTATTTGGCAATGTTGTAGAGAACTGGAAAAAGAACAGAAAGATATTGAAACTGCATTTGTAGCCATAGAAAGGAAAAATATGATGAAGTTAAGGAGGATCCAGATCTGTTAGGAGAGAGGGGATTTGTGTTGGAGGTCCCGCTGTGTGGGACCCGCTCCAACTCACTACGCCAAGCATCACCTGGGTACTGGAGTACCTAGGCAGGTACCCAATGTGCACCTACATCCACACGGGGTAGCGCTACCTCACACTTGAGTTGGAATTTCTGGGACAGGACACCAGGGGTATTGGTGCCACAGCACCTTCAGTACTTTGGGGGAACCACCACGTGTTGGGGCACTGGGTTCATACTGTGGGTACAGTTATTATATGTTATCTGTGTTAATATGTATGTACAGTAAACCTTAATTATATACAGTGTGTGGTGTATTACTTATTACTGTATATCGGTTCGTGTGGGGGGTTATACTGCCAACGCTGGGATCCCTCAGAGGTGGAGGCGCTGCACGCAAGGAGAAAGAGCTCACCCCAGGCTCCCAGAAGCGGAAGCTTAGGCCTTCTGGGAGCAAACAGGTACAGCAGCATGCGTAGTCGCCCGCGTAGTTCCCTTAGGCATATGGAAAAACGAAAATGTGTGGTGCTTCTACGAAAAACCTTCTAAGTATGAATGTCAAAAAGACTTGATGATCAATTCAGTAATTATATTGTTCCTGAGATGATGACCCCCAACGATACAAATAAATGGGAAACAGTCTATAAATCACTTCTCCTTGCAATCTGACTAGTGGGCTACGGCCCCCACAAACACTGCAGTAAGGGGCCACACTATTATTGAAAGTGTCCCAACATAGAATATCAGAATGGAGTTGTGCCAGACATATAAGTGACTCACTTTTTGGAGTAGGTGTATGGAAAGGGGGCTACAATTATATCCCAAAAAGGAGAGTTTTGAGAGACATTTATTTTTGTAATATGCATGCAAATCAGGGATGACACCATAGAGCAATACGTACCTGAATTACTGAAACTCAGTACAAACCTTTAGTGAGCTGATCAGAGATCAAATAATCTGAGGCATCACAACAAATGTGTTATGGGAGAAACATCTGTGAAGCAGATCTAACTTTAAATGAGAATTTCCTTTAAGAAAAAAATAATTAGAAATGTCAGTTCTGGGAACCCCATGCTTCCCTAGATAATAACCTCCTCCTGCATGTTTAAAGGACTCCTGTCATGCAGGCCTATACTGTAGGAAGGTGCGACAGATGATATTGCGGCTTCGTATGGCCCACGGGAAGTGGGACCTTTACACCACCATATTGCATGCACAGCTGGGTCTGCAACCAGCATGACCTGGGGAGCTGGAATTAACACAGTCAGAGAGAGGCTTCTTTGCTAAAGTCTCAAGTTGTTTATATACAACACCAAACACACTTTTATACAAAACGTGGAGAGATGCTTGTGCACAAAATGGAGCACACCTGAGATACATGCTAATTTAGCTGTGCTTTGCATAGCCAAATTAGCATATTTCTCTGTATCTCAGCTGTGATCCTTTTTGTGCACAGGTGTCTGTGTCAACACGTGTTGTTTAAAGGTTTGTTTAGGCTGGTACTGTATATTAGCAATGTAACCCCCTCTGGGAACTACTAGTGTAATTAAGGGGTAAATGGCCTTAAGGGGTTATCTGTGTGGGCTCATGCAGAGTAACACCCCTATCCCATCACATGGTATGGAGTGAATCAGCAGGAAAGAAGCCATACCCACAAGATGCATGGTGACTAGTGACATCACCATCAGTGTATATATTGTGAGACTGAAGATTCTAGAATTCAGGTTCCTAGGAGTGAATGTTGGAGAAGCCTCACTGTTAATAATGTAATTGTGTTGCCGTGTATAGTTAATGTATAGTGGTAATATCCAGTCTCTGTTATTTTGTACTGTAGTTAGGGAAAGTGCCCTAACCAGTTAGCATCCGTAGCCATGGAAGTACAGAAGCTTACAGGTTCCTACAAAGGAAGCCTATGTGAAATAAGGATTATCACAATAGTACCCCTCGGATCTAATCAGAGCTGCCCTGCTGAGAGGCCCACTATTGGGTCAGAAAAAGAGTGCTTAAGAGAGGCACAAAGCACCTTGCACCGGGAAAATGATCCCACAGTTCATGATAGTAAGAATAACCTAACATGACAAAGACAGGACATGAAGTCCAATCATGGTGCAACAGAAATATTTCGGAGGTATATCATATAATAAGTCCCATATGTAACGGATATCAGTAGTCTTTATCCTGGGTATACAAGTCTAAATGAAACTGCTCCAATGTATTTGATAGAAGAAATGACATGGGTTGTCATCCAAATCTATAGTTCATGAATACGTGACCGCCAATAATAATGGCTTAAATCCTAGAGTGGGATTTATAGGGTACTAGGGGGACACAAATACCAATGGCAGACGGTCCCCTTTTAACCAACCACACTCAGATAAGGTCACAGAACATATAGATGACACAATCAGAAGCCAGCCAAGTAATACCACAGTACACTCACTGTTTGTATGGAGTGAAAACGAACAGCAGGAACTCCGTATAAGCATGCATCCAACTTGATTGAAGCACAGGAAAAAACAGCCTCTGGGGAGGAAAGTGGAGCACAGCGCAGGGACAAATAGCAGGAACCAGCACACCATAGGTTAAAAAACTACTTTATTGAGCGACTAGGGGAGACACCATAAAAGGAACAACCACCCACTCTGACGCGTTTCGGGCTAAGCCCTTTGTCAAAGAGTATGCCCCAGATACAAAAAACACACACTTATATACACATTATCTAATTACCTAAATTGATCGCGTCTTTAGGCACAGGTGACGTCAGCGGAACCAACCGAGAATCTCGCGAGGCTTACCAGTCTAGCCGGAGTCCCAGGAGACAAATCGAGTAGATCACACTGCGCCACCTAGCTTGGAGGACGCGTCTATACAAAGAAAAACATAACATGTCCGGATTGTGTCCGTAACCGGAAGTGACGTCAGAGGGACCAACCCTGAGTCTCACGAGACTTCCCAGAGTCACTGGAGTCTCCAAGAGACAAGGAAGAACCCCACAGCGCCACCTGCCTAGGAGGACACACCAAAACAACACACACACAAATACATATACATAGCCAGCAATCTCCCATAACTATAAAGACAACGATGACATTTGTCTATTCATTTAAGACATGATAAACTCACAGAAGTGGGAGAAGGATGAAAAGAAAAACATATACAAATAAATAAATAAAAAAAGAAAGAAAATTAAATAAAGGAAAAAAACTATGCTGAATGTGTATATATAAAGGCCATAAAAAACACTTATTACTTTAAAGAATAAAAGTAAAAGGGGAAAGAAATTGGAGGTTGATAGAGAGATATGCACCAATAAATAAAACTCTAATTCAAAAAATACATTAAGCTACTGACTGTACTGACAAATATCTCTCTATATAACCAACATAGGGATAGATATTCCATCTAACCGTTTCAGGGGCTCTACGAAGAGAAAGTGTTTCTCGAAACGCGTAGGGCTGTATCTACCAAAGCTGCTGACTTGTGAAGCATAGCAGGAGGATCCTGAGTCTGATCTATCAGACTGCCGGAGACAGCATACCAGCCCTAAGCCCAACCCCCAGAGTGATGACGCGTGGACACAAACGCGGTGACGTCACGAGCGCACGTGACGCGGAAGCAGGAGTGGAGCAACGCCGAACGTAGGAGGAGGGTGTCTGGGACTGAGGCTCTCTCCATGCAAGAGATGGACACTGAGGCTATCCCAGCTTACTGAAGTCATGAATTAACCATCCTAGATGTGCCTCTTATCTACTTACATTTTGTAAGTGTTTTTAACTGTGTTTTTTAGCATTAAAACTTTACATATTGCACTATGGGTTTTGCGCCCTTTTTTTCTTTTTTTTCATTTAAGATTATAGTAACAGCAATAAGGCTAAGCACCTCCCTAGCATGAGAGAGTAAGGATTACCTAGGGAAGAATTAAAGAGTACAAACATGGTTGTTCACCAGTTAAAGTGTATAAGCAATGAATGAAGCTCCTGGTTATACTATAAAAGTTCCTGGTGCCAATCATTATTCCATCAGTATATCCACGCTCAGTCTGCATGATTCCAGCCACCTGATAAGGTATGAGGGACTAAGACAAGCCATGTACATTGTCAATTGTTGTAAACTCCTTAAGAGCCGGGCAAGGAGCGTTACAGCAACTTGGAACTCTAACAATTAAAAATTCACTCTCAAAATGTATTTTCTGGACGAAGTTTTAAACTTGCCAGTCAGGTTATCCCATGGATAAGAGTTAGCAAAGGTTGAAGCACTTCAAGTGATAAATCGGGGAACCATCATACTGAGCAGTATATCCACAGAACTCCATTCAATCTTTTATTGTGACGTTAACCCCATTTAACATATAGATAGTCGTAACCCATATCAAAAAAGGTGAGTAGCTTTACGATTCCGATGTAAATGCCCTGATATTTACCAGAGAAATATCGAATCGCTAACTTTTTTTTGATAACTTTTTATTTTTAATATTTTTATGGGGTACAGAAAGGAAAATAGGGAACATAATACTGTACCATCATGACATTTGGGGAGACATAAGAGGAAGCTGCGAATATAAAGTTACAATCGCATGTCGAGCCACTGGGAGATACTTCAGAATAATCCGTAGCAATAACCGATGTAGTAATAGTTGCTGTGGTTGTGGCTACCACAAGGTGCTTCTAAGTCAGTGGCAATTATTTACGTTAATTTATATTTTTGAGGGTGGACGCAACTGACTCATGAGCGCACCGCGACCGCCCAAAATTGAGTTTTAGTATCAGTCATAGTACTCTGCAGTATTGATATGTGGCGCTCGTATGCTAGTGTGTCTTTAATCTACATGTAAAGGCAATGTAACCCATCATTTATTCCCGTTCATTTCATATAATATGATATTCCATTTATTCTAATGTGACCCGCCACTTCTTCCCCTAAAAACTTCAGATGGTTCCTGAGCTAAGAGACCTAGTGGAGGAAGACATAGCTTCTTATTTCAAAGCCAATATGGGCAGCATGTCCTCACCATTCACCCTGTGGGAGGCTCATAAAGTCACCATGAGATGAAGGCTTATCAGCCTAGCCTCGGGAAGGAAGAGAGAAAGGGAAGATAAAATCAAGGCTGCTAAAGACAGGATAGCGGATCTCACCAGGGCCCATCAGAGAGACGGAAACGGTCTAACGCTGGGCTAACTTAATGAGGCAAAACTGGGGCTGAACCTGCTTCTGACGTCTCAAGTGGAGAACTCCTTAAACTGGGCCAAAATCAGGTTCTACGAGAAGTCCAGTACATCTGGAACAATGTTGGCGGCAAAATTGAGGAAAGAACAGGCGAGTCAATCTATCCAAGCTATTAGACAAAAATCTGGCCTTCTCACATCTAGCCCCCCACTAATAAGTAAAGAATTAAAGTCATACTACTCTTCCCTTTACGACAGGAACAAAATGCTTCACAATGGAAAAACCTCAAAAAAAATAGAGGACTTCCTCAAGGAAGTTGAACTATGCTCCATCTCCAGTATGGATAATAGCAAAGTAGGTCAAAAAATAGATATGGAAGAATTATTATGGGTAATCAAGAACCTGAAGCACTCGAAAGCCCCAGGCACAGATGGCTTTTCTAACATCTATTATAAAAAAATGTGCCCATATCCTAGCCCCTCATATGCTAACGCTTTTTAATTCTATATTCACTGAGTCTCAGTTCCCCACAACCATGCTGCAGACATCCATCGCTCTAATACATCAAAAAGGAAAGGACCTGACCAACTACGCAAGTTAAAGACCCATTTCCCTAATTAACACTGATCTTAAAATGTATTCTAAAATTCTTGCGAACAGACTCAACAAATTGTTACCTACCCTGGTACATCCTGACCAGGTGGGCTTTATCCCAGGAAGGCAGGACTCGGACAACACGAGGAGAATTATAGATTTAATAGCCTTTGCCTCCAAAAACAAAATCCCCTCCATGGTCCTGAGTCTAGACGCAGAAAAAGCATTCGACCGCATAGACTGGGTATATCTGGAGAGGACTTTACATGCCTTCGGATTTAACGGCCATTTCCTCCAAGCAGTCACTGTGCTGTATGCTGCTCCGATAATGAGGGTAATTTGCCAGGGATTCCCTTTGGATCTCTTCCCTATAAAAAATGGAACGAGGCAAGGTTGCCCACTTTCACCCTTGCTGTTCAGCTTGTGTATGGATCTGCTTGCAGCATGTATTCGTGTCCTGGGCGCCGCTGGTATCTGGGGTCTTTGTGTGGTCCCCCCGGGGGTCTGGAGCTCCTTGGGTGATCCCTGCGGGTGTTTCAGGTCCTTGGGTGGTCCCTACGGGTGTCCAAGGGCCCTCGGTGGTCCCCCAGGTATCCTGGGGTCCTTGGGTGTTCCCGCTAAGTCCTGGGGCCCTGCTGGTACCTGAGGTCCTCGGGTGGTCCTCGCGGGTGTCCGGGGTCCTCGGGTGGTCCCAACGGGTGCTTGTGGTCCTCAGGTGGTCCCCGCAGGTGTCCAGGGGTCCTCAGGTGGTGTCCAGGGGTCTCCAGATGGTCCCCGCAGGTCCCCACTGGCCTGCGGTATCACTTCTGTGCAGAATTACTATTATCCAGATAGGGATAATAGTGCATTTGCCCATTTAAAAATAAAACATCAGCCAGCATAAAGTAAATAAAAATTGCACTTACCACTGCCATGATGATGACTCTCAACATCCTCATCACCGTCCTTGTCCTCTGTGGGCAGCAACAGTATAATAAAAAAATATAAACTGATGGCCCCTTACACTTACAGTATAACGTATAGGGAATTCTGTTTATTGGAAGAAACTGTCTGCATTTTGTACTGTTCGTTCTTGTAATAATCTTTTTCTGTAACCTAAGCACATTTGTACTTTTGACATTTAAACTTTAATAAGTATATCATTGGGCTTTAATTGAACTTGTACGTTTTGTAGAGTAATACTTTTTCGGACAAATTTTACTACAGCAAATTTCTGCGTATTAGTGCATATATTTCTTAAAAACAGGGACCATAGACTGTGCAAATAATTAGTTGATTGTTTTTGGTGGTGGATGCAAGTTAAGATATATATTGTGACGGATTGAGGGTAGATATTTCTCATTTGAGAAGTAAGTGAAAGGTGAGTCAGCTAGTTCAGTGTGTATTAACCCTTGTCACATATATGTCACATGCTCACAGGTGTGCCATTCTGACAAGCACTAAGGTGTCAGTGTATTTTGTCAAGGTTGGGAAAAGGGGACAAAATCTGATGCTGGGTAAGTAAAGAGGACACAGAGAGAAGGACAAACCAAGATAGAGAAAAAGACAGAGGGAGAGGGAGAGAGAGAGACAATAAGATAAGAAAGAGAAAATAGGTCATGACAAATATATGGGGAAACAGAACAAAAAAAAGAAATAGGAAAGAAGAAGGCAAAAAGAAACAGATACAGAAACAAAAGGACCATGGAGAGGAAGAGAGGGTGGGGATGGGGGAGTAAGAGAGGGTGGGATGGGGGAGGAAGAGAATTTCCCTCTCTTACCATCAAATCCTAGAATACTTCTGGCCAATATACAGCAGCCCATTACAGTCTGTCTGCTTCTCAATTAATTTTAATGTCTCACACCTCTGATGTGCTTAATTATACAGGTTACTGGTTACCAAGAATACCATGTGATACTGTAAGTCACACAGCTGACAGCTTGGTTCTTATCTCTGTTTGCACAAGCTGTACTCGTTGATGCAGTTTACGGTTATTGCAAGATATTGCAAAGGTTTCTCTGTGGATAAGAGATTTTTATTTAAATCTTTTACTGTGACTACAAAGGGAAAATGTATATATATATATATGTATATATATATATGATCCCCCTGAGGGATCGATACATCCTTTTTGTTTTGATATTTTCTGGGTGCTGTCGCCTCTTTGCCGCTTTATGGTTTATGGTAACGTATGCTATATACTGTGTATATATATATATTGAAGCTTACCCCCTCCCACATTTAAATGGTTAAAAGCTCACTCCATAGCATCTCTCACTATCAGGGGAACTTGCCTGCATGCAGTATGATTGTGTCAAATCTAATACAGAGTGCTTTTCCTGGTAATGTACAGGTGAATAAAAGCTTCAATCAGACTTAGAACTTTGCAACTAATATTGACAGATTTATTATAAATCATTCTTCCTGGTATTGCACAGGTTATTAAGAATTTATATTAGATTAGTGTTAGGGACCCTTGAAACGTGGTCTGCCGTGCAGTTGGCTCAAGGGCTTACAACAATTTGGCCAAAATGTTAAACTAAAAGACCATTTTATTTAATAGATATTTATACATATATATTTAGTCACTGTACCGTGTATGAGTTTCACTGGATGTGCACTGAGCTCTGTCTGTGTTTTATGTTCTGTCTCTGGTTTTAAATATATATTGCCATGCTCAGTAGCACTCCTCTGTGACACTCATTTGCTTATATATATGTAGTGGTTATTTTGGGGGTTCAATAGGAGCTTGTTAGGTGTCCAGTATATATATATATATACACGTAGTCACTAGTCACACCCCCACTAGGCGCTGCTTTTTTGTTCTGTTTGTCATTATATATATATATATATATATATATATATATATATATAAAAGTGTAGCCAGGTCATTTTTTTCCCCCTGCGACCCCCCCGGGCGCCTCCGTGGTCACGGACGCTGTCGGGTACTGCCAGCGGCAAGCGGCAGACCCGACGGCCATTCAGGAGGGTGGGGGCCGAGGAGGGAGCTCGCCGGAGTGCAGGAGATCTCCGGCGGCTCTTGCACAGGGCGCCGCCATGTTGCGCCGGTTCGCGCATGCGCAGAGAGTCCCCGGCGGCCCGAGATAGTCGCGCATGCGCAGAAGATCGCGCGAGTGTAGGAGCCAACCAGGAGAGTAGCGCGAGAGGTAGGGAGAGATTGCGGCGGCCATTAGGAGCTAGTGCAGGCATAGGAAAGGCACGCACGCGGCCCCAATGTTATTACAGGCGCCCAGGGACTACAATTCCCATAGTGCTTAGCGAGGGAGGCACCAGGTGCCTCATAGGAGCCAATAGGGCTGCAGGACTGCCAGGAGAGCAAGTGGATACATTTGGCGGGCTTGCAGCTACGTTGTCAGTCAGAGGAAGGAGCAGTCAAGGGAAGGAGGTAGGGTACAGGAGCGAGGGACTCCCTGTACTAGGCCAGCACCCCCTTGGCCCAATATAGCCCTGAGTCCCCAGTAGTGTGAGTGTTGCCAGGGACAGCCCTCAGGATAGGGAACCTGTCACTTACCTTAGTTGGCCACTGGGGAACAGAAGGGAAGATAGGGACAGCTGGGGGGTTTCATAGCGGTAACCAATCCGGGGAGCCATAGCCCAGGGTCCTGTTGTGAATTAGTGGCACGAGACAGCTGGGGGGTTTCATAGCGGTAACCAGTCCGGGGAGCCATAGCCCAGGGTCCGTGTCGCGAGTGGCGAGGCCACTGGGGGGGTTTCATAGCGGTAACCAATCCGGGGAGCCATAGCCCAGGGCGGCGTTGCGCGTAGTACGAGGCAACTGGGGGGGGTTCATAGCGGTAACCAGTCCGGGGATCCATGGCCCAGGGCCCGTATTATGAGTAGGGTGGGTACAAGACCTACCTATATAGGATAGGCAACCCCGAAGGCCCTAGGAGAGTGACCCTTAAGCCACTTAAGGATGCTGTGCTATAGGGACGGCCTGTAGTGCAGGGTGTGTCACGTTGCTGTATCGTTAGAAAGGGACTCAGCGGATGCTGCGGTTCCAGTGACGGAGTTCGGACCCACGTTGAGGGTCACAGAGAATATCGCCAGGATAGGATCAGACGGATTCATCACGCGTCTGACCCTTTGTGAAGCGTTGCTGACCCGAGCACCGGAGTGCTCGGCAGGTATCTACAGTTCTAAGTGCACCACCGGGCCCTTAGCTTAATAGTGACTGCGCAGTCACCCATTGATTCTCTGCAAGAGTGCGGGACATTGGGTGGGGTTCTTTGGACACTGGGTGGGATCACCTAGTGTTGGGGAATCGTCCTGCGAGACGTCATGGTTAGTGTCTCCTCCTGAGAGGGACACAGGTTATATTATGAATGTGATGTGTCGTATTACATGTTAGTAAAGTCCTTAGTTATTATACCCCATTGTGTATGTGATCATTGTGTTTGTCCTGCGAGGATCCACTCCCTCTCGCAGGTGGAGGCGCTGCACCTATTGAGTAAGTGGTTACCCCTAGTATAATTGCCCCAGGTTCCCCGTGGCGGAAGCTCAGCCCTCCTGCGAGCCAACAGGTAATGCACCACACCGGTAACACTGCATGTTCTACTCACCCACACTATATATGCGATTGGGTGGGGTGGAATACCCGTTACATATATATATATATATATATAAAGCCCCGGTAAGAAATGGGGGCTATATATCTTTCTCCTACTGGTATAAGCCCTGCTAAGGGCAGACCGCCAGTAGTTAACATGGGTTTTCCCCGCTTCAAGCCCTGCCCTGATTGGTGGAGGTAGGCCCCCTGACTCTGTGTGAAGGCAAGAGACACAGGGGAGGGGCCTGCTGACATCATGAGAGGCAGGGCTGCCTCAATTTAGTTGCCAGTTCCTGGCAGTTGCAGTAAGTTAGTGTTGGAGTGTCTGACTGGACAGTCAGACTGTGTGAGCTAGCTAGGTTCCAGAGGAGTAGGGCCTAGTTAGCTGGAGGTGGACCCATTCCTCTCACCCTGCCTAGGGGGTGAGAGAAGAGCTAGCCCCACCCTGAGCGCCCTGGGCTTAGGGTGGAGGCAGGGAATAAAGATATACAATCCTGAGGGAGAGCTGTCTGGGACAAAGAGAAACTGTACCTGATTGCCTGTGATCCTGCTGCTGGCTGTGCTGCTGACAATAAAGGGAGCTGCTGCTACTTTTAAGAGACTGAGTGAGACTGAAATCTCTCGCCCTGAGACGAGGGCTTCACTGGGAGGATTTCACCCTACCCCTATAGGGCTCGCCAGAGATGGAGGCGCTGCACCGTTGCTAGAGAAGATGGAGGCATATACCCCAGAAGCCTGTCCCTGTTGTCCCCTATACCATCGCGGGAGACTCAGGCCCTCCTGTTCCTCACAGGTATGCACCACCAACATACATGTAGCCAGTCCTCACTACACCCTAGTAGGTGTGCGACGGGGGAATGGGGGGGGGGGGGAACATGGGTCACATTTGGAGGCGAGCTGCTGAGATCCAGAACAGGACAGGCTTTCAGCGAAGCAGAGCTGGAAGAGTAAAGTGCACCTTCCATGCAAGTGCTGTAGAGAGTAGGGCATATATGCATACCAGGGGTAGTCAGGGGAGCGTGGACTCTCGCACAGTACGCCCTGGGTGCCCTAAGAGGGTGTTGTAAGATGGATGTGGAGCTATACCTGTCCTAGTCCCTTGAGGCAGGTAGTGTGAGGCAACTGGGGGGGGGGGAGGGGTTAGCCTGTTAACTTGTCCAGGGACCATGGCTCAGGGCCCGCACTATGAGTGGCCAAAAGTAGGAGACGCCCATACCTTAGGGTGATGCCCGGATACACTAGCCAGCACCCACATAAAACACACCACAGAGTACTTGCAGGAACCGTCAGAGAGTGCGGTGCACAGAGAAGGAGTTCTGCCTAACCTGGGGTATGCCAACATCATATCAGTGGGTAAAGCATTCAGAGAGAGCATGCAGAGAGCATCAGAGAGTGTCAGTGACAGAAGTCAGTGTCTAGGAACGTGTTACACAGTAGACACTGAGAATAGTGAGATCATACATTTGGAGGGCTCATTAAAGATGACGGCAGTCACTACATGTGCTCCGCGGAGCAAGAAAGAGTTAAAAATGGTGACAGCAATGCCATCCACGGCCCAGCAGCTAGCAGCCGTCCCAAAATGGTGACTCCCGCCAATCCTGGATCGTGCACGTGAAGCGTGCAAAGAGACTGTTAAAGAAATGTGGATGGAGATGTGCAGGTTTTTGGCGCCAAACCCAGATCCCCTGCAAAAGAAGCGGAGCGGCGCGAAAGCCGAAAGCCCACCCACCTGTGCTGTGACTGGTGAACAGACAAGGCACGTCACACTGAGCGAAGGAGTGCCCCTCCTCTTGCTTCCACCAGAGGGCGGGGGCACAAGGAGAGCCAATCAGAAGCATCCTCCCCAGCGAAGGAAGGGACAGGAAGTGAGAGCGAGGAACTTCACTTCTGTCTGGCATTCAAGGAGCAAGGAGCTGAAACATTGAACTGTTCCACCCCTGAGCAAACTATGTCAGAACTAAGCACTACGATTTTCCAGCTCCCAGGAGGCTTCCTGGTGGTGGAGATCGATGGCCGAGAGTATCTCCGGTGCCTGTGCATACACTGCAGGACACCCGGACCGGTCCCAAGCACCAAAGCACGATGCCCTCAATGTGGCACGTACTACCTGTGGCCTACCGAGCCAAGGACACCGATCAAGACCCCTCGGGGTGCCTCTCCGGGAACCCTAACGGAGGTGGCGGAGACAGCAGACGAGGCTGCCCTAGTTCCCTGCTTCACCACTGAGGTGGGAACCAAGGCCCAGCCAACTACAGAGCCGAGAGAAACTCCGGCGGAGAAGAGCGCGACCACAGTGGAGGTACCGGAGCGGGCCCATTTCATACCACTACCCACTGGCGGTGCGGCGAAAGACCCAGGTGACTCCCGAGCAGAGGAGCCGAGCAAGTCATCTTCGGAGGAAGAAGATGGCGTCCCATCGGTGGCGATGCGCCTACCGGCGAACCACCCCAGCTGTAAGAAAGATGGCGGTCTACTTACCAGAGAGAGGGAGCAGACGAGTCCGGACACCCCCCGACGGCGAGCACTGGTGCGGCCTGAGGCCCGTAGAAGTCCCACGGCCGTGGTGACTCCCAGTGTGGCGGAGACGGGATCCGAGACGGCTCCGGAGGAACCAGAGAGCATCAGCCGGCAGCGGAGCGGTAAGGAGACTCCACCACCCCTTTACTCCCGCCAGGCGAAGACGGAACCTGCAGAGGACGAGAGGGAGAGGCTTGCAGCCTATCTGCCCGTCCGGGGACCGGATGATCCACCACCGCCCCTTCCGGTCCTCGACGCACATCTGGTGCGTGACCACGGAGCGGATGGAGATTCCGCGGGCGGCAACGATGACGACACTTCCGGTTCCTGCTAGCACGGAGGACCGGCGGCCATCTTTGCGGCCAGAGGAGCCGCCATGGCAGCTGCACTTGCCACCCTTGACTGCCACGGCATTCACAGAGGAGCACGA
The DNA here is from genome assembly GCF_040206685.1 of Ascaphus truei. Classification (NCBI taxonomy): domain Eukaryota; kingdom Metazoa; phylum Chordata; class Amphibia; order Anura; family Ascaphidae; genus Ascaphus; species Ascaphus truei. The sequence continues at coordinate 68,852,601 of NC_134491.1, forward strand.
AGCACGCCGGCAAGGGACAGCAGAAAAATGCCCACTGGTCGCGGCATTACCCGGTTGCTGGACATTGATACGGACATTGCTGATACCCCAGCCCATGCCCCTAGCGCCATTTCCCTGGCCACTGCCCCTGCCCCATCATGAGTCATGACACCGGGACCTAGCGGGGATAAGTTAAGCAAAAACCCCAAATACTCCAAAGGTGTGAGGGATTGGGAATTAAGTGATGAGGGGTCGGATGGGGAAGTGCCATATGTCAATGTGATTCGTGTGTCTAACCCTATATAATTTTCTCCTGTGTCTAGAGGGAGGGCCCGAGGGTCCCAGAGTACTGCGGAGGCAGGGCCTGCAAGCCATGTGGTCCACAAAATGAACCCCACCATCTACACCGATACCAGAGGTAGGCGCCGAGGCTCGCACTCTACTGAGGCGGTCACGTCCGCTGAATCATCCCAAGCTGAGTCAGAGTCAGGTACTTCCAGTGCAGTGTCAGAGTACGAACACTGTGACAAGTGGTGGGCACTCCTATTTACTGGGTACCACAAGGGTATGGACCGTACAAGGTTCCTGCTAATCAGGAACAAAATAGTTGACCATTGGTGGGCGGTAGGTGCCTATACTCCCCAGGAGGTGGCGGATGAGTTGGAGCACAGATACCAGGAGATAGAGCAGAAGAACATCCTTCCTAAGGGGCCTAGTATTTTGTACGACGATATTGCCCCAGCGGAACCAGAGTTTTGGGTACTGCCAAGCAGGGCAGGTAACCAGAAACTTACAAAGTTGAGCCGAGCCGACAGGGCCATGGTGGCTAGGTATAGGCAATCCCACGGGTATGATTTCCCTTATGTGCCTGAGCCGATAATGAGTGAGATAGAGGAGCACCGAGATAGCTGGCTCAGACAGGCCATGCAGGAGTACTTACGAACGAAGTTCGGGAAGGCAGGCTACCACAATGAGGACAAGATCAGTGATGTAGTCTGGGCCTGGAGTGTGGGGAGGTGCATATACATGCACAGTGTGGTTTATCGGCCGGAGTCTGTGTCAGTACAGCCATACTACATCACTGTAACTGATCATAATGGGCGGGAGGTACGCAAGCCTGACCCAAGACATTATTACTAGTTTGTTCTCCCCGTTGGGAATAACTGTGTGCTGTTGTTTATGCCATCTGGTGGATGGTTTGATCCATATCCTAACCTGCAATGTGTTTGTTTCCCAGATGTTCATGTGCAGGATGGTGCTGCTAAAATTAGGTCCAAGTGGGGACCATTGGAAATCCACCTGAGGGAGAGTGTAGCCCCGGTAAGAAATGGGGGCTATATATCTTTCCCCTACTGGTAAAAGCCCTGCTAAGGGCAGGCCACCAGTAGTTAACATGGGTTTTCCCTGCCTCAAGCCCTGCCCTGATTGGTGGAGGTAGGCCCCCTGACTCTGTGTGAAGGCAAGAGACACAGGGGAGGGGCCTGCTGACATCATGAGAGGCAGGGCTGCCTCAATTTAGTTGCCAGTTCCTGGCAGTTGCAGTAAGTTAGTGTTGGAGTGCCTGACTGGACAGTCAGACTGTGTGAGCTAGCTAGGTTCCAGAGGAGTAGGGCCTAGTTAGCTGGAGGTGGACCCATTCCTCTCACCCTGCCTAGGGGGTGAGAGAAGAGCTAGCCCCACCCTGAGCACCCTGGGCTTAGGGTGGAGGCAGGGAATAAAGATATACAATCCTGAGGGAGAGCTGTCTGGGACAAAGAGAAACTGTACCTGATTGCCTGTGATCCTGCTGCTGGCTGTGCTGCTGACAAAAAAGGGAGCTGCTGCTACTTTTAAGAGACTGAGTGAGACTGAAATCTCTCGCCCTGAGACCAGGGCTTCACTGGGAGGATTTCACCCTACCCCTATAGGGCTCGCCAGAGATGGAGGTGCTGCACCGTTGCTAGAGAAGATGGAGGCATATACCCCAGAAGCCTGTCCCTGTTGTCCCCTATACCATCGCGGGAGACTCAGGCCCTCCTGCTCCTCACAGGTACGCACCACCAACATACACGTAGCCAGTCCTCACTACACCCTAGAGGTCCAGTCTGTGACCGGGGGAGGGGGGACATGGGTTACATATATATATGAACAAAAAACAAACAAAAGCGCAAGCTCCATAGCACGTAACTGAGTAAAAAATAAGGTACATTTATTTAAAAAATCAGCAACCCATAAGAATGTGCACTTACAGGATTTCAAACAGAACCATTCGTGGGAGAGAAATCTCTATTGTGGTCATCTGCGGTGGTAGGGTGAGTCCCAGGTTTGCAGAGTGGATGTAAACAGCCCAGGTTCACAATGAATTGGCAGCAAGATATAAAGGCATCCAATGCCTGCACGTCCTTTGCTCCCTCTCATACAATGATTGCTAACACTTGAAATTACCGCCAGCCGGAGAGCAGGGAAGCCAGGGACTCCAAATACACCAACACAAACGCAATGACTTCACAGCATTACATATATATATATATACAGGCATACCCCGGTTTAAGGACACTCACTTTAAGTACACTCGCGAGTAAGTACATATCGCTCAATAGGAAAACGGCAGCTCACGCATGCGCCTGTCAGCACGTCCTGAACAGCAATACCGACTCCCTACCTGTACCGAAGCTGTGCGCAAGCATGGAGGCTATAGAGACTGTTACACATGTGTTATTTACATCAGTTATGCATGTATATGACGATTGACGTACAGTTCATGCATCGATAAGTAGGAAAAAGGTAGTGCTTCACTTTAAGTACATTTTCGCTTTACATACATGCTCCGGTCCCATTGCGTACGTTAATGCGGGGTATGCCTGTATATATATATTTATTGTGACAGAATCACTGTCCTTATGGATGCGAGAGCTAGCGGAGTGGATAGGTTCCAGTGTACAGGAGGTTAAATTCCTCTATGGGAGCTTGCTGCACCTGGTACTAATTATGACAACCGGCGCCTCTAATAATAAAATGACTTGATGAATATAGTCTGACCAAGTAGAGAGTCCAGTCACGGATACCAAACAGGTAACAATTGTTTGTCATTTTATATAATTTTTTTGTCATATTTTATTAAATTGTATTAACCATTTAGTTATTCTTTATATGTGTTTGTTTTTTTATGTTCATATTTTAGGGTTACACTATGATCTTTTTCTTTGTCTTTTTTGTCGTTTTTGTTTGTCTGTTTTTCATGTGAGACTTCATTCAAGATCCCCCTCAGAACTGTTTGGTATCCGTGACTGGATTCTCTACTTGGTCAGACTATATTCACCAAGTCATTTTATTAGTGTACCGGGATTTAAGTGGCTTGTGATAAAATAAACCGCTGAAGGTTGAGGGCTGAGTGCCTCTTGTGTGTGCATACAAGTGTTTATCCTTTAATATAAATTTAACCCTAGAAGACTGTGTCACAAAGAGCCTGGGCAAACGGCAGCGCTACATAAAGGGAGCCATTTGCCACAAAAAAAAAAAAATTAATAAAAAAAGATGATATCACATCCTTTAAAAAAAATATTTAAGCTGTCACATGGTACTTCAACCAATCGGATTGGGGTGTACCATGTGATGCCTCACATGGTATATTTCACAATCCAATTGGTTGTAGTACCATGTGATGGCAGTCATTGTTTTAAGGATGACGTCACAGCCTTTAAAAAAAAAAAAAGGTCACATGGTATACCAGCAGAAAATATAGTTGAGCACAGTAGTCACCATATATAAAAAGCAAAATAGTAGAACATAGTGCAAATAACGTTTTCAAAGAGGATGATACAGCAATGAAATGTCAATGAGATGGGGACTCACATTTCTTCAGAATTTAAACAGCATTTCCCAAATCTTTGTTTGGTAAAAGGTGGATGAATGTTTGACTTAAAGGTCTATGTGAAGTTCTACCGGTTATCCAGTGTTGGGGTACTCTCAAATTAAATAGAAACAACCATAGCATGAACTACACCAATACTTTCTGAACAATTAAAAGGTACACTTACATAGTGTTAGATAAGCATAGACATGTAGAACTATAGATGCCCTGGATAGCTGCAGCTCAATACCCGTCTGTGATCCGGCGTCTCCTCTCCGACGACACTTCTGGTTGTCGTCACTTCCGGTTTCGCGGAGCAGGGCAAAGAAAATTATCCCGGTCACCTGGGCTAAGCTTCAGCAGTTATCTGGCAAGGCACTTGGATCGACTCAACGCATTTCCCCAAGGTAATTGGCTTCGTCAGGAGTCATGATTATTCCATACCCAGTCATTTATCACTGAGCACTTATATTTATTCTTTTTTATTTTCACTATGTTTCACACTTAAATTCCACTGGCTTTATTACCAGAACATTTCACTTAATTGATTAATTCATCACTATTGAATAATTGTATAAGTTAAGTAATTATTCACTCCTCACTAGAGCGCCATTATATTTTTCTTGGACATGGTACACCAGCCAATCGGATTGGGGTTGTACCATTTGACACTCAAATGTGACATCACAGGCTTTATACAAGTAGACTGTTAATTTAAATAACACCGCTGCGATCGCCTGTAAGAGCTGTGCAGGGAGATGCAGCTCTCTCTATGCAGCTCTTACAGACTGCGGTCATATCACACACGGGAGAACTTAGAGAGAGGCAGAGATGCCATTGCTGCTGTCCCATACAGTATTGGCATTTTCCTACCTCACGGTTTGGGACTTGTGGAGATGGTTTCAGATTCTTTCTGAATACCGTGATAACACAAATGACAAACCGTTCGGTGGGAACTTGCCAAACTGTTCGAGATGGCAGCAAAGTTATCGAAGCTACTACAATAGGCCCCATAGAGAGAGAGAAGGTGGCCCTTATTCTGGGAACTGTGAATAGCCCCAATGATTTTGATGGGAGACATTTGAAAATTTCTAAACAGTATATGCAGAGGTGTACAGAAAAATTACTAGCAACGAATCCTTGTTCCAAGAACTTATAATTCAATGGTGGATGTTCCCATTTTATATACAGTAATCCCCTAACAATTATGTTGCCTCTTCTCTGTCCTATGTCTCATGGAGGCTATTATTTATCCCTGTTCAGTGTATCTTCCATCCGTTCCCCATTATCAGCCAAGATCCACGTAAAAATCTGTTCATTTTTTCCGAAATGTATAATTTTTCAAAGTAATGTGTTTTTCAGTGCAAACACTAAGCTGTGTCAATGCGAAAGAAAAAAGTAAGAGAAAATTCTCAAGCATTACCCTGTAGAATAACATAATTTAATGAATGTTTTTAATTTGTACTGTGCCGCTATGAACTTTCTAGCTAGACAGTGTCAAAATAGCTCTCTAAGGGAATTATGCATAATTGAAAAAAAAAAAATCCCCAACTGAACGGATTAATAATAATGAAAATGTGATATTTTTGTGAAATATGTAGTAAAAGTAATCAGTGTTCTTTTTCCCTGTACCCTGCTTTTTTGTATCTATTGGTATATTGCGCAGTGTTGTTCCCCCCACCCACCCAAATGATGTTGAAATCTACTTCAATGGGATGCCTATAATGGAAAGGGGCCCAGGAACCAGTAAAATAAAAGTTAAGCCCGGTCTCTGGCCCCTGCCGTCCTTCCCTGGAGCTCACTGGCCATCAGACTCCTGAGATACCCTGTCTTTGCATGCCCGGTTGCCCCTTGCATCTCATGTAAAAGTGTACTATTTATTCCTGTGTGTAAAAATATATTTCAAGTATTAAAATGTGTTTTGTGCAACAAGAAAGCAGAACCAAGGTCTCTGGACATGCTTGCTGCACAAAGGGCTTCCAGAGACCTTGGTTCTGCTTTCTTGTTGCACAAAATAGAGGAAATTGCTGCTGCTGGGACTGTAGGGGGAGGAGAGAGGCCCTTTGTCCAATTCCTAATCCACCGTACACCTTGGCTCTCGTACGGGTAACCCCCTGGGGCCTCACTGACAGAATTGCGTGCGCTAATCACATTAACTTTGCCCGGTACGTAATGATTACCACCAACTGATACTTGGCCACCCATGGTCTCTTCTGGGCTGCCAGGCCTCGTTCCCTGTATAAGAGTCCATGGCGCCACAGGATCTGCTCAGATCTGGGCTCAGAGGACGGTTCAGCAGCATGCTGCCTCGTGTCCTCCAAGCTCGTTCTGTCCCCAAGGCATCCCAGAACACCTGACTCTGCTCCGACCCGCTGGCCTTAGTCACACAATCTGCGATATCAGTCATCATCAAGTCGGGCTCTGCTCATCTTATCTGGTCAACCTCCTCTGGAACATCCATCACTATAGGCCCAAGGTCCAGGGAGCGATGGATTCAGGATTGGGAGCCTGAACGATACTTGTTGCTGGGTCGGAATCCTGGTGACTCTGTCTCTGAGTCATCGTGGTTACAGCTATGGCATCATCATCCCTGTAGCTGCATTGGAGGCAACCCAGGTCATTGCCCAACAACACTGCGGCATCTAAGCTGGGCAAAATGTTGACATTACGAATGACTTAGCCCATGCCCCAGTCCAGGAAAACACTGATCATCTGGGGGGATTTGCTGCATCCATCCACCAGGGTCACCCTCATTCCCCCAGGTAGACCCAATCCTCCTCAGTAGTTGGTGCATCTCGCAATGGTTCTCAAACGGCTGTAGATACCTGTCAATGTCATCTGTTTCATCGCAAAACTTGGCAAAGCTTCCATAGGTGAGTTGGGGTGCCTGACTGGCCCGGGACCCACAAATTCCAGAGTACGATCGGGACCTCGATCGGGGAACTGCCCAGGTGGTCAGGAGCTGAATCATGGTGAATCGCTCAGCAGCAGTGGCACTGTTTCCCAGGTCCTCCAGCACACACGTAACATCCACTGACATACCCATCTCCACTGCAGGTAGCACCACTGGAGTCTCCAGCACCTCCTCACTCAAGCTGATGGACAATTCTCATGGTCTGGAAGGGCCATCAACTGTCTCGGGGCTGCCCAGCATCTCAGTTCCAACCACTGAGCGCCTGGCCTCGTAAGCCACCAGGTCAGTGACCAATTCTTTCATGTTGCGGTTCTCTGTGGTTATTCCACACTTCTCACATTGGAGTGCGATTTGATCTTTGGTCCAGGTCGATACTTGGCCAACATACTTGTTGTCTCGCCCGTACATTGACTTACCTACAGAGAATGGTAAGGGGTGTGTGTCCAAGCACAGGAGCATTCACAACTCTGAGTTCTGTGGTCTTCAAAATTGAGACTATACTCAGGACAGATATTCCCAGAAGAATATCGGTGCTGAGCCTGGTGATTCCGCCACTGCCACCAGGAAAACATGTCACAGGAGACCAGGACAATTACACCAGGGATCAGCACACTAGACAGAACTGTAGAGTTTAATAAAAGTGAATTTATTGGTGTGGAGGTGCAGAACTGGGCTATGGGAATTGGAATTATGGTATGGGGTCTCTGAGACATATTATGGTAGGCTAAGACTGCAAAAGGTGGGAAATTAATTCCCTAATGGGCGCTACTAACTCCTGCAGTTTATAAATAAAATAAGTATTCTTATAAACATAATAGAATATGCATAGTAGAACAGTCCATGAAAAGTATTGTATGCACAATAAATGTATTAACAGCCCGTAGTTGTGTGGGTTAATATGAAACAAGCCTCATATGGAGCACTATGTAGGGAGAACTGTGTCAAACCTTTTGCACTCTGATGGTGGACATTGCGTGAACAAAATCCTCCGCCGAGCAGGCAGGTCCCTCCCGTGGCTCCGTGCTGTGAGGTCTGTCAGTCTCTCCACACTGGCTGAAGGTAAAATGATACTGTTGGGGAAGTCAATGGTTATACTCAGAACCCATTTTTGGACTGCATCAATGCTGCTCGAGGATGCCCTTCATGATGGCAGGGGTAAGTAGAAAGGTTTATTTACTTTATTTATGCTGCCTGGCTAATGTTTTATTTTATAATGGGCAAATACACTATTATCCATATCTGGATAATAGTTATTTTGCCCATTACTGTATGTGTTGGGGGATGGTGGGGGGTGCATTTATTTAAATGTATTGACATTTGTATTGCCACAGGATTGTTACGGCAGGCCACGGGGACCTGTGGTGACCCCCCGAGGGCCCCCAGACACCCGCGGAGCCCAACTGAAGACCCCCGGACACCTATGGGGACCACCCAAGGGCCCACAGACACCCGTATGGACCACCTGAGGACCCCCGGACACCTGCGAGAACCACCTGAGGGCCCATAGACACCCGTGGGGACCACCTGAGGACCCCCGCGGCCTCTGGTATCAATCATGTGGCGGTTAAAGAGGTGGGTATTAGTGTACTCGGGGGGAGGAGCTTAGTCGTATTGGCTCCTCGTGGGAGGTCTCAGGCCTCGTAAGTGGACATTTGGAGAAGGCAATACGATTCCAGGCTTAGGCGACCGGAATGGTTGTGACCTTCCAAATAGTATTTTGGGGAAGGTGGTACCATTCTCAGCTTAGGGGGCCGGAATGGTGGCAACCTTCCATAAGGAGGCTCTGTGACATGCTGCCTAAGGTGCCAAATGGTGAAGTGAGCATGAGCTGAGGGTACCCTCGAGGTCTTGGTGGATAGTGTCATGGGAGACCAGGTTTATTAACACCTTTTTATACCGGGATCATTGATTGAGTAAAGCAAGGAGGTAAAATAAATTGTCATTTATTTCAGGAAAAACATACACACAATGTAACACAATTTACAGGGTTAACACAATTACTGGGAATGGAGCTAATGAATAAATCTATCCTTAAAAATGACCTCTCTAGGAGCCCTTTCCAATGACCGGTCGGTACTCATGAAAATCCTGGAACTTATTTTGGAATGCAATGCCAGACGCGACCTCTACTTTCTTCAGAAGTGGGACTTAGAAGAATTCTTGAGTCAAAATCTGTGAAGCCGTCTCGCGTCTATTCAGTTCAGATCATCATTGAATTTGCTGCTGTTAGTTTGGCGCTTGGAATCTGCGCTCCTCATTCGCTGCAAGGCTCCTTATGGGTTTCAGTTTCCCATTCACAAACCTCTACAGGGGGTTATCAGACCGCCTATCAGAGTGTGGGAATTCTCCTGCCAGCCAATCCCCGATTTGCCAGAATTGTAAAGCTGGATGGGCACCTTTTTTCATTCTGCAAGGGGGCATGGGCTAACCTGGCCCCTCTGCCTCTTTGCAAACTGAGCCCGCCCGCTGTCCAGAATCCACAGGGTCTGGCAAATGGTGGCCGGATAGCCCTGTGTTAGCCCAGGATGCGGGTACTCAAGCAGAACTGCAGTACCCATCCTGCTCTAACACCTTGGCATCCCTGAGGCTTTCAAGTCCAGACTCCGCACAGTCCCATAGGCACCAAGCTTGGTAGCCATCTGGTCTCTCTGAATCCATGACTTGGAAATCCCACAGTTCATTTACAGGTTCAGTTCATATACTTATTAAATATAACTCTTTAATAAAATATATTGTGTCCTATCTTTTGTGTGATAAAATATATAAGTCCCTGTTCTTGTGTCAGGGATGGAGTGAGAGTATATATTTCCTACACTCACTAGCCTCATTCTTGGCACACTTTAGAAATGACTTTTAAAACTTTTACCCACAAGAAAGCACTCTCAGCTTTATCACATAGCTGGAGTTCCCCCCTGAACCCCTATAGCAGGTCCAGGGTACCTAGGCATTATCTGGGGTTCCCCTCCTTATACTTGGGACCTCTCTTTATTCTAGGGACTCTGTGTATAGCTGCAGGTATACATTAACCCTTTCATGCCCGTTTACTTTGTCTGGAAGATGCTGCAGCAGGAATCCTGGCGGTGAGTCGTAATAGTGCTTTCAGAGTCAGAGTTTGCCTGGAGCAATGTGCTTGGCTGTATCCAAGAATCTCACTTCATTCCCGGTCCCAACTCCTGGGGTATCCCATAACTCCGGAACCCTGATACATAGCCACATTCTGTAAAGACTTTCTCAGACAACCCCACCCTGAAACTTACAGCCTAGAAATCTCCCAGTTCCAGCATCCCAGGAAAGGCAAAACACACAGAAAGCTTTAATGTCACATAATTTGTACACAGTCACAGTAATCCATTTAGGACATCTGGGTCCAAGAGCTGACACTCTAGGACCCCAATACACGGATCAGGGGTAACCAAGTGGGCTGAACCTTTATTAGTGAGCCTGGTTAACCCCTTCACCATTACAGATAGTAGCAGAGCAACCTGACTGGGTCTTTAGTTGGGATAAAGTGTTATATTTATCATGTTGGTTGTTTGTTATAAATACAGCTGTAACCAGTTTTACTCCCAAGTTGTCTGGTGTGGTTATTAGGAACACAGGGAGGGGTCCAGCTCAAGGCATGGGATGGGTAAATCAAGGATTGGAGGACAAAAATAAATAAAATAACAAACATTAACATACATTGTTCCAGTATGTAAGGAAGGCCATGCCCCAAGGAACTTACAATTTATAAGGAAGGGTAAGTGGAAACATAGGGCACAGAGGGTAAGAAGGTTGGTGTGTTTCGGATAGCTGCTTGTTATTTGAAGGAGTTAGGGTTGGGGAAGAAGTAAGTGGGATTATGTAAAGGAAGAACTGTGAGAGCAGAGTAATGTGTGAAAATGGAACATGGAAATGCTTTAATATACATCAGAAATGATGCGCATTATCAGGCAGTCACCCAGTTGTTAGAGATTCCCCCTGCCTGAGCAGACGGCTCTGCTACTGTGGCAACAAACAGCTGAGATATATGCGAATGACCATCTGAGAGGAACTATCTGAAGAAACGAGGTCTAGACAGCTGCCACGGATGATCCTCGGGCTGATCTGCTCCTTCCAGCTTTCCTCCATACTCCTCAGGGAGGACGTCTTCCGCACCCTCCGTGTATCCGGTGATCGGGAGTGTGAAGTCACTATTCGCTGCGTGGAGTGATGGTTTTTATACCTACAGGTACTGCTTTTAATTATTATTTTTTATGTATGTGCAGATCTTACCTTTTATACCTAATACATTTATACGAGATACTGCACAATGAGAGGTTTTGCGCTTTCTTCCTTTTTGCCCTTATACATCAGAAATACTTTACCCAAGTCCAATAACAGAGCAGCTGTAACCGCAGCCGAACGGCAGCAAATGGCTTCCCCTTTGGACACCATTTGGCTTCCACCAAGGACTGCCACCATTGAGGCATCTCAGGTGTTATGTCCCAGAGAGACTGTGGTGCAGTGAAATCAGCTGTACAGCATACAGACCCTCAGGCAGGGGGAGGGGCTGTTTATCTCCAGGTGGTCTTTGAAGTTGTGTCTCTTTTCCTCATGATGTGAATCCTGTCCATGCTGTCTTAGTGGACAGCAGTGAAGGCATGTTGAGGAGATTCTCTTAGGGAGCCTTTGGGGTGACTCGGATGTTATGTCCCACGCATTCTTTGATATAGTGAAATCAGCTGCACAGCACACAGTTCACTTAGGCCACATAAAGTTATCAATCACCCTTTATACTTACTTAGAAATTTTCTCAAAACTTTGTGCTCACAAATGAACAGAGACAACACAGATTGTATGAAATCTTATGACACATACTAAAGCCACACTCCAACTTTGTCTTATATAAAACTTTATTTCTGTGATGTTTCCAAAAGTTACTTAGCAAAATACCAGTCTAACACATTCGACAAAACCACAATGAACCATGTATATTGTGCTTCTCTTGCCATCTTCTGTAGTACATCAGTTAATACATCGATACAGAAATAAGTATAGAAACAATGATTATAAACATGAGCAACATTATCAAATTGCTACAGTGGTGGAATGTGCCTTAGCCAAAGAGTTAAGACAGAAGGTATCGTGAGATGTTTTATTCATACAGCCCTGATCTAGTGGTTAGAAATTGAAAGAGTTAGGAGACTTTGGGTGTTATTTATTAAAGTCTCTCAACTGTAAAACGGGGGCAAAATCAGTCCAAAATAATTGCACCATATTCATCAAAGGAGAATCTCCAACTACTTTCAATGTGATGCTTGTTCATTAATAAATCTGGGTTGTGTTTTATTGCACTGTTACATGATGTCTCTCTTTTGTAGCGGAAAGACTTTAGTACTGTAAGTAGAGTGCTTTGTGTACTTCTACTTATTCATTTAAAAAATCAAAGCGGCATTGTAGGTTTGAGGTTAAAGAGATGGAAATGAACCAATTATATTGTACAATTATTCTGATTATACTATTCCATCCACCAACAGCATCTTCTCATATAGAAGGGCTACTGCAGCGAGCGACTCTGATCCCAATGTTGACCTCAAATCCCTATTGTCGAGATACCAATAAAGTCTATTGGACAAGATGTCTCCTCTTTCTAACGCTGCTTCATAGCTCAGTCACAGACTAGAAGAATGGTTCCTGCTATGTTCCCAATTGTCTAGAACCGGAGTGCTCAACTCCAGTCCTACACGGCCAGAAACAGGTCAGCGTTTAAGGATATCCCTGCTTCAGCACAGGTGGCTCAATCAGCGGCTCAGTCATTTGATTGAGCCAGCACAGGTGGCTTAAACAGGGATATCTTTAAAGCTAACCTGTTGGTGGCCCTTGAGGACTGGAGTTGATTACCCCTGATCTAGATGCTATAAATGTAAGTAGTTCTAGTTGTAGCAAAAATCCTGCTGAAGTGTACAGTAGGTTAATTTCAAACTATATATATATATATATATATATATATATATATATATATATATATATATATATATATATATATATATACATACAATAAAGAATATCACTTGTGAGCACATTCACATGTCTTAGACAGGTCTGCACCCCTGCCTTTCAACCTTTATCACCTAGCATACAGTGCTTCCACTGCAGCAAGGGATTATGGGAAATGACATGCAAATGAGTACACAGTGTCCCCTTTTGCCTAAAATCCATTTCATGAAAACCATATAAGCAAATGCTCTGCTGTTCACACAGCTTTTAAGCACAGCATGGGATTAGATGCAAAGCCAGTCAAACCACTCACAGACATGTTTCAACCTTAATGGGTCTCATGAGTGTGAGGTTGGTTGTACTGGCTTTGCAATTTTCAAGGCTGGTAGGTTTACGATCACGTTTATAGTTAAGATGGGTGAAAAAGGCAACAAAAAACCTCCACCGTTAGCATATAGCCATTTGGTTATACTGTATGCTAACGATGGAGGTGTTTTGTTGCCCTTTTGTGGAGAGATATCTATATATCTATATCTCAAATTAACTTATTGTATAAATATTACTATTCTTTATTTCATGCCTCTTTCTGCCTCTTCATACCATCTCCCGCTCTCATTTTCTTCCAGTGTCGACGCTGCTTCTAAATTATGGGAAAGGGAGCGTCGGCTTTGTTAAGATACAGTAGGGTATACAGTATACAGTATACAGTAGGGTATACAATATTGCATAGATTCGAGCCTCTGGCTGAATTATGCTTACAGTAGTTTCCTGAAGTTCGGGGAAGTCAGATTCTGAGGATCTGGTCTTGCTCATCTCTACTCCAAATGTCTACTTTTGGAAAATTAATATCTAAAAGGAGACTCCTCCTTCTGAAGAACTGAGGTCTCCAATAACTCTAAGCTACACTGCATTTACCAAGACTATCTGATGAAAAGACTTGTGACGTTTTAAAGCTCATTCAAACAGCTGCCATTGAGTCTATTAATCGGGATCACACTTTGAACCAGAGTAACAGTGTTTTAATGTCCATGCAAAGTTCTAAGGGGCCACGATATTGCAAAAATCCCACATTTCATCCCAAATCATGTTACTTGTCGTCTATTTATAGAATCTTAAAGTACGAGAATTTCAAGTTGAATTAGGCAACATTATCCATAAAATTAACTGCGAACATTATATTCGCTAAGTTTGCTAATGTGCACAACTTTTGCCAAGGCAGTTGTGCTGCCCAACAGGAAAAATGTTTATAGATAGAGAACAGGATAGCAAAGAACTACTATGAAAGGTGCATAAATCTTACCGGTTTGAAAGTTAGAAATATATTTTTTTTCATGACAAGAAGTGTGTTGTTGGCTCAGTCAGCAACAGTGGTAACATTTACAGGAGCAAAAGCAAAACGGAGATAATTGAATCCATACAAACCTATTTTAGTCTGGGAACAACGTTAAAGTAGCAAGACAGATTAATGCCCCAGAAAGGCAATATGATAGATTTTCATACCGGCTATAGAAATGAAAAGGTCAGGTGTCAGGGACCTCATTTGGACAAGCAGAGAGAAGAAAAATGAATGTACACCCCTAAAGGAAAGGTTGATTTTTAATGTGCATCTGAAAGATGCCTTGGAGGCCTTTTCTGCCAATGAGAATCTAGCAATCCATTGCAATATAGATAGATAGATTCTACCAGTACTGCTGGCCCCTTTCCCTTACAATACACAAGATCTTAATGATGTGTTTCTATATCCTAGTTTAGATGGGTGGAAATGGACAAAACTATTAATGCATCTTATTGCACCATGTTTGTTTTAAAGGAGACACCCCAAACAACGACTTCAAATGCTTACGATTGATTTTAACAATGTGGAAATGTGCAAATTAAAAATACTTCTCTGATTTATATTTAAAATATTTTACATCCACTAGTGCACAGAGAGTTGTATCAGAAACAAAGACTGGTTTTAATCTTCTCAGGTAAGGTTTCTTGAATTCTACCAATGTCACTGAGTGCGGTTTAGCAGCCATATTCATTTAGGTTTTCTGCACTTTTTTTTTAGGAAACACATATACAGTTTTAAAAAAAAAAAAAAACAGTGAAGAGGGAAAGAACTAGAAAGGTCAAAATGGACATTCTAGTGAACAGTATTGTGAAGAAATCTTTAAAAAAATATGAAATATATAAACATGCAAGGGGAACTGCCCCTTTAAATGCACTCACTGAGCAGGGCTTTTTAGCTTCTACACTAGCAATAGGTGAGGTCTAGAGCAGGGTGCGCAAACTCCCTGCGCCCCCCCTGCCAGCTACCCTCCTTGGTCTCGCCCCCACCTCACCTCTAATGTTGCATCAAATGACGCTGCGGGGTCATGTGACGTCACGTCTCCATGGCAATGGGCGTCATTTGACGCCGCGTTGCCATAGAGACGTGTGACTGAAGCCGGGTAAATAAGTTTACAGAGGCTTTGCGCTCTCAGCATGGGGCCTCTGTAAATGCCACACACCCCCAGAAAAGTCTCGAGCCCCCCCCGGGGGCGTGCCCCCCAGTTTGCACACTCCTGGTCTAGAGATGTGCTAAACCTTTGGGCTTTAGTTTGGAAATATTGTTACTAATGTTTCTGTAATGTTGCAGTTACACATACAGTTTCCTAATTGTCTAAACCATTTAGTGAAAATAGTAACATTTTGACACTTTATTTTAAATATTGTAGTAAAGTGCAGTTCACATAAACAATGTGAAGATGAAAGTAAGATGGGCACACGGACTTGCTAATAAATAAACATGTATTGTGCCAAGATATCCAACATTTCGGCTGTGTAGAACAGCCTTTATCAAGGGGGTTGCCCTTACTTTAATAAAGGCTGTTCTACACAGTCGAAATGTTGGATATCTTGCTTATTAGCAAGTGCATACGCCCATCTTACTTTCATCTTAATTTGTTGATCTTTTTGGGACCTCAGGATGCCCTTGTGGAATGGAGCAAAGTCTGATAAGTCTTTTGTGTTCTACAGTGTACTGCATCTTCATATGACTTTTATTACATATAACTCGTTAAAAACGTGACCATGGATCGTTCAGGTAGTATAAAAAAAATACCAGCCTCAAAAAAATGGAGCCATACGAATTGCTGATTTAATACAGCACAACGGAAGACTGTACAATAAGGGGCTATTAATGAAGGGCTTCTGGTTGCAAAGAACTGCATCAGATTTCTCAAAGGAAAAACTCCAATTGCTTTCAATGCGATTCCCAATCTTTTATTAATCGGGTGCAGGGTTTTCGCACTGGTTTGCCCCAGTTTGCCCGCCGGGAGACTTGGTAAGGAGGTGAAAGGGTTTATGGAAACGTGTTAACTTCCTCATAAAGAGTATCTTGCTTTTTCATTTCTGTTTTTGCTACCAGACAATTGGTATTATAAACAAGCAACTGGATTATGGGTTTATTATGGCAAACACAGGCAATACGTCAAAAGTATCATGTACATACAGTATTGCTGAGACATTATATGATACAGTATATGTAAGACTTTGAAAATCTCTCCCTATGTGTTGTAGCTTGTGATACCTTTTAGGGGACCAGCATGAGTGTACTTCAGACATTAAATTATAGTATACAGTGCTTTCCAAATGACACAGATCTCTTCTTTAAGTGTCCCCACACCGGTACATCACAGCCCACAACATATGTACACTTCTTCAGGACTATTCAGGTACAGTACTAGAGCCTTTTAACTACTGTACATTTTTGTCCTGTAAAAGGTTTATGTTATTATTCACACAAGATGATTTCAGATTTCATCTTTTTTGTTTTCTGTTCTTTATTTGTGATACTGTATTACCCCTTTTAACCCTTCTGTTGCCAGCACGGCAAGCAATGCATTCAATTACTGCCTCCTCTGTTCGTAAACAGGTTAAATCAGCAATCCTTGGTGCTTGGGTCACAACTAGATTTTTTTGTATCCTTAAACCTAGTTTCAGTTTCTTCATACCCCTTTTTCATTCCTGAGATACTAAAAAACAGAATATGCATATTTTTCATTGGTAACCACGGTGTGTTCTAGAAACCACACACGTCAATTGAATGAACATCAGCTCTTGAACCTTTAGGAATTCAAAGTCAACAAAGGACTACGGAAACATGGCTGTATGATAACATATCTTCTAAATAAAGGTACAGAGAAAAGGTTGAAATGTTCATAATATATACACTGAGGCCTATATTTAGGAAGGTGTCTTCTGCCATACGACACCATCCAGCTCTAAAAGACCCCTTAAAGCCCATTGTCTTGAATGGACTGTGAGGGTCTTCCAGCATCAGAATGTGCCTTATGGCAGAAGACAGCTTTGTAAATATGGTACTATGTGTATAATAACTTAACTGACATTGTATTTAGAAGGGGAGTTGTGCTTTAAGTTATATACAGTTTGCACTGTATTTATGGGTATAAATACATGTGCAAAATGTATGTTTTCAGTGCTGTGGGGATAATTCTCACAGATATTGAAACTTACAGAATGCAGTAGATGTAGTTTGGA
Source organism: Ascaphus truei (assembly GCF_040206685.1). Taxonomy (NCBI): domain Eukaryota; kingdom Metazoa; phylum Chordata; class Amphibia; order Anura; family Ascaphidae; genus Ascaphus; species Ascaphus truei. The sequence continues at coordinate 68,869,808 of NC_134491.1, forward strand.
CAACAGGCAGTGATAAGCTTTGCTATAAAATATAGGTTGTTCTGTATTACCAGGTCACGACTGAGATATCTCTCAAGTCTTGTTATCAAAGTGTTATTTATCAATACGAGGGGGCACATTCAACAAAATGTTTCAATAGTACAAATACGATGATGCACAAAAAGTTCACAAGCAAGTGCCAGTGATAACATGCAGTGCCTCCCTGACACCATTAACAATATGTTTTTATATCATTGCTGTCTGCATTAACTTCCTGAGTAATGTACAGGGTTTCACAATGTGCAGCAGATGCCTGGAGCAGTGAATAAGTTGCATTTTTCTGCATCAATTAATCTTCTGCATCATGAGCTACGTGTGGAAGGACCAATTCCCATAGAAAGTGAAAATTCAGATAATTGTGTCAAAACATGGAACTTGCCCATGACAGCTACTGTAAGCAATTAGCAAAGCTAAACATGTAAAAGCATATGTGTAGTGTTTTTGTAATTTTACTGAACATATCATCAAAGATTACACAAATTATATGTATGATAGTAGTCTGATATCACGTAAAAATAACATAGAAGAAAACTTTAGCATAGCGTAGAAATTCCGAAATGTTTAAATTCTAAGTCTTTCCCTTGATCTTTAGTTATTCAGAGCACCAACCTTTAGGAAACACTTAGTTCGTGATTCTACTGCCTGAAAATTGTTCTTCTTGGTCTTCTCTAGAAAAGAACACTTCAATGTACATTCATTGTCCACACAACAACACATATTTCAGAAATCTTAATTCATATTCTATTGTGCACATGGAGTAAGCACTGAATCAGTTCTCATTCTTTCAGTTTATTACTCCGGTTTTCAGATCCAAACCTGGGCAACACCAAACGACGACATCTTGGGACACAACAGACGAAGAAAAAACCGGACCACCTCTTAAATATTTCCATGCTGCCTTCTCCGACACAAAATAAAATCCATTTGACTTTTATGACTTGCTGTTTAGGAGGTGGGAGCTCGTCTTTAGGATTCTTAAACAAGTCCTGGAGACGGTTGAGTAACATCAAATTCTGACAGATGTAGACTTTAAGGAGATGGTGGAGGTTTTGGAGAAGGGCAGGAGCCCTGGCTATCAATGCTGGCTGCTCGACCTTGCCACTGTAACAAATGGCAAAGAGAATAATTTATTAGAATCAACAAAACATATTAGGATTTGTTTATATCACCTATATGCCAGTGACACAAATTTATTTTTGAAACCTTGACCTTACACCTGCTGTACAGACCAAAGTCTCTGATAGTCTCTCCGCTATATCATCCAGGATAGCCTTGCACCAACTCAAACTTAGCATGTCGAAGACGGAGCTCCTCATACTTCCTCCGAAGCCTGACCCTACTTCCCCCTTCTCCATTGCGGTTAGCAGCACTACACCCAGTTTCAGAAGCATGCTGCCTTGGTGTCACATTTGACTCCTCCTTCACACTTTCCTCTCGCATTCAAAATGTTGCTAAAACTATTTAGCAAAGATACGCCCCCTTTGCCCTCATTCGTTCCTGTCTTGACTATTGTATCCTTCTACTGTTCGGGCCTTCCTGTCTCCTCTGTAATCTATCCTAAATGCTGCTGTTACAGTTAGTTAACTCTCTCTTAAATATGTCTCAGCTTCTCTACTGCTCAAATCCCTCTCCTGGCTGCTTTTAAAATCCTGTATTACTTACAAAATTCTCTTTCTCTCTTTCAATACTATACACTCCTTTGCCCCTCCTTGCATATTGACCCCAATTTCTCACTATACAGTACACCTGCTTGCTTGTTGTGTTCAAGGATGTCTTCTGTCTACCCCTTTTGTACCTGAAGCCCTCTCCCACCTAAAACCTCTCACTCACTGCCCCACACTACAAGAACGCCCTGCCCTTCAATATCTGACAATCACCCTCTCTCTCCACATGTAAGGCCTATCTTAAAACACACCTATTTAATGAAGCATTAGAGTAGCTCCAAACTACTAGACCATTGGCTCCCCCCCCCCACCCCCATTTCACACATCGCAAGCCTCAATTTCCTCCCCTCTTCCCATGTATTTCTCTCCCCTCCGTCTCACTCTTACCCCCTCTCTTCCCCCCTCATCCCTTCTCTTACTCACAGTCTCTACTCTCTCTCCCCCTCATCCATCAAATACCCCACACACTCATATCCTCCCCCCCTGATACCACACAGACAACCCCCCAAAATACATACCAAAAAACCCCATCCCTGAACTACAAAAAACCACCCCTCAAATACACACAACCGCCCCACTCCCCAAATACATACAAAAAATCCCCCTCCCCAAATACATACAAACCCCTCCATCCCCCCAAATACATACAATCCTTCTCCCCCACTGTTGGCAGCCCTGCTAGTCAATAGAGGTTTCTGGCCAATTGCGGTGTGAATGGTTGCTCTGGAGTATATGCCAATTCAGTTGAGTGGACCTTGATGTTCAATAATGGTTACGGTGTTCAGAACCAACTTTTACATCACTTTTTCTACCACTAAAAACAATCTCTGCCAGATGTAAGGTGTGGCTAAGTTCACTGCAAACAGATTTGCTTCAACTGTAAGATAAATGATTGCCAAAAGAGAGGGAAAAAAAGCTGAATGTGGCATTCTCCTGGAACTTAAAGGTGCAATTCCACAAAGTCGGTGACTTGAGTTTCTTAGGGGACTCTGAATGGAGAAGTTTTTAGCAATAACGTGTTTTCTTTATGTAGCCAGGTACCCTCCGGTCCCCCCGTGCTTCCGGTTTCCCCCCCCCTCTCCTTACCATCAGAGATGTGCAGCAGGGTGACGGAGTCGCGGGCGGTTCCCTCCGCAGGGCGCCGCCATGTTGGTGTATGCGCGCGCACGCGCAGCGAGGTTGCACATGAGCAGGGCAACTCCGCAGCGTCCATTTCAGGGGGCGCACGAGTGCAAGCTGCAGAGCGGAAGCCATTAGAGGGAGAGCATGAGGCTCCCTATGTAAAGGCTGCAGATAGAACTAGAATCCCGATGATGCTCAGGGGCAGTGACACCACCTGACACCATGGAGCCAGTAGGGCTGCGGGATTCTGCTGAATAGCAGGAAAGACTATTGCATGCTGGAACAGGAAGCAGTCAGTGAAGACCAGGAGCCTGAAGCAGTGCTCCAAGGATTAGGCCAGAAGTTAAACCCCATGGCCCAGTTAATTCCCTGAGTCACTGTAGAGAAGTAACTGTATTGTGTAGGGAACTGCCTTAAGACAGGGACCCCTTCCCTGTACTCCTAGTGAGAAAGAGATTGCAGGACAGAGCCTGGCTGTCAGCACAGTGTGTAGCAGGAAGAGACTCTGATTGCATAACAGAGACTGTTTGCAAAGGGATAATCTGGCTGGGAATCCCTCTCCTGTGGAGTCAGCGTGTGCATTCATTTCTGTAGAGAGCAGTGCAGTGCTGCGTGGGATCACGTTGCGGTATTGCAGACTCCTCAAGGATTCTCCTGGTTAGGACCATAACCAGGAAGGTATTATATTAAAGTGCACCAACGGGCCCCAACACAGGGAAGCGCTGTCCCTCACACACACACCCCAATCTATCGCTGGTGGACACTAAGAGGTGAAGTGCCCTGGCACATTGGTACACCAAGGACTAGGGTGATATAAAGACTGACACTGAAGTGGTGCAACCATTTACATGTGTGTGTGGTGATGTGATGATATTCATGCAGGGGAATGTCATGCTGTTTATGTATGAAACGTTATGCAGAGGTTATTATTATTATTATTATTATTATGCTAAGTAAATACTGTTTTATCCAACTGCGTGTGGTTACTGTGTATGTTGGTTCTGATAAGGGCGCACTCCCACCAAGTTGGGATCCCTCATCAGTGGAGGCGCTGCACCCAGTGTAAGTGTACCCCAGGCTCCCAGTGGAGGCGCTGCACCCAGTGTAAGTATACCCCAGGCTCCCAGTGGCAGAGGCTCAGGCCTCTTGTTAGCCTCACAGGTGACAGCAGCATCAGTAGTTACCGTACCCCAGGGGTGCAAGGGCTACATTTACACTTATCCAACCCTGTCCATATACAGTAAGAGAACCAGTAGAATTAAGGGGAGAGGGGGGGGGGCTCTGTACAACCAATTCTGAATACACAGGGACATTGCACAAAAGTCAGATTCAAATCAAATCCCACCCAAGTCTTACTTGAGAAAACAAATACATAGATTAGGGTAAAAAGGGTATCAATTAGTCAGATTGCATATATTATCTTTACCTAGTGTAGCCCTTTTTCTGAACCCTCCCAAAGGAACTACTGGTCCCTGTACAACACCTGCGGCTCCAGGAGATCTGAGCCTCCGCTGGCTGGGAGCCTGGGGTAACACTCATACACTTTCTTAGCGCAGCGCCTCCACTTACCCAGGATCCCCGTGATGTGAGATTCCCCTGGGCAAGAAACACATACACACACATGTGATGCAACCAACTTTATGTAATATGATAATGCATGGCAACCTTATCACTCTAACATGCAATTAGCAATAACACATATCCTAATAACTGGTACCGTCCTTATAACGGTAATGGCTTAACCACCCTCTTACGTAGTACTGTATCAGTCCCGCTACCGCGTGCTCCACACACCGTGTCCATATATTATTGTGATGGTACTATATGGTATAGGCTCAGTCTTGTAACCAATAGCTCAGTGTTCCTACAAAGAGTTTAGCCTAAGGCGGGATCAGCGCCTGATGACCGGTGTTGGTGCACTTAATGATATAGTACCTGCCGAGCACTCCGGTGCTCGGATCTGCAACTACTTCGTAAAGGATCCGTCGAGTTCCGGCCCGACATCCAGGATCCACCGTCCGGGAAGACCCCACCAAGATGGCCTCTGCAACCGCAACGAAGGGCAGCGCCCAACCTTCTGCACAGGTACGCAGCGTCAATGGAGTCCCTATCTGACTCTGTGAACTACCGTGACATTCGCTGCACTATAGGCCGTCCCTACAGCACAGCAACCTTGGATGGCTTTGGGGAAACTCCTAGGGCCTACGGGGTAGCCTATCCTATGCAGGTGGGTCACTGACCCCCTGCACCCACACTACCTCTCCGGTACCCACCCGGGTCCCCTCTGGCTAACTTCTCCCTAACCTCTGCAGCAAACACACTGCACACACAGTCAACATGCAGCAACCCACTGCACTCACTCGGTACCTGCAGCAAACACACTGCACTCACTCGGTACCTACAGCAACCCACTGCACTCACTCGGTACCTGCAGCAACCCACTGCACTCACTCGGTACATGCAGCAACAACACACTGCACACGCTGTGCCTACTTGTCAGCGCTCACAGCACTACCAGCCTGACACTGACAAGCCCTCCTCCTCCTGTCTGTTATCCGCCCGTTTTGAGCAGGCTATGTTACTCCCTCCCACCACCCACCGTGTGTGTGTTGTGTGTGTGTTGTGTGTGTGTTGTGTGTGTGTTGTGTGTGTTGTGTGTGTATATATTATATATATGTGTGTGTGTGTTGTGTGTGTGTGTGTATATATGTGTGTGTGTGTGTGTGTGTGTGTGTGTGTATATATGTGTGTGTGTGTGTGTGTGTGTGTGTGTGTGTATATAGGGACTGCAGTGTGTGTGTGTGTGTGTGTGTGTTGTGTGTGTGTTGTGATGGAGTGTGTGGTGTGTGCTCTGTGTTGGTTGTCTGTCTGTGTTGTGTTCTGATTGAGTGTGTGTGGGTGTTGTGATTGAGTGTTGTGTGTTGGTTGTGATTATGTGAGTGTTGGTTGTGTGTGTTGTGACTGTGACTGTGTGTGTGTTGTGATTGAGTGTGTGCTGTGTTGGTAGTGATTGAGTGTGTGTTGTGTGTGTGTGTGTGCTGTGCCTGTTGGTTGCCTGTCTGTGTGTGTGCTGTGATTGAGTGTGTGTGTTGGTTGTGATTGAGTGTTGGTTGTGTGTGTTGTGATTGTGTGTGTGTGGGTGTTGTGATTGAATGCAGCGGTGCACAAACTGAGGGGGGGCGCCCTGTGGGCAAGATTATTTAGGCGGGGGGCTTGCGGCAAAACCTGGGTGCGCAGGCAAAAAAGATGTGCGCGCGCAGGCGGCCAAACAGAATAGTGCAGGTGGCGGCCACGTGATACGGAGGTACGGGGGAGGAGCACGCCCCAGCGCTGTGATGTCAAACGCCCCTCCTTCCGGTGTCTGCCCTACAATAGCGCTGTGTTCCTGCTCTCCTCCGCTGGCAACCTGCTTCGCTGCGATTCTCTGCGAGTGAGAGGGTCGCTGCCACTATATCACTCATACTATGAATGTACAGAAATAATAATAAAAAGTGTAAACACTTCCCCGCTCGTGCTTGCAAAATGATGCAGGACACCCTGTGCTCACGCTTGGAGAGTTGGTGATGTCACCGCTCTCAGCGGCAGCGTGGACGCAGCCTAATTTTGCAAGAGCGAGCTGTTGAAGTATGTAAGTATTTAGGCTGCGCTTATAGTGCCGGCATGCGACGTCGCCAGAAAACAAATGCATTGTCGGTGCGTGCGCTTATAGTAAGTGTGACGGGGCGACGCGATTTTTTTAAGCCGGCAATATTTGATTTTTCAGGGGCTGTCGCCTCATGTGACAGCCCCTGAGCCAATCAATGGCCTGGTCGCCGCCGCCGCCGCAAAGCGAAATACAACTTTCGCTAGCGTCTCCGTCGCGGGCACTATATGCGCGGCCTTAGACATATTTGTATTTACATTGTATACCGTTTAATAAAGGTTTTTTTTAAATGTGATTTTGATTACATCAGGCAGGGGGGGCCGAGAAATGTCATGGATAAAAAGGGGGCTCGGCATAAAAAGTTTGCTCACCCCTGAGAGGCCACAGCCCTTGCATCAGACAATAGAGAACAGCGTTGAAATGAAACGCCTCCCAATACATAGGCTCTGTGGTGTATTCTCATTACATTATTTATTGTGAATAAAGGCACAATGAAAACGGGATAAAGAACCTATTCAGACTTAAATGTATCATTGGGTTTAAAAAGCTGGACACAAGTAATGAAGTTATCGGTTATCCACATAAATTGGTCCTTAATCCAAACTTCTAGTGATCCATCACTGACTGCTTAATAGCCAGTTTTTATTCAAACATAATATTGACAACGTTGGTCAATATGTCAGCTTAACTACATGTCCGGCTATATTAAAAAGGAGATATGAAAAAGGTCAATATCTCATACAGATAAGAGATTTATGCAAACACCTCATGTGCTAAAGTGCAAACTTGACGCGGTAGTGAAGATAAATTGATTCTCTTGAACAAGTTCTGAATATCAGATTGGAAATCAATGATAATGTTGCAGCAACAGTATTTAGTCACTGAAAACCCCTCAACAATAATGATTTGCCCTTTGTTTACACAAATGATTTGCTTTAGTTATTTATACCCACTATGAAATAACATATTCAACTACATTGCACCCACTATACAACACTGCTTCCTAATAAAAACAAAAACAGAAAGGCCAGCGCATCATACAAAATGACACAACATATAGTGCAATACCTCGGTGCTTATCTGCTCATGAAAAAAAGGGTCATTTAGTTAAACCCTTTGGCCAAAAGGTTATAAGCCTGCAGCCACTGCTTCATAATGTACTGCAGGCAACAAATGGGTTAAAGAAACAATCCTCTCTCGTGCCCCTCCCCTTATTTTGGGATGGGTCTGAAGCAGGGGGGTCCTCTGGTGAAGGATTGAGGTGGTCACGCAGCACAAGGCCCAATTATAGAGAAATGTTATTATTAAAGAGGCAATCCAAGTGCAGCTTTTTGTTTTGTGCTTTAAAAAAAGAAATTTAAAAAATAGGCTTGAAGCAGGAGGTCTCTGGAGCGAACCCCATTCATTTAAGATCTGGTGACCCCCTGCTTCCCGAGATACAAACCTTCATAGGGGGTGTCAGTGACAGCTCTGGTTGGTCTAGCTGGGGGTCTCATAATGGTGGCTTCAAAGCACTTGCGTCCTGCAGGCTAATAGGAAGCCGTGATGTCATTCCTTGTAGCTTCCTATTGGCCTGCATGACCTGGACCATTAGACAGCACGGAGATACTGGCACCCGCTACGGAAGGAAGTGTCTTGGGAAGCAGGGGATTCCTAGAGCTGAAATGAATGGAGTTCAGCTCCTGAGACCCCTTTAAAAACTAAATAAATAAATACAATAATTTGTGGCCTTACAAGATGGCTGACAGTCAGCTTTCAGTCTGTAAGTCAATCAAGAACAAACAGTTTCTGATTGGCTCACAAGCTCCTAATAACAGTGACAATTTAGAGTTCCTGGAAATGCTGGCAACTACAGTATATCTCATTTTTTCTTCTTCAAATTGTTTATTTGTGTTAGTAGGTGTATACACTAAACCTTAGTTAAATATACATTGTGTGGTGTAGTATTCTTTACTGTGTATCGGTTCCTGTGAGGGGTTATCCTGCCAACGCTGGGATCCCTCATAGGTGGAGGCGCCGTACTGCAAGGAGAAAGAGCTCACCCCAGGCACCCAGAGGCGGAGGCTTAGGCCTTGGACATGGTCAAAAAGACTGTGCTGAGGCGCACTGAGGGGAAACATTATCCCTATCAGCGCAGCTTTAGACGGCGCTTACGCAGGCGCCCGGAGGCGTGTGGAATTTCAGCCGACAGACAAATTTTAGATTTCCCGCTGAGGGAAGCGCAGGGCCAGTCACGTGACTGCCAGAAGCCAATGGCAGTCCGTGACGTCGGCGCCGTGGCACACTAGCCCCGCCTCCCGAAAGCCTCCCACCCGGCACACAAGCGCGCTCGCTGACGCTCATGAAAAATCTCCTGCATGAGCGTCAGCGCTGCCCAGCGCCGCTCCCTGCACCATGTCCCAGGCCTTAGGTCTCCTGTGAGCAAATAGGTATAGCAGCACACGTAGATGATGCGTAGTTCCTTTAGGCATAGGGAACATATGTATGTATATATGTGCACTGTGACATACAGTGGGCGAGGGGAGCAGGGCAGTGGCGGCCACGGCGGGGCTGACTGTCAACTGGGGCGCCCAGTGGGGGATACCTCGCCACGTGCCTCCCACCCACCCTGCTGATTGGGGGGGGAGGTCGGCCTGCCCCCCACACGAGCGGGAGATGGGCGCGGGTGGGTGGGGGAGGAGCGTGGTGCTGGTAGCGGCCTTTCCTCCCCTGTGTGTGTGGGAGAATGTGTGTGTGTGAATGAATGTATGTGTGTATGGGAGTATGTGTGTGACACCAGAGGTACCCCCCCAATCAGTAACCTCCCCCCCAATCAGTAACCTCCCCCCCAGTCAGTAACCCCCCCCCCAGTCAGTAACCCCCCCCCCCCAGTCAGTAACCCCCCCCCAGTCAGTAACCCCCCCCAGTCAGTCCCCCCCCAGTCAGTAACCCACCCCCCAGTCAGTAACCCCCCCCCAGTCAGTCACCCCCCCTATCAGTCACCCCCAGTCAGTGTCAGTCACCCCCCACCCCCAGTCAGTGTCAGTCACCCCCCCACCCCCAGTCAGTGTCAGTCACCCCCACCCCCAGTCAGTGTCAGTCACCCCCCCACCCCCAGTCAGTGTCAGTCACCCCCCCCACCCCCAGTCAGTGTCAGTCACCCCCAGTCAGTGTCAGTCACCCCCCACCCCCAGTCAGTGTCAGTCACCACCCACCCCCAGTCAGTGTCAGTCACCCCCCCACCCCCAGTCAGTGTCAGTCACCCCCCCCACCCCCAGTCAGTGTCAGTCACCCCCAGTCAGTGTCAGTCACCCCCCACCCCCAGTCAGTGTCAGTCACCACCCACCCCCAGTCAGTGTCAGTCACCCCCCCACCCCCAGTCAGTGTCAGTCACCCCCCCACCCCCAGTCAGTCAGTCACCCCCCCCACCCCCAGTCAGTGTCAGTCACCCCCCCACCCCCAGTCAGTGTCAGTCACCCCCCCACCCCCAGTCAGTGTCAGTCACCCCCCCCACCCCCAGTCAGTGTCAGTCACTCACCCACCCACCCAGTCACCCCTGCCCCACCCAGCCAGTAACTCACCCAGCCTCTCTCTCTCTGTGTATCACCCACCCTCTGTGTGTGTCACCCACCGTTTCTCTCCTCTGTCTCCCCCACACTCTTTCTCTCCCCCCACACTCTCTCTCTCCCCCCACACTCTCTCTCTCTCCCCCCCACATTCTCTCTCTCCCCCCCACACTCTCTCTCTCCCCCACACTCTCTCTCTCTCTCTCCCCCACACTCTCTCTCTCCCCCACACTCTCTCTCTCTCCCCCCACACTCTCTCTCTCCCCACACTCTCTCTCTCTCTCCCCCACACTCTCTCTCTCCCCCACACTCTCTCTCCCCCACACTCTCTCTCTCCCACACACTCTCTCTCCCCACTCTCTCTCTCTCTCTCTCTCTCTCCCCCACACTCTCTCTCTCTCCCCCCCACACTCTCTCTCTCCCCCACACTCTCTCTCTCCCCCACACTCTCTCTCTCCCCTACACTCTCTCTCTCCCCTACACTCTCTCTCTCTCCCCTACACACTCTCTCTCTCCCCCACACTCTCTCTCTCTGTCACTCACACTCTGGATCTGGATCTCTTATTTACCCTATATATCTTAACTGCCCTATACTACACCGAAATCTTAACTACCCTATACTGCTTTCTTCCAGATCTGGCTCAAGCTTCACACGGAAGACATCGGAACCCCCCACTAACCCAGAAGACAGGTAAGGAACGCCTCTCCTCCAATGTACCTGGACATTGAGGGACTGCAGATCAGGTAAGATCCCAGGTGGGATTGCTGCTTTAGATATTGTGAAGCGGGGGCATCCAGACACTGGTTAAGGGGTTCAGGAAACTAGTCATTCACACCTGGCTTTTATTTCTAGATCTGACATTTACACACACACACACACACACACACACACACACACACACACACACACACACACACACACACACACACACACACACACACACACACACACACACACACACACACACACACACACACACACACACACACACGTAACAAGGACTAATTGTAGTATAATGTAATACAATAAATACATTTGTCAAAAACGAATGTTGTTCTGACTAGGAATTTATTAAATGTATTTTATTTATATATTTTATTTTATAGCGGGGTTGGGGGCGGGACTAGGGGCGGGGTTGGGGGTGGGACTAGGGGCGGGGTTGGGGGCGGGAGTAGGTGGCGAGTAGATTTTTTGGTTTATTCCGAGTAGTCGTGTGATGGTTGCTTGCCTATTTAAGGATTAAGAAGCAATGCCATTGGATATATTTCCCTTTACAAAGTGGCTGATCCACGAAACGCATAGGGCTATTTCCTGAAGGACAGGCGTCCTTTTTTAAACTTTGGCTATCCGTAGTCCAACGCAAAGTATTGTGGGAACAAATGTGCAGAAGGAGTAGTGTCAGCAGCACTAGGAGCTTCCCCCAGCATTACACACCAGACGGACGAAAAAGAATAAGCCCTGGGATGAGTGAGATCAGACTGAATATAGTATTCAAATGCGGTTTTATATTTCATACCATGGGAGTATGATACTTACCCTGAGATGCGTTATGACCTAATGCACAAACAATATCACACTATGTGGCTCTTTCTTGCACATGCCTCCTGTTATTAATACTAATACAATCTTAGAAGACCGGAGTTGAGAAATCTCACAACGATGCGCTGCAACTGAGATATACCGCGAGACCGACTATACAATTATTGCAAATGTAAGTGTTTTTTTTTTTTTTAATTTTGTGTTACCATGCTATAACAGTATTTGGAGTGTCAACCTGAGTTGTCACTTGAGTCATTTCTTTTACTATATTTTTCACATTATACCCACTTTTCACTTTCAATCCACCTAAGATTTTATATATTAAGAGTGGGATTCACTAGTTATATTTAACACTGATTAGCGCACTTACTGTAGTTCACTTTGTTACAGTATATCTATGTTGCCATGGACAAAAATGTCAAAGTACAGTTACTCCCCAAAATGATTTTTTCACGAATAAACATCTCCCCTTTCTCTCAAAACTTCCTCCTCTCTCTCCCCCTCCTCTCATTCCCCCTCTCAAAAATCCCATTCTCTTTCTCAATCGCCCCTTCTCTTAGTCTCCTTGCCTCTTCCCCCTTTTCTCTCTCACGCCTTTCTCTTTCAATCACCCCTTTAAATCTCTCTGCCCCCTTTCTCATTCTTTCCCCTCTCTGTAACACCCCCCATATTTTTCTCACTCTCCGCCCCTTCTCTTCCTCCCCCTAATTCTTCTCTCGTCCCTCCTTTCTCACCCCCCCCCCTTTTCTCTCTCTCTCACACTTTCACCCTCTCTTACTACCCTCCTCTGTCTTCTCCCCCCGGGCCCTACCTGTGGAGCAATGAAGGGTAGGGGGTCAGTCCTGGCAGTGGCGGGGGGCCCAACCAAGTGCCCAATATGAGAAATTGGGCCCGACTTCCAAGATCGGGCCCGGAACAGATGTCCCCGCTCTCCCCCTTGTCATGGCCTATTCTGCGCCTTCTATCAGGTGGCGCCCGGAGCAAGTCCCCCACACGCCTCACCCTAGCAGTGCCTCGGCACACAATAAACATATATATATGATGAGAGAGCGGACCCCGCATCCACAAGATGAATGATTGTTACTAAATACCGACTAATAAATCAATATACAATGATACATCGGTGGTGCTAAATGGGCCAATGAATATAGTAGGAGAAGGGAAAAGCCCCAAACAAAAGCACTCTAGTATACCTGTTCAAAGTACAAAATACACAATATCTTTATTAAACAACTGTCACAGAACAAGGATAAAAGAAAGCAGAGAATGATTAAAACAAGGCATGGATCCCCTGTGCGTACAGAACTAAGCATATATCCTCCAACAATAATGTCCAAATCTGACAAAAAATGCACTCTAGTGTACCTGACAAGGCGAGTAATGAATACAGACAAAAGTTGAAGCAAAAATGGTAGTGGCCAAAAGATCAAATCACATGGAATCAAAGCATATACTCCCAATGGAATCTCTGGGGAAGTCTCAAGTGACACAGTGCAAAATTATATGATAGGGCCAAGGATATACAGCCTGAAAAGACACACCTCATAACCATAAAAGCTAATGGTCATACATCATCAATGTCAGGCCCACAGCAAAATCATGGAGGGAGCATATGCATATACTGTATACATTTTGCATAGTTCACACATCTCTACTTCTTAGCGCACAAGCAGGAGTTACGCCATTGAAGTTGATCAACTTGCCCTGACCACCTAAAAGAAACACCAATTATAATTCTGTAATGAGACAGTAGCAACAATGTTATAGAATTTTACTATTAAAATTGCTCTTGAGGTCTTAGAGCGTAAAACTAAATGAGGGGGACCTGTCATTTGATATATCAACCATGTAGGCAAGGTCAGGAATGAAATATTAATTAATTAATTAAGAATGCATATTAATCGGTTAAACGCTCCCCAATTATGTCTTTTAAACAGATATGGCAAGGACACCTAATTTCCAGCCAGAGGAAAGAAAGCATTCTATAGGATGGGTTGTCTCAGTTTGATGCATTCCTAGTATGACTTGGAAGAATGATTACAGCTTTTGTATTTATGTTCTGCACATCTAACTAGCTGCACATGGACATTTTAGCATTTGAGACCATATAAGTGCAATTTACAGTAAGCATTCAAACTGATGGTATATCAGCTTTTGTTCATATAATCCCCCCTATCTTCCATGAGAATTGTCATTGCCAACGGAATGATTTGCATGTAAACACTGAACAACGGAGGATTGTGTTCTCTATGGGCCCATGAAAAGAGTGAGGCGTGGCCTAGGGAAAGCAAATAGGATCCAAGGCTTGATGGTCCTGGGAGTATGGAATGCCACTATATATATTATATATCTACAGACCTGTAGTACCACTATTTTTTTATTTAGAAATGTACTGTTAGTTCTTCTTTTCAAATGAAAATACATTTATTTGACCCTTTCCCTTTCTGTGTTAGAGCGTAAATGAGTATATATAGCACTTTATGACCTATTCATGTGAATCGGCTGAATGGTGTCTTTTGGCATGGAAAATGTCTTATGGAATAACACCACTTAGTAAATACAGCTCTTAATGGATCCGGCATACCCATTCCTCTAACCCAGTGATACCCAGCCTTTTTTGTATGGAGGAACCCTTGAAGTTTTTTGAGAAATCTCGGGGAACCCCTAAATGGCTGACACATATTAGATTAATTTAACACCACACGAGCCGCCTCTATTTCCCACCCTCTACCCATGTATTTCTCTCCCCTCCGTCTCACTCACTCTCCCCCCTCCCGCCTCGCATGCATTTATCTCCCCTGCGTCTCACTCTTACTCCCTCTTTTCCTCACTCCCCCCTCTCTCCTCTCACTCACCTTTACCTTCCGTCAATTACCCCACTCTCACTCATTCCCCCCCACAAAATAGATACCAAAAACCCCACCCCCCTAAATACATGTAACCCCACCCGCAATACATAATAAAAATACCTGCCCCTGCCAATACATATTAAAAATGCCCCGTCCCAATACATTTTAAAAAGACCTCCACCGTCCCAATGCATTTTAAAAAGACCCCCACCGCCCCAATACATTTCAAAAAGACCCCCGCAGCCCAATACCTTTTAAAAAGACCCCAATACATTTTTAAAAGACCCCCACCCCAATACATAATTTTACCAGTGTGGATCGATTTTTAAAAAATATCATCACCTTTTCTCCCCCAGCACCCACCACCACCATCATCATCATCCTCATATCTCTCCCCCAGCACCCTTCATCATCATCCTCATACAGTGTATATCTCCCCCAGCACCCTTCATCATCATCCTCATATATTTCCCCCAGCACCCTTCATCATCAAAATCCTCATATATCTCCCCCAGCACCCTTCATCATCCTCATGTATCTCCCCCAGCACCATTATCATCATCATCATCATCATATACCCACCCCCCTGCATCTCACATCACCCTCATATACCCACCCCCCTGCATCTCACATCACCCCCTGCATCTCACATCTCACCCCCTGCATCTCAAATCACCCCTCACCCGTATTTCATATTACTCCCCCCCCCCACAGTATCTCAGATCTCCCTCTGCCAGCCCCTCCCCCTCCCCCCCCATATGCCTACCTCAGGCGGCGGTGGGCAGGAGGCGATGACGGGCTCGTGTGGCAGCAGGAGGCGGCAGTGGGCAGGTGGCAGCTAACTACAGAGCACACAGGTCTGCATGCACGCGCTCACTCTAGCTAGCAGCAGGCATCGGAAGTGCCGCATTGCTAGAGCGCGCACCTGCAGTCCCGTGAGCAGGCTGTGGGGGAGGATAGGGGGAGAGCCCGATTTCAGCAGGAAAGCCGCTGCAGGCCGCACAGTAAGTGTGGGTGGCTAGGCAGAACCCCTGGGACAGCTCCAGTTCCGCGGAACCCTGGTTGAGAAACACTGCTCTAACCCATAACCTTGACTAAATTCACAAACATGCTTCTTTTGCACTTGCACCAGCACCTCTGAATTACTATGGATGAAATCTCCCTCAGACTAATATTCTACACTATACATGGCTTCTCTCCTGTTTTAATTATCCTTTCTGTAATGCAAAACAACACTACCTCTACTCACTTGTCAACACTACCAAATCTAATCCATGTTTTCTCTGTATTTGACTCCTTTCTCCGATTTCTGCTCCCCCTTCCCTTCCATCCTTCCTTTACTTCTCCTCAAGCCTTTTCTGACCACTTTAAAGGCAAGGTGGATGCTATCCAAAGTGATTCCTTCTGTCCCTTCCCCTCCTCTCTGCATCTAAACCCAAACCACCTTCCACGCTTAACTCCCTTTTTCCTGTTACAGAATTCATTTTCTCTTCTCCCTCTACCACATGACCACTCAATCCTAACCTCACAACTTATCAGAACTCTTACTCCTATCTAAGTCCACACTCTCACCATATCTTCAACTCCTCCCTGTCCTCTGGCACTTTCCCTCCTCCTTCAAACACGTGGTGGTCACACCCCTATTCTCAAAAACACCATTGACCCTCCATGCTTTACTAACTACCGCTCTGTAACCCTCCTGCCTTTTGCCTCCAAACTGCTAGAATGTCTTGTGTCCTCCCGTATTATAAACATTCTTGGTTTCAATACCCTCCTGGATCCTTTATAATCTGTTTTTGGTACAGCTCACTGAAATGAGACTGTCTTCAAGAAGGTAGCCAAGGATCTCCATTAAGTAAAATCCCAAGGTAATTTTTCCCTACTTATCCTACTTGATCTCTCTACAGCCATCGATACTGTTGATCACTCTCTTCTTCTTCATATTCTATACTCTCTTAGTACCCGTAAGAAAGCTTTATTCTGGTTCTCATCATACCTCTCTCATCGCACATTTTCTGTCTGTTGCTAACATGTCTTTATCTCCTGTTGTTGTACCTTAGGGCTCGGGTTTGGCACCTCCCCTTTTCTCTCTCTATACACACTATCACTTGGTGACCCATTCACGCCTTTGGCGTCAGCTATCATCTCTATGCCGATAGTACACAGATACAGTATATATATCCAGCCCTAACCACATACTTGCAATCCAGTCCCAAGTCTTGGATTGCCTGTTAGCTATATCCTCGGGGATGGCTGTAAAAGATGTGTGCAGAGGTACATATAATTGAGACTGGTTTGGGTGCAATTATATCTTGGCTTTATTGAGCCTGTTCATTTATCCAGGCAAAACATACAAAAACAACAAAATAACAAACCCCTATCCCTTTGTAAGGCTAACTTACTTCCCCAGACCCTATCTGCAGGACTGGAGGGATATTCCCATTACCAGCCTATCACTCCAAAGTCTCAGGAGGTACCTTAAGCAGGTGGCCCTCCTTGTCAGTCTCTGGCAGGTTCCTGGGTTCTCTGTGTCCAGGAAATATAGGTCTCTGTGTGTCTGGAAGTCTTGATCTCAGCACAGCCTTTGTGCTCAAGACAGTGTCTGTGTGCAGGCTTCTTTGCTCTCTTTCTGTCAGCCTAAAGGTGAGCTAAGGATTCTCTCTCCTGTGTCTCACATGAAGCTCCCATTAGTCCAGGTAGAGACTAGTTCATTGAGTGGCTGTAATTAACTATCTCTCTGCTGGATTCTCAGAGATCTGAGGTTGCTTTATTTAAACAGGGATACGTCCCTGTTACAATGGCATTCTGCTTTCTCAAATGTAATATGTTTAAAATTGAGCGCCTTCATATTTCCTCCTAAACCTGGCCTAATATCCCCTTTTTTTTATCAGAGTAAATGGTAATACCATCTATCCTGTTGCAAAAGCACAGTGCCTAGGTGTGACATTTGACTCCTTCCTTTCCTTCTCAGTTCACATTCACTCCATGGCTAAAATGTGTCACTTCTTGATCCGTAACATTGCCAAGATCCATCCTTTCCTCTGTCAACCTGCTGCTAAAACTTCCATGCATGCCTTTATCCTTTCCCGTCTAGATTATTGTAATATTCTTCTATCCTAAATTCTGCAGTTAGAATCATTTCAATTTATCCCAGGACAGTCCTTGCTCATCTCCCCTCTCCTGGCTTTAAGTTCTCCTTACATTCAAGGCTGTCAACTCATCTGAACTTCCCTGCATATCAGCTTTGATCTCGCGTTATCTCCTGCACTCTGTTCATAACTGCTTCCTTTTACCCCCCCCCCCCAACTACTCTCTCTCGCCTTTAACCTTTTCCTTCACTGCCCCTTTCCTGTGGGACTACCTCACAATTGGTATACACGCCAAGCACCTTCTTTCCCGACCTTTAAGTCAAACCCAACTACACACCTCTGCAGTTAAGAATTTCAATGGCCTCGCCTTATGCTACTGCCCCACACCAACAGTCACTCTTACCAGCCATCGTGGCCAAGCTCTGCCATCGACTACACTTACTCCCTCACCTGCTGTCTCTGTAAGTCTCTCAACATACCACTATAATTGTATACTCTGTGGGGCAGGGATTTCCTTTCTTTTTGTTTGATATTGGTGGTTGCCCTTCTTGTATTATAATTCCCTGTATTGTCTCTGTTGTAAAGCGTTGAGTACACTGTGGGTGCAATATAAATAAAGATATACATACATACATACATTCATTTTAATGAGGCCATAAATGTCTGTCAGCATGGAATGTGCCTTATGGAGTAGCATAGCACTTCATAGTAAATATGGTACTATATGTTTTAACATTACGAGGTATCGAGTGAGCTGGCCATGCTGTGGATTCTGAACGGTGGTTGAACCACACATCACACATGAAACATAGACTAAACAATAAGATACAATTACAAACCTCTTTGAATGACTTCTTCATTTCCACCAGTGAGTGCCAATGTGTTATAGGCTTCCGTGGATACGCCAACATCTCATTCCAGTGGTCTCTTCCAAGTCCTTCCGTGTTATTACCTACTCGGCACACACCGATAATCTCATTGTGCCCGACACTATATGGAGGTTGCAAAGAAAACTAAGGTAAGTACAGATTATGCTCTGATGTCCCTTATTGGCATTTAACATATTTCGTCCTAAATGTTATCAGGCATTTGCAGAAAGCGTTTATCGGTGAATGACCTCACAGTCAGGCACCTGCTTTGCACTATACTTAGCTTTGTACATTGTCCCAGTGCTTCGAGTGCTAGTTTACCAGTCCAGAAAAGTATAAGAGCTGTGAATCATTTCTGTGAATATTGTAGATTTTGTTTGTATAAAGCGAGTACTTTCTGCTTTATTCAAATAGTGCCTACAGTTTACAGTTTATGCATACTTAAAAAATCAAACACGCACATAAGGTAATTTCTTCACAAACATCCTTCTGTGCATCAGTGTGCATTAGAGCCCAATGATCCATAAGGTGGAATCTATGAACCCTCTTCCAGGGCAGAACATTGCATTTGGCATTGATGCTAAATCAACCATTCGGAATATGTGTTAAACTCCATATTCAATATAGAGAGGTGGGGTGGGTAACGCGCAGTAAACCCTTTCGCTGGGTAGAACATGAATTAATGATCCATCAAGTTATAGTCCCTTGAATGGAGGTTGGTTCTCCTTTGACTGTTTTCCTCCCTCTTGCACCTTAAATTTATGAAGTATCATCGTATCCACTAGGAATAATTCATTAAAAAATCATGACACTAAGAAAAATGCATGAACGATGCGGTAAGTAACTTTACTGTTACAATTAGAGATGTGCACTTGGACTGGTGTTCTGGTTTCGATATTAAATACATTTTGAGTTTTGGTTTTCTCCAAGGCCAATGTGTTTGGTTTTCCATCATTTAATATAATCAAAAATATATGAATGAAATCACAGAATTACAGTAAAATGCACTTTTGAGTTACCAGAAACTTGGCACAATCAAATAAATATAAATCTTTTAAAATTCAAGAAAAAAGTAAGAAAAAAAAGACTCAATTCATTATCTTATTAATAAAAACATTAGAGTTATGGCCCGACAGCCTGTTTTGGCTTTCTTTCTAAAATGATGTGGGCTTTATTTTCCACCTCTAAGTTGAGATCTTTACCCATTTACACTTTGAGTAACATCTGCAATTGTCTCTGTAAAGCCTTAGAAATCAAAGACAAAATCAGGGCACAATTTACACCAACCACCATTTAAATGTGATTGTTTCACCTCATTACAGCAATCCTGTAAGCCTCACAAGTACAGCACAGTGAGACTACAGGTAACAGAGAAATCTCCCAGGGGCGGGGAAACACCTGTTACACACGTTTAGAGGGTTAAATCTAGGTGGTTGACACATATTTTCTTTGCAACTCTAAGGCCACGTTTATAGTCTTTGCTACGGCTATGGCAACGCGACGCGACGGAGTGATGTCATCCATCACCGTTGTAGCAGCGATTTTTGCTTGTAGTGTTATAGACAATAGACGGCGACTGGAGGGCGTGGCGGGGGGCGTGGCCGTGCGCAGTTCGCCCTCACTGGCTGAACCACTCACGTGGCCGCTGACATCACACTGCGGTCGCTGAAAAATCAATTTTCATTGACTTCTAGCGATCGTGACCAAGCCGTTGCTCCGCTCCTACTATAGGCGCACGCGACGGATTCAATACATTTATTTTACGCAACATCGCGTCGCCGGGACTATAAGCGCGGCGTAAGACATCTAGAAGTATTTGTAATCATTGTTTAAAGTTAGTTTGTAAACATGGTGAGATGAGACTTGGGAGGGGCTTGATTTCTCCTGTCTGCTTCCCTTTTGTGTGATATGACTATGTGCTGAACAGGCATTTGTACAGATCAAGTCCCCCTCTATTGCCTCTAACAGTGAGAGAGTGGGCTAGAAGTTGAGTAACACTTGAATAAGAGCATACTGTGTCTATAATATCTCAGTAAATGGGAAATACGCAGACTAATTTATCCATACTGTATGGTCCACATGGGAAAGTATGTTTAAAATACACTGTTCAGTTGTTATATCAATTGTAAGTACAATAGAAACAGGCAAGCAAGCTAAATGAAGAGCCTCACTGTGGTGTGCACGTACCGATCATAATCCATAACTGAGATAAGGAGGCTGACTTGGTCCATGTTCTCAGGGGGGATGTCGAAGATGATGGCCTCGTTGTATGTAGGGTTTAGGGTGTTCTTCTTAATGGTAGTTTTCTTCTTTTTCAACCTGCGCCCATCACAAAGTAGGGACACCTTGACATACGGATCTGTAGAGACATGGACCAGATGGTATAAAGTGCTGTTTGGAGATCAACAACATTAAAAAGAGAAACGTTATTCTTTTTAAATAATAATTAAAAAAAAAAATCTTCTATATAGCTTTGACAATGTACACCATACTGTGCATATCATTTTTGCAGGCACAATTAGTTCCTGTACCAAAAAGCTTACAATCTAGCACATACATTATTTACCTAATAAAACATAATGGCCAAGCGTTTATATATAATCATCTGTCATATAGGCAAATATTTAATACGTGGTGTTATTCTATAAAATACTTCTATTGGCCATTTACTTGAATGTCTCCATAGTAATCAGATCGTTTGGATTTTTTTTACTACCGTATCTTTACCAAACCTTTTTGTGATAAAACAGTTTGAAAACCATTGTAGATACAGGTGAGTTGTTGATCCAAATTGTTTTAACCCTAATGATGCTGTCGTCATCATGTCGTCCGATTTAAGGGGAAGAACATCCATTATCGGATAGGTTTAGAATCACATACATTGCATATGTTTCAAGAAAATTGAAACATTCATTTTTACACTGGAATGACATTTGTGAAAATGTTACTTGGATCTTGGCAACTCATGTTGATAAAAAGCCCAAACAAACTTTGCCTGCTAGGTGGGGTTGAACATTAACCCATTCAGCGCCGGAGAGGTCGGCAACATATTGACCCGCCACTGAAAGGGTTAATGTGTGGCGGAAGTGATAACATGACAGACAACTGTATTCACATGGCGCAGTGATCCTTATCTCACAGCTGTAACAGAGATACAAAAGCCTGCACTGATTACCCACAAGGTTATGAGTTTAATTCAGACAGAAGGGACTTCATGTCAGTTCTCCGGTAAATGAATGACTGCTAATGTACGACAATTGGCATGTATAATTAATAGGAATGCCGTCCGTTGGGAGGTTGACTGCATTTATCATGCACTTTAGGCCAAATTACAGCTCATTATCCTATTCCCCGTATTTACTTAGCAGCAACCGTCTTCATTTCTGAAAAGGATGTTTTGAAACTTGATCTTATATCATATATACACAAACTGCTACAGAGGACTGACTAGCTATCAGCTCTTTGCACTTAACCACTGGGGATTCGTAATGTTATTTACCTTTTTCTTGCTCTAATAGCACATTGAGACTAACAGAATTGTTCAGCATTGGGGTTGTATAGAAACTTTTTTTCCCCAGAGATAGCCACTTTGGTACACAGCAGCTTTATATAGCATTTAAACTGCTCTGTATAGTCTTGAGAAATCCAGAGTGGACTAAATACTCACTTAACAATGTTAACTATAGAGGTGCAATAGTCAGATGTTTCTCTGTGTTACAGGCATATTTTGCATATTGTCCTTATTTGAATTTAATATATCAAGTTCATGCTGTAAGCATATTCAAATATCAGTGGTTGGTATAGATGAGAGGTTTTGTTTGGAGGCGCATAAGGGAAGAACCTCAGACTCAAAAGGTCTGTAGTAACGGGCATGAAGAAAGGGCGGTTTAGGCCCCAAAATGTTGTCTCCTTGTATATATCACCTTATCTTTTACGAGTGTTTTACGTAGCCCCTTCCCCTTTTTATAATGTTTGTATTTTCATGCCCCTTTTTCCCTTCATTGTTCCTCTCCTCTTTAGTTTGACATTATGTCGTTCTGTTTGATGAGATGGAGTGGGAGTGGTCACACCCTCCGTTTTTTATGTAGCTAAATAAACATTTTTTTATTACCCAAGACCTGTCTCTCTAGTGCTGTGCGCTTATCCCTTTCTTCTTTTGGAATTCTCTGGACATTGATGTGGCTGCACACTGGAAGATCCTCGTGGTGAAGCTGTGTGAGCACCTATTGCTTTATTATTGCTTCTATGGAGGGGATATCTGTAGAGGGAGAAAGGGGGTGGCCCGGTACTAAAGGGGTTGCACCCCATTTGGCCATCCCCTGACCTCACCAGGGAGACAAGGGGTTAACTGGGCTGTGGTATAGCAATGTGATTTAACCCTTGTTATAACATGTAAATGTATATTCCCCTGTCCCCATGCTTTATTGTGATATCTTGTTATGTCAGTGTCTGCATCACACATACACTGGGATCCATCCGGGAGGGCAAGGGTTAATAGTTATTCAGTGATTATAGCCCTTTGTGTAATTTTCACGCCTTTTCAGGCACCATTTTGCAGAGTCCCATTGTCATATTCTCTAGCCTGCTGTTCCCATGCTTGGCCACCGGGACTGCTGCCACTCTCAATGTCTGGTTCTAGCCTGCAGTACCTATACTTGCCCACCGGGAGTGCTGCTGCTAAACTAAGGAACATTCCAGACTCTGATACCTGACACCTCTGCACCTGTGCTCCACCTCCCAGCCGGCCTATATAAACCTCCCTTTCCTGTTCCTCTTTGCCTGTTTATACTGGTTCCTTAGCTTCTGCAAGGTTCCTGTGTTTACTGCTGTGCTAGCTATTGCTATCATCCTGTTCCAGTTTCCTCGTTGCCGACCTCTGCTTGTTTCCTGACTTCGCTACCTGCCGCCTGCCTCGGACCCCTGCTTGTTTCCTGACTTCGCTCCCTGCTGTTCCTGCCACTGGGATCCACTTCAGCCGAAGTCCGATCCTTGACAGAATAAACAGGCCCTACCATGGATTCCGCCGGAACAGACCTGGCCCAGGCTCGGACACTGCAGGACTTACAACGTATCATGGTTGGTTTCCAAGAACAACAAGGACACCTTATCAAACGTCTTGGTCACGTGGAAGAACAGGATACCCTCCGGAAAGAACGGGATGCCCGCCAGGTAGAACGTGATGCCCGCTGGGAAGAATGTGTCGTCCGCGCGGAAGGATGTGCCCTCCGCTCAGAGGAACGAGCTGCCGCCGCAGAAGCTGAAAACCGTGAACTACATGCAGCTTTAATCACCGCATCTGTTCAAAAGACTTTGACTGTGCAAACCGCGCCCCGTGTAACCCTTCTGGAAAAATTTGGAGGAAAAAGACAATCTTTTCGGGATTTCCTTAATCAATGCAGACATGTGTTCAAGCTTCAGCCTACCATCTATAATACCAACGAAGCCCAGGTTGGACTGATCATAACCCTGCTCAAGGATGAGGCCCTTGCTTGGGTCTCCCCTATGTTAGAACAGGATAGCCCACTACTAAGGGACCTGGAGGAGTTCATCGATGCCATGAGTCTTATTTTTGATGACCGAAATCATAGTGCAACTCTGAACAATCTTCGTCAAGGAAGACGCTCGGCAGCTGAGTACGCCGCTGAATTCCGCAGATGGGTTAACGATACTGAGTGGAATGAGGCCGCGCAGAAATATCATTTTCGGCAGGGTCTCTCGGAGCAAGTTTAAGACGAACTAGCCCGGGTGGAGACCCCAGAGAGATTTCAGGACTTTGTCCGTTTATGCATCCAAATTGATCGCAGGCTTATGGAAAGACGATTGGAGAGACAGGGGTTCATGCCAAGCAACCCCGGGTTTAGAGATGTCAGTACCCCAAGACGTTCCAGGGAGACTGAGGAGGAGCCGATGCAAGTAAATACACTGCGGGGACCCATCTCAACCGGGGAAAGGAATAGACACCGAACAGAAGATCTCTGTTTATATTGCGGAAACGATGGGCACTATCTCGCTGATTGCCCAAACAAGTCCAGGCGGTCTTCTTTCCAGAGCCCTAGAAGAAATCAGCTGCACGCTATTTCAAAAACTGTTCTCTCTGCTTCTCAAAGGAAAGATAACCCTCCTTCGCTACACCCTCACCTCCTGGTTCCTATTATCATCGAGGAAGGAACACATCGTTTTTCAACCACAGTAATGGTCGACTCAGGGGCGGCAGGGAATCTTATGGACATAGAATTCGCCAAGAACAATTTGGTATCATTTGTAGCCAAGGAATCGCCAGAAAGGATGGAAGTCGTTGACGGTTCTCCCTTGAGCTCTGGACCTGTTACCCATGAAACCAGTAACTTAACACTAATCATGGAGCCCAATCACCAGGAGAAGATTTCATTTGGTCTCATTCTATCACCTTTGTTTCCAGTGATTCTGGGAATTCCATGGCTCATGATCCATAACCCACTAATCGACTGGAAGACCAAGACACTCACGTTTTCCTCGGAGCACTGCCAGCTAGCCTGTCTACCTAAAACTCCTATACCAGAGTGTGTAGGAATGCATAAGATTTCCTCGTCTCAAGAAAATCTTCTGCCGGCTCCTTACTCTGAGTTTTTAGATGTGTGTGACAAGAAGAACGCAGATACGCTTCCCCCACATCGCTCTTATGACTGTCCCATTGAATTATTACCGGGTGCTGCTATTCCGTTTGGAAGAATTTATTCCCTCTCAGAACCGGAATTGAAGGTCCTCAATGACTACCTACAGGAGAACCTATCAAAGGGTTTTATCCGACCCTCTACTTCTCCAGCAGGCGCTGCGCTCTTCTTTGTGGGAAAGAAAGACGGTTCTCTACGCCCCTGCATTGACTATCGGGAACTAAATAAGATAACGGTGAAGAACAGGTACCCATTACCTCTGATTCCTGAACTATTGGAAAGAATTCGGTCAGCCAAAATCTTTACCAAATTAGATCTCAGAGGAGCGTAAAATTTGGTCCGCATTCGACCCGGTGACGAATGGAAAACAGCCTTCCGAACCCGTTATGGGCACTATGAATATCTGGTGATGCCTTTCGGACTCTGTAATGCCCCTGCTACCTTCCAGCATTTAATCAATGATGTCCTCCGAGAGTTATTGGACCAATTCGTAGTGGCATACCTGGATGACATCCTAGTCTTCTCAGATAACATCATGGATCACCAGAGACATGTCCGAATTGTCCTTGAGCGTCTCCGTAAGTACAAATTATACATCAAGTTAGAAAAATGCGAATTCGAAAAAACCAGCATGCAATTTCTCGGTTACATCATCTCTCCCGAGGTTTTGAGTATGGACCCAGGCAAGATTCAAGCCGTGGTGGAATGGCCAATCCCTCGGAATGAAAAGGACATTCAGAGATTTGTGGGTTTTGCCAATTTCTATAAACGTTTTATTAAAAATTTCTCTGGCATTATTGCCCCAATCACCCAACTCACACGGAAGGAATTCCCCTTCAAATGGTCTCCTAAAGCGGATGCGGCATTCGAACAATTGAAGTCACTCTTCACATCTGCCCCTATCCTCATCCATCCAAATCCAGAATTACCATTCATCTTGGAAGTGGATGCATCCGACTCCGCTGTTGGTGCCATTCTGTCACAAAGAATTGGACCCAAGATGCTCCTTCATCCATGTGCCTTTTATTCATACCAAATGTCAACAGCTGAACGAAATTATGACATCGGAAACAAAGAACTCTTGGCTATAAAAGCTGCATTCTCTGAGTGGAGACATCTACTGGAGGGGGCCAATCACCCAATTACGGTCTTTACGGATCACAGGAACTTAGAATTCATTCGATCCGCAAAGAGACTGTCTGCGCGACAAGCCAGGTGGGCTCTCTTCTTTGCAAGATTTCAGTTCCACATCTCCTACCGCCCTGGCTCCAAGAATGGAAAAGCCGATGCCTTGTCACGGTCCTTTCCTAATCCTAGTCCAGACAAAGAGCAAGAAGAAACTATTCTTCCAAAAAGAATTTCAAGTCGGGGATAAAGTCTGGCTTTCTACAAGAAATCTACGTCTAAAGGTTCCAACCATTAAATTGGGCCAAAAATACATCGGGCCATTTCGCATCTCAGCACTAATAAATCCAGTGTCCTTCAGATTAGAGCTTCCTGAGACCATCAAAATACACCCTGTGTTTCATTCTTCTCTGCTGAAACCTTTCCGTGAGAATCCATTTCCTGGACAGAGACTTCCTCCCCCTGAACCTGTCCTCGTGGATAACGAAGAGGAATTCATTGTGGAGAGAATTTTGGATTCCAGGTTACACAGAGGGAAACTACAGTACCTGGTTCACTGGGGGGGGCTATGGCCCAGGGGAAAGGTCTTGGGAACCCAAAGATTTTGTACATGCTCCGCGACTAGTCAAAGCTTTTCACCGGAGATATCCAGACAACCCTAGCAAGGATTGTCCGGAGAACGCTCTTGGGAGGGGGGAGTAATGTCATATTCTCTAGCCTGCTGTTCCCATGCTTGGCCACCGGGACTGCTGCCACTCTCAATGTCTGGTTCTAGCCTGCAGTACCTATACTTGCCCACCAGGAGTGCTGCTGCTAAACTAAGGAACATTCCAGACTCTGATACCTGACACCTCTGCACCTGTGCTCCACCTCCCAGCCTGCCTATATAAACCTCCCTTTCCTGTTGATCTTTGCCTGTTTATACTGGTTCCTTAGCTTCTGCAAGAAGAAACAGCTCAAGAATTCGACTAAGTGTCAAAAGCTGAAAACCATGAATCCATATCTCCGGTTCCGGAGGGTCCAGAGGGCCAGGGTTTGGGGTACCTGTAGTCACTGTTCCGGCATGACTGCAGAACCATCCTTGACCCTCTTGGACCAACCCGACGGAGTATGGACCCCCTTGAAAGTTTGGGACTTTTCCCATAGACTGAGATCTGGGTAGTTTGGACCCGCTGGACCCAACGGAACCGGATATTTTAATATGTTTGTGTTTAACTTGTAACACTGTATCCCAAGGCAGGGATAAAACCCAGAGGAAATTCCTTTGCATACAAGGTAGCATATGGTCAGAGAGGCGACCCAATGTCTAGGACTTAACTATTGTTCAAAGGATTTTGTCACCCTCACTGTTTACCTGAGGGCGGAGACGACTCAAACCAGAGCAGTCTGTAAGTGTCACATTTAACACCTTACAACAAAGAGTATCCTGCCAGAAATCCCATTTGGTAGACTGGCTGGCATTCCTAATGTAAATGTGGGGCTACAGAAATGAGACCCCAGGGTCCTAGTGCGCATGTCCTAACTAGCAGGGGGCATGGATTAAAATGTATTCCCACGTTAAAGATTGGCTACAGGTAATTGTGGCCCAATCACCTGTACTTAATGTTAAGGAAAGGGTCACAAAAGATTTATAAACTGTGGTCAACCCTATATCCTTTGTCTTCTATACCATCTGAATTGTTACGTGATTGCTGGAGAATTGCTACATGATACTTCTCATTCCCCAACCCCAAAGTAAGTGTACTTCTTGCCTGTTACTGTACTATATTGTGTGTTCACCTATGTAAGGAATAAATATACTTTATTATATCTAAGCCTCGTTCAGTTCAACCCATTATTTGGTGTATTATTAATAGCCTGTCACAACGCTCTCGTCACACTATCCCAATGAGGAGAGGAGGAGGGTTATCTGTATCCTACCCCTTGCCTTCAGGGTTTTTGTGCCCCCAGCAACAGCATTGGTTTCTCTGGACAACAGGATTATTTATGGACACCATGAATTATTTTTATACTAAGTTATACTTCATAAGGGACATTATAACCATACATAGACCTAGCACTAGAGCACCATCCACCTTTTTCACGTATTACAAGATTTAGACCCCATTCAGATGATTAGGCCTTAATCTTCTCTGGCAAAAAGAAGCAAGCTCCTTAACATGATGAATATGTATGTGGTGGTTACGTGTTGTGTGATTTAGTAATGATAATACAATGTTTTTCTTATATACTGTAGCAGTGACAGTGTGCATGGCACTATACATAGCATTTTGCTGGTACAAAGAGCCCCTGTCCTGAAGAGCTTACAATTTAATTTTGGTGCTTGAGGAACAGGGAGATAAAGTGACTGGCCCATGGTCACATGGAGAGGTAACACAGGGATTTGAACAAGGGTTAACCAGATTTAAAGGCAGTGTTCTTATATGACCCCTAAACTACTTCTAGCTCTCTTATCTCTGCAACTAGCATTATAAACTATTTACCTAATGAAAGATACTGGTCAAGTGGTCATATATAATCCTCACTCACATAGTAGGCTCATATTTACCAAGTGGTTCCATGCATTAAGACTGGAACCAAGAAGACACCATCTTGCCAATTCACAGACATTTCTCATGCTTTGGATTGTTTTATCATCTTTTCTTAATGTATTTTGTGATAAGACTGCTTGATAACCAATATATACAGGAAAAATGGCTAAATCAGATATTGTTTATAGCTTACCACTAAGCTAGTATATCATCCTTCGATTTGGCTCTGCTTGTATCAATAGATGGTCCATTGGTTGTGTTTGGTTTAAAGGCAGTGTATGCATGCTCTTGTGTGGGCTTCTATTTATATAAACGTATAAGGGAAGACTAAGGCCTCGGCCATGTTTGCTGCTTGCTTGTGGAAGCGTGCTGACGCGCGCTCCCGCTCAGCACTGAGCCCCTACAGCCGCAATTAGAGCGGCTTTAGTAGGGGCTCACCTGCGCTTCCGCGCGCTTGCGGAAGCGCAGGTCTTAGGGGAATTTAAAATTCCCCCGCTTGCCCGTAAGACAGGCCGGTCACGTGAGCGGTTCACCCAATGAGGGCGAACCAGCTCCGTGACGTCACTGGCCCGCCCCCGGCCAGTGACGCGCCCGCCCCTGGCCCCCCCCGGCCCGCCCCCGGCCCGCCCCCTGACAGCCTGCTGAGAGCGCGTGCGGTAAACAACCGCAAGGCCAGGGAAAGCACCCGCTTTCCCTGAGCCTCAGCGCGCCTCAGCGAGAAAGCAGGGAGCATGGACTCGGCCTTATTTCAGCAAGGGCCAAGGTTAGCGGAGGCTGGTATTTTTATAAGCTGCACTTGTTTCCTCTTTGGTGGATGTGGCTTTTACTTGTCAAGATGACTGCAATCAAACTCGGCTGATGGCTGTAAATTAAATTGGTTCAGATCTCAGCTCTGTTCCCAGTAGATCAAGGTCTAGGTTTAAAATGGCTCTGCAGTATTATATTTATTTGGTCAGCAACCCAACACCAAGCTACTGGGGCAGCCTCAATGTAACTTCTTGCTATAAATGTCACTAGCACTCACTGATGATCTTATAGAATGAGACATTTCTGAATGGGCTCTGGAGAAAAGTGGAGTAGAATCTAGTGTTTGCAGATGCACACAACCATGGGTAAAACTCAATGCAGTATTCAATATAGTACATGTGATGCTTTACATAGCAGAATAACAGCACCTCTGTGTTTAATCAGAGACTGAGTTACAGTATGCAAGTAACACTGGCTGCTGTTTATGATATAGATGACCGTGAATTATTCATGCGTCACGGTGTGACGGTGAGGTGGTAACCAGGCTCACTAATAAAGGTAAAGTCCTCTTGGTTGCCCCTGAGTCATGTGGTGGGGTCCTAGAGTGTCAGCTCTTGGACCTGGCGGTCATATATATGTACTACTATGCATGGTATGAAAATATGCAACAAACGTTTTGTGTTTTGCCTTTGCCAGGGGTGCCAGCACGCAGGAACTGCTGGGCTATTAGTTTCAGGGGGGGTTCGACGGAGAAAGTCTTTACAGATTGTGGCTATGTAGCGGGTTTCCCGAGTTACAGGATACCCCAAAGATGTACCCGGGAATTAGGTCAGATTCTCGAATACATTAAAGCATAATGCTCCGGTCAAACTTCTACCCTGAAAACGTTCTTGCAGCTCACCGCCAGGAGTCCCTGCTTCAGCACAGAAAAGAGAGGTAAAAAGTGGCACAGGGACTTGTGTATCCCGGGTATAGTCAGGGGTCCCTGTTTTAGGGGGAGTTCCCCACGGTATATGCCCAAACCCCCGGACCCGGTATAGGGGTTCGGGGTGTCTCCAACTATGTATAAGGTTGCGAGAGTAAAATTATTTCTACGTCCAGCTGCGGTACAATTGAAGCCGCCCTGAAAATGAACCTAAGCATTATTTGAAGCAACTTTTTAGCTAACTTCTTTTACAGGAGGAAGGTCTGGGAGCTCTGAAAATAAACGTGCATGTCTTTTCAGCAGATCCTAGGGGATAAGGCGTTTTATGAACATGGTATATAACAGAGTATATGTATATGCCCTGTATATGAACTGGGGAATTTCCAAGTCCGTGGTTCCAAGAGACCAAATGGCCACCAAGTTTGGTGCCCCTGTGTCTGGTCGGTTCCTGGACTTGAAAGTCTCAGAGATGCCAAGGTGTTAGGGCGGGCGGAGTACCGGAGTTATACTCAAATACCCACATCCTGAAATGAAAATGGGCTATCTGGCAACCATTTGCCCATCCCTAGACTCTGAGGAGCCTGGCACAAAGGGTGGTTTGGTATGCTAAGTGGCAGAGGTGCCAGGGTGGTGCATGCCCCTTAGCAGAATTGAAATCAGTGCTCGCCCAGCTTCAGAGTACCAGCAAATCTGTAATAGGCTGGTAGGAAAATTCCCATGCACTGATTGGCTGTAGCATTTTGTGAATGGGACTGAAAATCCTATAAAAAACCTAGCGGCCAATCAGGTCGAGAGATTCTTAGCGCCAGGATACTGGTAGAAAAAGGGGGGTCCTCCGGCGCGTTGTTCTGCTTGTGGCTCCACGGCGTTTTAGATATATAGGTAAAGGAGAGAAGAGAGGGGACCACAGTAAGGGACCAAAACAGTGATTATACACAACTCTTCGTTTGATTTGTGAGGGGGGGGGGGGATTGGGGGTGGTAGGAGATCAATGGAGAGATGAAAAATACTGCTGAATGAAAGGAGACACACTTACATCAGAGTGTCTAGTATCTTGAATTCTTGTACTCTTTTCTTTATGTAGCTGTATTTGGTTGAGGGTGAGGAAAAGCCTCCTGGGATCCTCCAAATGTTTCAAGATCTAGCCGACACTGTAAAGGTTAATCATTCCTTGTGCAGATAAATCCCACCTTTGCCAGCCTTGGGGCCAATGTTCTTGTGTCTTCACATTGAAATTTGATGGATTTGTGCAGGATATAGAAGCCGACACTTTCAGTAATAGGACAGAAAGTAGCATGTACCTGCTAATGTTTTAATCTTGCAAATTGCGAAAAAGCCGTCCCTGTTGGTGCAGGGAATTCTGCAGCGGCTTCCTCCTCTGGTGTAGCTGGCGTCAGCGTGCTCCTCCGGAAATGATGACACAGGAAGAAGGGGGTAGGACGGTCCGTGGTTCACAGCAACTTCAGCAGCCAACGCATGGATGTCTAAAAAAACTTTATTGATCGCTAGCAGCAAACATCAGGCAACCACTCTAACATGTTTCGTCCAGGCTATGGACTTTTTCAAAAAGTCCATAGCCTGGACGAAACATGTTAGAGTGGTTGCCTGATGTTTGCTGCTAGCGATCAATAAAGTTTTTTTAGACATCCATGCGTTGGCTGCTGAAGTTGCTGTGAACCACGGACCGTCCTACCCCCTTCTTCCTGTGTCATCATTTCCGGAGGAGCACGCTGACGCCAGCTACACCAGAGGAGGAACCGGCTGCAGAATTCCCTGCACCAACAGGGACGGCTTTTTCGCAATTTGCAAGATTAAAACATTAGCAGGTACATGCTACTTTCTGTCCTATTACTGAAAGTGTCGGCTTCTATATCCTGCACAAATCCATCAAATTTCAATGTGAAGACACAAGAACATTGGCCCCAAGGCTGGCAAAGGTGGGATTTATCTGCACAAGGAATGATTAACCTTTACAGTGTCGGCTAGATCTTGAAACATTTGGAGGATCCCAGGAGGCTTTTCCTCACCCTCAACCAAATACAGCTACATAAAGAAAAGAGTACAAGAATTCAAGATACTAGACACTCTGATGTAAGTGTGTCTCCTTTCATTCAGCAGTATTTTTCATCTCTCCATTGATCTCCTACCACCCCCAATCCCCCCCCCCCTCACAAATCAAACGAAGAGTTGTGTATAATCACTGTTTTGGTCCCTTACTGTGGTCCCCTCTCTTCTCTCCTTTACCTATATATCTAAAACGCCGTGGAGCCACAAGCAGAACAACGCGCCGGAGGACCCCCCTTTTTCTACCAGTATTCACACAGAGGTTGGTGAATCACCTCTGAGAGACTCAGGCTGCGGAACTGCATTGTGTTAAGGACAGGAGCCATATACTGAACAGTAGGATAACTCTCTTTTGGCGCAACTTTCCTCTTTTTATAATTAGCGCCAGGATAGCAGCGGCAGATTTGAATTGACCAAAAGATGCTCTGAGAGAAATAGACGTAAGCCGCCTTCAGAAATTTCAAGGCGAGAAATTTTCCAAGTCTCACTTTTCGGGGCCAAGTTCTCTAAATAGAACGTAGCGGTCCCGGCTGGAACTACAAGGCGAAAAGAGTACCAGGAAGTTGTTCCCCCTCTTAATAAATGGAAGAAAAGGGGCAGAGGCCCAATTTAAATCTTCACTGGGATTGGGAGGGGGCAGGACCAAACTTATTCTACCACTCGGTTGGGGGAGGGGAAGAGACCCAACTTACACTCCCACTGGGATGGGGGGGAAGGCCCTACATACACCCCCTGTGGGTTGGGGGGGGGGGAAGGAGGCAGGGACCCCACATATACCTCGAAAGTGGGTACCAGGGATCTCACATACACCCCATATATATCTCATCTGGGATGGGGGGGAAGAGACCCTACTTGTCGGTGGGGCTCTCCAATTGTTCATGCGGTGGATGTAGGGGCAGGATCAGCACTCTTCTATCAGGGATCCTGCTGTGCCAGCGGATCTTAGTGGTTAAAAACTATTTGGCTGCCAGGGTACAGGGAAGCGTTGGCGGGGTATAACATGTAACATGATTAAGGGCCTCGGGGCTCTCTGAGCCGGTGACAGTTAAACCAGTCTATTTGAATTTGTGGCTGGGTTTAGGCTCAGCCAGGGGGAGGAAATTGTATATTTCATTAAGATGAGTTTGGGGGTCACGGAGCTAGTGGGCAGTGTTACACCAGATAAATTGAAGGGAAGGCTTGGTTTCATCTCAGCCAGTGGAAGGATAAACGTGAGAGACCTCTGGGCTGTGGAGAAGTGATGGGTGTTAAAGAGGACGGGATGTTGCCAGTACTGCATCTGAGGCTGGGTTGGCCTCCTTCTTTGGTAAAGGGGGAGGAGGGTGGACCCCCACCTCGTGGGCAATGGTCAGTTCTTGCCTGGGTGGGAGGCTGCACCTGCCTCGGGTAGAATGGTGGTAGTTAGCTGCCTGGACCCTCAGTAGACCCAGAGGAGGCAGGTCATGCAATTTGCATTTTTGCCATGATACATCACCCCTTAGTCTCTGTAATTAACACGGTTTTTATTATTCATAATATGTGGCCCCTATAAAAAAAAATGATGTCAAGGAGCTAAATTGGGATATTTGAATTATTACTGTGGGGCTGTTATGTCTTTTTAAGGTTAAGCAAACTGAAAATTATGAAAATCCTATGGCATTAACAGATTCAGACGACTATTTAGTAATATTCACATGAATACAATTGCCTAAACAATGAGCTAACATCAATAAAAATATACAAACTACATTTGCTGCAATTTATCACCTGGGATTATATATAGTAATTGTACCAAGCAATACAGTGCCATATGGTTCACCCACTTGAATAAGCGGTAAGGTGCTTTATGGCTTAATACTGCTTAGTGCATAGGCGCCTATGTGCGTTATGTACTCGTATTAACCCTACAGTTGCCAATGTATTGAAAACACAAATATTAGTGTTGATGCTTTCCACCATTGTCTGCTCCACGCTGCATCATACGTAACATAATTGTTAATTAAACGTGCACGTGGCACCCTGTGCTAAACAAGGTGTTTTGATGCCGACGGGAGAAATTGATGCACAGAGGTGCCCTATTTGATACGTCTCATTATAATCTGTGCATCATGTACCTCCTCCTTTTGACACTCCCCAAAGTACAAGCTGATGCACATGGGGCAAAAAGTGAAACAAGACCTTGATACGTTGAAGCAGAGAGACACAAGATAAAAGTTATGCTATTATGACTGTATCACAATACCAGGTAAAACTGGAGCAAAAACGCTCACGAGATTTATTAAACAATAAGGTCTGATTTAATATCATGTATTTTTTTTAATATGGTGCTGTTTGTGTGCACGGTTTTTCCCCCAGGTTTTGCAGGATTGTTTAGTAAATAACCCCCAAAGCCTCCATTGTGTGTTAACGTTGCTCTAAAATTGCCTAGATGCATTGTAGATTGTACAATAGTAATACACTTATTAAGGGCTATTTAGTAGTCTCCAACTGCAACACTGCCAGGACAACTCCAGATTTATCAAAGGAAAAGCTGCTGTTTCATTCATTAGGATACGTTTTCTTTGATGTGCAGTGATGTTTTTTGCACTGGTTATGCCCCCGTTCTGAAGCTGGGAGACTGTGGGAAATAGAACCCTTTGTGTTTGCAATATGTATTGTGGGATTCTTACCGACCATAACCCCATTGACCCCATTGTGGGCCATATTACTAAACAGTGCTAGGAAATAAGACACCTTAAAGCCAATAACAGTCAATGGGCTATAATTGGCCATATTTACTAAGTAGATTTGTACCATAAGACACCTTAGAGACCATTGACTTAATGGGCTGTAAATTGTCTACCAGCTCCAGAAGATGTCTTATGGCAGAAAACTGCTTAATAAATATGTCCCAATATGCTTAGCATGGCCTAGTGTGGCTTGCATCAATGACAGATAAGCCGAGTAAAGCCGAGAAGCCACCTTGAGACATAAAAACCAATGTAAAGGAAGATTAAGGTCTTGGATTAAGAGAGACTGATTTTCTTGGTTGCACAAAGTAATCAGCTCCACTTTTATCCCCTAAGTTAATTATCTCATCAATCCATGACACACTGTGTGTAACCACTGTTTATGGCAGCATCATTTGTCAGCAAATCGCTCAAGGAGACAAATAAATAAACATTGTTGCTGCTTTTTCTACTTGCCGCTTGTCAGCACGATTCCTGGAATACACGGCTAGGGTCCAGTAATCCTCAGAGCTGAGTTCATTTTTCGGAGGAGGAATTTTCTAAGGCTCAGGACAGAATAGTGGGACTGTTTCAGATCTCAGCGAATTCTGCACGTTGGTCTTTGGGATAAAGCTGTATGGACCTTCATATAACCAGACAGTATGTTTTCTTTAACCGTTTGAGTGCTGGTGGGGCCGCCGCACCAGAGTGCCACGGCCCGCCCGGCACTCGGGACCACGTGATCGCTGCGGCACTAATGCCGGGAAACGGTGGGGATCCTCCTCTTTCTGACAGATCG
Source organism: Ascaphus truei (assembly GCF_040206685.1). Lineage (NCBI taxonomy): Eukaryota > Metazoa > Chordata > Amphibia > Anura > Ascaphidae > Ascaphus > Ascaphus truei. The sequence goes on from NC_134491.1 coordinate 68,905,696, forward strand.
CATATGTGCAAAACACGATCTCTCCTAATTAAACGAGCAACTAGATTATGACATAGGTACTTTGTCATGTGGCTCGTGGAGTGTCAGGCCCCGGGGCGTAATAGGTATGTAAAAAAGGCACCCACAGGGTTACAATGAGAGAGCCCTTTTATTGGGAGAAAGTGAACTAATGTCACTGACGTGTTTAAAGGGTCACATCTGGGTCATTTGCGCCTTTTTTTTAACCCAAATCTGACACCTGTAAGTATTTTAAATCCTTTTTAAAGTTAGTTTGCAAACATAGTGAGTTCACTCTAAGGGCTGGGACCCGCTGCGGCGGCGGCGGCGGCGTGAGCGCAACTCACCATTGCGGTTTAACCTCACGATCCGGTCCCAGTCCCTCCTCACTGCCTACTGACGACGTACTGTGACGCGTCAGCCAGCAGGGGATACCAGAGAATGGTGTTCCCGTGCGGCAACGCGTCACATGGTACGCGAAGGGACCAATCATAGACTGGCTCCCATCAACCAATGGCAAGCCAGCTGTGAGCCCTGCTTTGTTTTGGTTTTCGCGCCCCCCACGTCATGGCCGCGCCCCCCCCCCCAACCCGTGTGGCCACGCCCCCCCGCTCCGAAAAAAGTTTCCTGAAGACCGCAGATCGCGGTGCAGTGAGTTGCACACGCCGCCGGCAAGCAAGACAGCCGTGCGGACGCGTGCAGCGGGTCCTCAGCCTGGGGGCGGCTGGGAGGGTGCGTGCAGCGGGACTTTAGCCTGGGGGCGGCTGGGAGGGTGCGTGCAGCGGGGCCTTAGCCTAAGGCTTGGGAGGGGTTTGATTTCCTCTGGCTGCTCCCTTTTTTCTGATGCCACTGTGCAGCCCATGCACTTACATTATATTTGTTTCAAATATGTGCATCAAAATTTAAGTAGTAAAATATAATACAAACCTTTATAAAATGTGTAAGAAGACTTCACGTATAATCTGTTGTTTTACATTTTTTTTTGTACGCATCTGGCTTTTTCCTTTTTTGTGATGTCACAAGAGTGTTTAACAAAAGTTTGCACAGAGACCCATCTGCCCCCTTCCACTTATCTTTATTGGCTTTCTGAGAAGGACATGGTGAGTTATGGGTAAAGACAATACTTTATTGACAAACCCGCCCCCATTAAGAGGTCCCTAAGAAACGGAATTTGTCATTTTCCCCCCAAAATAAAAGCTGTCAAATATTTGCTATTGGCATGGCTAGATTTGTTGAGGGATTAGATGTAAATTCTCTTACACGAGGCTGTTTTCTGGACGGCTAAATAGGATTGCACCTTTCCTATAACTAAAGTGAACTAAAGACAGACGTTTAAAGAGGCAGTCTCTCACAGGATCAAAATAGAATGATAGCATTTACATATTTAGGGATTTAAATTTAGGTCATGTACACTTTTTTTTTCTTTCAAAAATAATTTTTTTATTTTAGTTTGTAAACATGGTGAGCTGAGACTTGGGAGGAAGAAAATAACCGCAGAGTCCCTCCTCCTCTAGCAAATTACAATGGTTTAGAAGTCAGTACATTTTTAAGGTATTCTTGGAAAGGAAATTGGATTGTGTGAGTAACTGGCACCTTTTTCTAAAGATGCGTTTGATGCAGCTACAGTACCCATTTGTTCACAGCAACATAACCTTGGGTCCTCCAGAGTGGAACTGCACCATTCCTAACTCTGGGTAGCCACCGGTTTTAAACCATTTTACCCCTTTCCAGTTTTCTTATTCCTTTCGGGATTTTAAAATGGCCCTGTGTCCGCTGTCCAATAGAAAATTTGATACAATTAACAGGGCATGACATTGTGGCTTCCTATTGGTGATCATCTTGATTTTATTTCAAGAACATTTAAAAGCACATTTCTCAGATACTGGGGGTCCCCAGAGCGGAGAATAGTGTGGTTCAGCACCAACTGATCCGCCTGTAAACACCCTGTTTTGTTAACCCCTCTTTGAACAACCTCAAGCATTATCCAAGCATAATTAGAAAGGACTCATGTGTCCCACCTGCAGATCATACGTACCTGAGTAGCCAGTGATGTCCATTGCTTTAAGGTTCCTACATTTAATTACTGTTAAGGTCAGTCGCCCGGCAGTGGGTAGATAACAAAGAGAGAACATACTTTCTCCAAGGTCCACACTTTCCTTAAAAAATAAAATGAAAACGTATTAGTCATCTTGGGGAGCGTAAGTTACTATGTATGTATGTATGTATGTATGTATATATGTATGTATATATGTATGTATATATATATGTATGTGTGTGTGTGTGTGTATGTGTGTATGTGTGTATGTGTGTATGTGTGTATGTGTGTATGTGTGTATGTGTGCACACTCATTGTAGAGGTAAAACTCATGAAAATGGGCCTAGTAAAGAAAAAAAAGGACTCAGTAAAGACGTAATACTATGGGTAAGGAAGGGAGGGAAGGGTTAGGGAAGTATTTATGCTTAGTTTGTTATCTACTAGGATTGGTCATGGACGTATTACTACCAGTCCTATCTAAATAAATTTTAATACTACCAATAAAGGTTTGTAAGAATTACTCACCATATCGTATTGCTAGTGCATTCTAAAGGGATTTCTTTTTTCTTTATGTACTAGGTACATCTACTATCCCTATCGCACCACAGTGTTTATACATTATACTTACCTACTAGGCTGAAGCAGAGTTTTTCTTCCTTAATCCTTCCCTCCCCCCCCCCCCCCCCCATTCCCTCCCTTCCTTACCCATAGTATTACGTGATATTTGTGAACTAAGTTCATTTCTACTCCCAGCTCGCTACTAATATTTGTATATTATTAAATTAATTGCAAAACATACAGAACACCTACAAGCTCATATTGAACCCCCAAAATAACCTCAACATATATATAAGCATATAAGTTTCACAGAGGAGTGCTACTGAGCATGGCAATATATATATTTAAAACCAGAGACATAACATAAAACACAGACAAATAAAAAGACCATTTTATTTATTAGTTATCTATACATGTATATTTAGGCACTGTACCATGTATAAGTTTTACTGGATGTGCACTGAGCTCTGTCTGTGTTTTATGTTATGTCTCTGGTTTTAAATATATATATCGCCATGCTCAGTAGCACTCCTCTGTGAAACTTATATGCTTATATATATGTTGTGGTTATTTTGGGGGTTCAATATGAGCTTGTAGGTGTTCTGTATGTTTTATAATTCTTCTTCAGCTAGTCTTAGCTGATTGGAGGGTGGCAACCTCCTACCTAATTGAAGCTCACTCCCTCCCACATTTAAATGGTTAAAAGCTCACTTCATGGCATCTCCCACTCTCAGGGGAACTTGCTTGCTTACAGTGTGATTGTGACAAATCTAATACAGAGTGCTTTTCCTGGTAATGTACAGGTTAATAAAAGCTTCAATCAGACTTAGAACTTTGCAACTAATATTGACAGATTTATTATAAATCATTCTTCCTGGTATTGCACAGGTTATTAAGAATCTATATTAGTGTTAGGGACCCTTGAAACGTGGTCTGCTGTGCAGTTGGCTCAAGGGCTTACAACTATTTGCCCAAAATGTTAAACTAAAAGACCATTTATTTATTAGTTATCTATACATGTATATTTAGGCACTGTACCGTGTATAAGTTTTATTGGATGTGCAATGAGCTTTGTCTGTGTTTTATGTTATGTCTCTGGTTTTAAATATTAAATTAATTGGTAACATGAATGGTTTGTTATCAGCTCAACCCGATCTCTCCCTTTGGCTAAATGAAGCCGCCACTATTTTCTCCCCTGAGGGGGACCCTTTAGACCCAACCATAAGTAATATTAACAGCTATTTTGCTAACCTTGATAAAATATACAAACAACAAGCAAGATTGTGGTGGGAGGTGTCAAGTTTAAAGAATTATATTAAATCCAACCTTATCTCATGAGGTTTGAGACTTAACTTGTCACCTTCCCATCAATATCTTGATGAGGAATTTTTAAAGGCTTGGGACAAAATACTCAGCCACTGTTCTACTTCATTAATGAAGTTGACTGCATATAAAAATTATACATTGAAAAAGGTGAACATTGAATTAAGTGTACAACTAAAAGAGGCTGACAAATGGAGAGAAAATACTGAGTGTGTCAACCATGAGAATAAATAAAAAAAATAGTGTTGACAAGTTTATGAAAGAGTTGAAAGACAGAAAGCAACGTACATTTTTAAGAGATACTAAAGACTATAAGGAGGGTAAGATTTATAGGCATAATCAAACTGCCAAAAAAGTAAGGCCATACCATCAATAATCTTCCACAGATTGGGGTACCTCAAACGATAAGGGAGAGGAGACAGACACACTTAACATTTCTAGACCTGACAATGACAGAACTGGTTTTTTTTTTAGATCAGGGTGTCCCAACTATCCCCTTTTTGCAGGAAGGAGAAGACTCGAAGAGGAAAGGTGGGCTGGTGGTTTAAGAAACAGACGTTTGGTCATACAGGGAGAGGCCCAAACGCTGTCCCAGACGACGCAGACAATAGTCAATCAGCCTGACAGAAATCATATTGTTAATCTCTCTGACATTTTCCTGAATGATAATCCCATCAAGGCACTGAATAGAGGCTTTTCTTTTTCCCCTTCAGAAAATTTCAATTTATTTGCGGTCGAAACAGCCGTTTGTGGGTGGGTTTACTGGCTATGCATCTTAACCCAAGTGTTGCTGAAAAGCTGTGCAATGCAACAAGCATAAGCTTATAGGGGTCCATGTCAAAATGGATTTGAAGCAAAAGGTGGCACTGTGCTCATTTGCATGTAATTTCCCAGAGTCCCTTGCTGCAGTGGAAGCGCTGTGTTCTGGGTGATAATGGTAACAGGCGGGGTTGCAGACCTGTCTAAGACATGCAAATGAGCACACAGTAATATTTCCATTTGCTGTAAGCTTTACGGTGGAGGTTTTAATGTCACTTTTTACCCACCATAACTTAACATTACCCTGATTTAATGTGTACCGTATCTTAATTTCTATTGGATTTCAATACCCATATCAGGGGCTTCATTGCTGCACAACCCTCTTTTCAATACATTGGAATTTTTTATGCTTGGAGGTATACAGGACTCTGCTGTTTAGACACATACATCTTCTGGGTACTTAATGGACGCTGGGCTTAAGCCCTCAGGATATACTTTGTTTTGGTATATTATCAATTCTTCTCAGGTTCTCTTCATACATTTTTGTACCAGGCTATTTATAGCTATAATGAAGAAAAAGCAGGTCACCGCCAAGGGAGTAGGGTCCAAAACAAGAAAAATGTGTTGAAGCTTGGTTAAAAAAAAGGAGGTACACAGTTCTCCTACGTGTTTCATACACTACTGTACTTTATTAAGGCATATTTATTGCATATATGCCTTTCTTTGGTGTTTTTTATGCATGACGCAGACCTGTTGCCAATTATTAGCCATGGTTATTCTGTTGCCATGTAGCTGCATTATGCTACTCATTTACCTTTGAGATTATTTGCATTTTTGATGCTGTGCCTTTGATTTACAGTTGTGAGGTTGTTTGTTCCACCTTCTTGCCACACATTTCATGAACGGACGGTCTTGGTGATACAGAGAATTATTTTTCTCTGTGTCAAATGTATTTCCTGTATTTTTGCATTTGGCACTTTATTCTGTTCAGTATATCTGATGTCCGTTGGAGGTTTTTTAGGGGACCTGTGTTTTTTAAGCTATTTTTCTGTCTTCAATAAATAGTTTTTCAATTTTCTGGTAACCCGAGTGCTCTTGTTGGGATATACAGAAATACAGATATACAGATATACAGATATACATCTCAAAGAAAGGGTCCGCAGCACTCTCCAGATTAAAAAATTTTTTTTATTGAAACATAGGGCAACCAACGTAACCTAGAGCAACCTAGATATGTTGTTTCACTTTGTATGTTGTGCTGGGCCTTTCTGTTTTTGTTTCTAGAGCAACGTACGTTTCAGACGCACACAGTCCGAGCTCAGAGTTTGAGAAAGGACTGTGTGGGTCTGAAACGTACGTGCTCTAGGTTACGTTGGTTGCCCTATGTTTCAATACATTTACTGGACTGGTTTGGCGTTCCCTGTCCCGCTGCACCTCAATTACTGTGAAGTATAGTTTCTCTTATTTTTTTTATATAGTCTGCTGTATTTGAGTGCACCCAGCATTTTTTAATCTTATAGATAGATATAGATATATATCTCGCAATATTACCTGTGGGTAATGAAGAGACAGCCCTCAAGGACAAGGAATAAATAAAGGTGTATTCATGAAACATATACACATAACCAACGATTCGGTCCGGTAGCGGAACCTTCCCTATGGGACTGAAACGTTGGTTTTGTGTATATGTTTCATCAATACACTTTGATTTATTCCTTGTCCTTGAGTGCTGTCTCTTCATTACCCACAGGTAATATTGCGATATTTTATTTTTATGCGATATGCACTATCTTTACATCTGAGTACAGGAGTGCTAACTGCTACATTGATATATATATATATACACACACTGCCCCTCTCCTTTTGCTGAAATGCATACAAGAACGCCACTGTCTGATTGCATAATGAATAACGCGTTGATCCATTTGCTCCCACTCCTGAACGATACGTTGTTTTATGAATTTGTTTTTTTAGTCCTCCTAGCGACCGTCCTTTATCAGAAAACATTTTAAGTAACCGTTTTGGACAATAATTCTTGCTCTGTCTCAAGCACTTTATAACGTGCTTGTCTTCTTCACTAAACACCGTTTTGTAACTATGCACTTGATGAGGTCATCATGCCATCACCAATTCCAAAGAATATTTATTAGATTATCAAATAATTCTTAAATGTAATAATCTACTGTGACAGACCTATAATTGCTAACATTTTCATGAACATTTTGTGATATTTCTGCAAGATACTGTATGACAACTAAAAGGGGTCCCTTTTTTTTCTGAACACATACATATTGAAATATACTGTACAGTATGTCAGATCAAAGAAGTGGTCACAATACTGACACAAGCTAAAAAAAAATGATTAATGTGTTTATTTCTCCATATAACAATGAATAGCCCGACGCCTTGGTCCCCTCTGGAGTGTTATATAAAGCAAAAAGCACATTAATCATATTTTCTTGTTCAGTGCCAGTATAGTAACTGAAGCAAACCCAGTACCATGAAAATGAGAAAACTGCTCATTATAATCAAGTTAACATGAGTCCTTACAGTATCCCTTTAAATCAACCAGAGGATCCAGACCTCACGCATGGGGCAGAATCAACATATTGGCCCCTAAGAGGAACTGGAACACCGGCATTGGGGTATAGAGGCAAACAGCTAAACAGAAACCACTAGCAAGGACAGCAGCATAATGCTTTAGAAAAAACAAAACTGAATTTAACACAGCAATGGATCAGAACCAGTACTAGAAAAAAAAAGGGAAAATGAGAAAACCGGAAAATCACTATTTATTTATAAAATGTTTTACCAGGAAGTAATACATTGAGAGTTACCACTCTGTCCTAGGGCATTATAATCGAAAAGAACATGACAATTACTTTTTATCCAAAAAGCAAGACATGGCGAGGTTGAGGTATCTAGCGTATATATTTAAAAAAAGTCTTTTGTCTCAGAAACAATGATCTATTTCCAAGATGCACACAAACATGAAATACCCCGCTCTACTTGAGGGAATCAAGGAGAGGGTGCTACCTCTGGATTGGTCTTCCTTGGAAGCGTGTAAACACGAAGACAACAGAGGCAAGACAATCCTTTTCACGAGATGCGCGCCTCTAGAGAATTGTTTATTTATTCAATTTTTAGGTTAATGATCTGCTATGTAAATAGAACGTAACTAGTAATAATAAATTGCAACAAAAAGAAATAGAACAGAACCTTCTGATAAGGACCAAAAAACGATACAAATACATTCTAAAGTATTTCAGTGAAATTAGCGACAAGTAAATGAGTTCAAAAGTTATACATTTATTAACAAAAATGGATAATAAAATACAGGGTCTCAGAGCATGACTGGAAGATATACTAGTGTGAAGTCTTCCAACTAGTGTATTGATATATTTAGGGGCAAAATTAGCCTACATCATGTCAGACTTTAATTGGGGTTAGGTAAGTTGCCCAAGTTCTGACACAGTGCACATATAATTGCCACGTAAGGGTTTATTTCCCTGAGGTTGCTATAGCTCTGTGTTGGTTGACATGAATAGCCCCCAGCTGCTATACAGGAAAATGCCATTAGCAGTTCTAATGTGAAATGGAGAAAAATGGCCGGAAGGCGGTGTACTGCTAATACGTACTGCAAGTTGACGAAAAAGACAATTTAATTAGAAAAAACGGAAATATAGATAAACAAGCGTTACTCTTGACGCATTTCGTTCCGGAATGAAACCGCGTCAGAGTAGCGCTTGTTTATGTATATCTGCGTTTGGTAGTTTGTATTAGCAGTGCACCGCCAAATCTGACCAATTTTTCCTACATTACTTACCTTAGCTGGAGCACGCTTACATCACGGATGGACATACAGCTGTTTTCTCTCCTGTCAGCGCCTTATCCTCGAGGATTAAATGGTGCACGTGTTTCCAGTCTCTGTGTGACACCAGGTATAGTGGGGCTGTGGGATTGTAGAGAGGGTTGGGGTCTGCAGGGCTCCTCACCTTACGGCTGGCACTTCAGTGGCTCCGTTTTCCTCCTTCCTTTATACCCCTCCCCCCAGCCTGTATGCATTTCCACGCCACTATATGGGACGTGGTTATTTATGTGAATACACAGCTCTTCTGTCCCACTTCATCCAATTAATTTTTTAAGGATTTAATTGTGCCAGCAGTACTTGAGCACTAGTTTTGGGTTCATAGCCCATTTTTCCTAATGTGAAATGGGCTCTTGGAGGCACAAGTCATCTATGTCGGCCTCTTATTGCATTTTAGGCAACTAGCACAGGATCTTGGTAAAAGCATATGTGATTCCTAAGAAAGGGTTAATGCTCCTGTGGTTGTTATACACGTTGGTGTTAGCTGGCTTAGAATACCCCACAACTGCTATACAGGCATCCCCCGCATTAACGTACGCAATGGGACTGGAGCATGTATGTAAAGCGAAAATGTACTTAAAGTGAAGCACTACCTTTTTTCCCACTTATCGATGCATGTACTGTACTGCAATCGTCCTATACGTGCATAACTGATGTAAATAACGCATATGTAACAGGCTCTATAGTCTCCCCGCTTGCGCACAGCTTCAGTACAGGTAGGGAGCCGGTATTGCTGTTCAGGACGTGCTGACAGGCGCATGCGTGAGCTGCCATTTGCCTATTGGGCGATATGTACTTACTCGCGAATGTACTTAAAATGAGTGTCCTTAAACCGGGGTATGCCTGTATAGGATAATACTCCTAGCAGTTCTAATGTGAGCTGGGCTGTGGGAGCAGTGCTGTGACTGCCTAATGTGAAGAGAAACCAATATATGAATCAGGCAGTAAATAACTTTGAATAGCTTAACTTAACCCCACAATGTTGCCTGATTAGCAACTTAATTTTGTAATTGGAGTAGGTATAACCGCAGCAAACTAATACTCCTGTATCTGATGAACTCAAACAAAGTAGCAGTTGCAATTGTGGATACCAGAGGGAGAAGACATTCTGCAGATACGCTAAATGTCTCCCCTGCTAATCTCAGACCCTGTTACTAGTTGTGTCAGAGATGACGTCTAAGGCCTCGGCCAGGTAGGGAACGGGCGCGCTGGCGCAGGTGCCCTGCACCTGCTTGGACGGGCAATTCGTGGCCGGCTAGGTGCGCATGTGCGTCTGGGGGCACGGCCACGAGGTCACGGAGCTGGTTCACCCTCATTGGGCGAACTGCTCACGTGACGCGCTTGCGAGCAGCAAATTCAAATTTGCTTGCTCGGCAAGCAGCTAAACGCCGAGCAGGCGCGCCTGTCACGGTAGCTTATGACAGGCTGTAATTTACACCAAAAATATATATAAATATATATATACCTGGGTTTGAACTGGGACGAGACTTAGATATGATAAAATGTAATTTATTCCTTGATAAAGGTGAACACACAAAAATGTACAAATAACAGCAAAATATAGACACTTACTTAAAGATGGCAATGATGAAAACAGTCCCATCGGGACTGGTAGTCATACAGCAAAACCTGCATCATCCCAAGACCTTGCATAAAGACACAGGCCTGATGACATGCAGACATGAAGACAATGAAGATAATGAACACATGAAGAACAAGGATATAGGGTGGACAGCAGTTTATAAACCTTTTGTCCCTCTATCCTTAACATAAGTACCTGTGATTGGTTTGCAATTACCTCCAGCCACTCACTAACGTGGGAATACATTTTGATACATGCCCCCCTGCTAGTTGACACAGGCGCAGAAGAACTCTGGGGTCTCATTTCTGTAGCCCCACATATGTAAATGGAATGCCAGCCCATCTACCCATTTGGATTTCTGGCAGGAAAACCTTTGTTGGAAGGTGTTAAATGGAGCACTTAAAAACTGCTCTGGTTTGAGCCTGCTCCGCCCACAGGTAAACAGGGGGGGGTGACAAAACCCTTTGAACAATACTTACGTCCTAGACATTGGGTCGCCCCTAGGGCCATCTGCTATCCTGGTATGCAAACGAATTTCCTCTGGGTCTTTGTCCATACCTTGGGACACAGTATTAAACATAAAACATAAACGTATTAAAATATCCGGTTCAGTTGGGTCTACCAGGTCCAAACTTCCCAGTTCTCATTGCCAGAACTGGGACACCATATGGTCCAAAAAGAGACTTGCTATGACCTTCGGAACCGGAGATACACAAATGCACATTAAATCATTTTTCACTTTAATACAAAAATCTCCGCTAAAAAGAAATCTCAGCTTTTCACTAAATCCCCATTGAAAACAACGGGCTCCGCCGCCATGGGTTTCAATGGAGCAACTCCGCCGTTGTAGTCAATGGGGTTTCCTGCCATCGACTTTAAATGGGGAACCGCCGCCATTGAAGTCTATGAGAAAATCTACAAATCTTTACATTCGTCCATACTCCGTCTGGTTGGTCTGAGGGGGCTGGAAATGGGCATGCATTAAAGCCGGAACCTTGGCTACATGTCACCCAAATCCCATCCCTCTGGGAATTCCAGAACCGGAGATATGGACTTACACATTTCAACATTTTACACTTAGTCATTTTTTCACCATGCGGTTTTTCTCCCATTGGAATCAATGATAAAAGTCCAGAACTTTCAAGGGGGTCCATACTCCATCGGGTTGGTCCAAGAGGGTCAAGGATGGTTCTGCAGTGATGCCGGAGCAGTGACTACAGATACCCCAAACCTTGATCCTCTGGTCCCTCCGGAACCGGAGATATGGATTCCTAAATTACAGCATTTCACACTTAGTCATTTTTCGGAGCTGTTTCTGCCGCCGCCATTGAAGCCTATGGCGCGACCCGCTCTTCTCGGTTCGACCCTTATCGGGAGTCCAGGATTCGGGGACCCGGTTGTGGTCGAGTGGGGGGAAGCCTAGGAACTAGGGGCAAAAATAATTTTATTTCTAGGGCCCCCAGAACAGTTTATTCCCACGCCAATTAACGTTGAACTTGACTCAAGTGATTTTAACTCTTTTAAAGGACATTGTATCCGCTTTGCGGTTTGCGGTCTAGATGGCTGCTAACTTGTTCTTCGAAAGTTACCTCGAGGAATCTCCATTGAAGTCAATGGGCCCATTGACTTTCAATGGGAAACCGCCGCTCTCCCTCTCTGACGCCACCTGCTGGTCTTTACAGGAAACAGGACTAAAACAGCACAATTCTCTATTGAAATGCATTGAGCCCTAATGGCGGCCTATGGGAACCTGCAAAATGGTGTCTGAAAAGGCGGGAAAGTTACACAAAGGGCTATAATCACTATACCACTATTAACCCTTGTGCTCCCGGATGGATCCCAGTGTGTGTGTGATGCAGACACTGATTAACAATAAAACATGGGGGAACAGGGAATATACATTTTCAGGTTATGACAAGGGTTAAATCACATGTCTGGGCCTCAGCCCAGTTAACCCCTTGTATCCCTGGTGAGGTTAGAGGGTGGCCAATTGGGGTGTAACCCCTTTAATCCCGGGCCAAATCCTCTCCATCGTCACAGCGCCCACCCGCTCACGCTGGCCACACACATTGTCGCAATGTGTCTCATTGTGGTGAGCATGAGCGCCTGCACAGCGCCACCCTGGACGAGGCCTAAGCGTGATGATGCTGCCCTACATACATTTCACTATAACTACGGCTTCTTGTGAGGTGGCGTCTGTATTGCCTGAGGAAATCCTTTTATTGCATTTCTATGGCAATCTCGGAATCCGGAATGGACTGTTTGGATACAATGATAGCACTAATGTTGTTATGGCAGATATTCAAAAAAGAAGAAGATAAATAGCTTATTTTGAACAGTGTCTCCATCTAATGGCTTCTAAGTGTCCATCTGAGAGTTTTTCTAGTCAGCCAACTCTGAGAGGTATAGCAACTTCAGGGACATTAACCCTGTTTTGGCAATCATATGCGCACTGTGTCAGAACTTGGGCCCCTTACTGAGCCACAATTAAGGTCTGACATAGGCTAATTTTACCTCGAAATATATCAATACACTGGGTGGAAGACCCCTCACTAGTATATATGTAATTCATGCTCTGAGACCCTGTATTTTATTATCCCTTTTTGTTTTTTGTTAATACATGTATAACTTTTTACCTCACTTTACTTGTCACGCATTTCACTGGTACAATTTACAGTATAATTTATTTTTTACATTTTTTTTGGTCATTACCAGGAGGCTCTGTTCTAATTCTTTTGTTGTGATTTTATTATTAAAAGTTGTTTTACTTTACATAGCAGATCATTAACCCAATAATGGAATAAATAAACAATGATCTAGATGTGTGCATCTCGTCCAAAGGATTGTCTTTTCTTCTTGTTTTCTTAATGATTGATTTCCCCATCGACGCATTTTCTTAATGCAGTCAATGACCATACATCTCTACAAAGAATGCAAATGTCCTATATTTACAAAATGTCTGCCGGTTGATCGGAAGTCCCATCTCTAAGGGCTGCTACACTAATGCTGGATTGATGAAGGGCTAACCATTCTTTCACCTATATATTAGTTTTTCATGTATACAAGGTTACACGGGCACTTGATGATGTACAGTGTACGACGTGTGAAGAGTTGCAGGAAAGATGATTAATTATTTATATTTTCCATTCTATGGATGATAGGAGCGTTTGCCCAGAATTAGACTGTGGCAAGTAATGCAACCTGTGCACTTAAACACCATTATTAGTTTTTTTTTTTAAATAATAGATTTTAGTATTTGTTTACAGGGTCATTGGAAGTCAATCTATCCTTAATGTACTGCAACAAACCTTTGTTTTTATATAGGTACAGAGGGTCAGCAGATACAATGTGCCAGTGTTTAAGATATTTTCAGTGGGATAAAGCTATATTAAACTTGTTAGTGATGATAACAAGTAGTACAGTAGTTCCACTTTGTGCAGTGTTAGTACATAGCGAATGGCCTAGTCTCAAGACTTTCTCAATGCTTTGTTTTACTGGACTGGATGTATACCCTCTTTCTCTTCATTTTGTACTCATTCTTTTTCCGGTTAAGGGGGTCATCACTAATTCTCACCATTTTCACCATCTGAGAGCAAGGTAATCCCTTTTTAAGGGACAGTGGGTGGCAACTCTGCATGCAGTAATATGTTTTTGTCAGTCGTCTTGCAATATACTTTGTTTTGCAATTTTTGCTCTTAAGTAAATAGAAAAGTCTTAAGCTGGGGCCATGGTGCCTTCGCCCGTGTGGAGGTGAGCAGCCGTGACGTCACCTGCTTGAAGCATGTGCGTTTTTCGACCATGGTGCATGCGCTGTCCGTGGGCGTGTCTATGGGCGTGCCAGTGACTTCACAGAGCTGGTTCACCCTCATTGGGCAAACCGCTCACGTGACTGGCCTGTAACGCCAAGAAATCAGTTTGAACTGATTTCTTGCACAACGCGCGCCCCCCCCACCCCGCTTTCGCGCGCACCCACATGGACACGAACACTGCCTTAAGGCAGTCTGTTCACTCAGCGTACGGACGCGTCCGCATGGTCTGCGGTACCATGGCCCCAGCCTTGGTGACAAATTCGCACTGCTCAATCTAATCCGAGTTAGCAATCTGTCGACAAATGTAGTCAGTGTGTCAAACGGACCAGACCAAAGGAAAAACAAGTAATCTTTGAAGTGTTCCTTTCTCTGTGAGGTAACGAGGAGATTACCTGGATGGGAGCGAACATAATGTACAGCTACCAAACCATAGAGAATTTAAAAACAAGCCCTTAAAGTGCGAGTGCATCATTTCACCATATTTAACTCTCTCTCTTGTTCTTTTTTTGCACCCAAGGTCCAGTGATATTTGAGGTATATATATATGTGTAAAAAAGAGAGGTGCCCTCTCCTAGTGTAATAAAACTTAGACAATTTAATATGCAGTTATAAACATTAATGGTTGCACTCAAAAACGTTGGGTATCAGCAAGCATTTGTGAGTGCAATACTCAATGGTTTGTCTCCGTCATAGCTAGAAAGGCTCCACGGTCTGTAGCTCATCACCAGCATGCCGGTGCACCGCATGCTCAGTCCCCAGGTCGAATAGACGCAGACCCAGGAGATCCTCCGATTAACCCCGGATGATCCTTATATGGTAGATGGGGTTACTTGTGGTTCTGAGCGTGCGCTCTGTCAGTCCGTGCTGCTAATGCAGAAGCCGTCACTGCGGGACTGAGCGGGACTGAGCGGGACTGAGCGTGCGGTGGTGCACAGCACCACTTCCACAATCTTAGTGCTACAAAGTAATACAAGCCTTTGTAACAATGTGAGTTGTATGTATAAAGACTTCGTGCTCTAATGGTTTTGGATGCATTGCATCATTTTGAATACCTGATTGATACGATTTTAAATTAAACAGAATTGTGTATTAGGGTTAGGGTTTATTTAGGAGTCTTGGTAAATTTAAATTATTTGCATAATATTATTTATAAAAGCCATACTTTGCTTATAAAACATTTTGGGAACCTGTATAATGAAACATCCCTCCTATGTCAAATAACATTTTTGGTTGATACATAGCAACTTAATTCTGCGCTTTTATCTCACTTTGTATTTTCAATACTCTTTCCTACTGCATCTATGAAAACAAAGGATTTACACTAAAAAGCTGTGCACTTCTCTCAATTCCTTTTTAGTTTTTTGTTTTTAGGGTTTTATGTCAAGTCGAACTTGGCAGATAATTTTGACACACTATTTCATGGGCGTATTAATTTAAGTACATCCCACTAATATCTATACACCAAGCACAGTCCATTTCTGTGCATCCTAAAAATCGTCTAATTTTTACGCTGATGGTGATGACTGACTGAGAAATTTTAGACTTGTACCTGAGTGCACACAAGCGCAATTTAAAATGTGATTTTCACCAAAACGCTGTTTTCAGCACGTAGTAAATAGGCCCCAGTGTATTTACCAAGTGATTGCACAAGTAATCCCGCCTATCTCCGCTTCCCCTTATCATGATTGAGTCTCATACAGACAGAGTGGGAAAACACTTCTCCATTCAGAGGAAAAAATTAAATGTGTAGTTCATTTCCCCAAAAATTAGAGCCACAAATCTTTGCTATTAGTTTAATTAATTTTGTTTAGAAAAGTCAAGTAGACTGTAATAATCTTTACAAAAGTTTTTTTTTCTGGATTACACCATAAAAAAACATGTGTTTTTCAGAATAGGATATCGGAGATTGCGACTTTATTCCAGTTGGCATGCATCTTGTCATCAACAGTTTGCTGGATGCAAATGAACAAGGATTAGAATACATTTTGCCCCAGTTTGGAGGCATATAATTGATGTGCCACACTTGCTGGCATTGGTGAGATTTAAATTTCACGAAGAACGTACGTTTTTACCAGATGGAAGCTTTAAAAAGACTCTTAAGCTCACTGCGGTCTCTGTGAATTCTGGACATCTGCCTTCCTTGTTGTCAGTTGCTCCCGCCAAGAGCACTTGCTCACGTTCTTCACACTCTGCCGATCCCCTTCACAATTCAAGAGGCTGACGGCTTAACGAGTTAATTAAACAGTGAAAACTTTAGGCGCTCAACCCCTTGAAGACAAGATGGTTTAAAAAGGATGCGTGATGTGTAAACACGTTTTTTAAGTTTAAGGCAGTGCAATGCAGCAATCGCTTCCGGAAGCCTCCATCTTATGTATATGAGTTTAACCCATTTAATGTTAACATCTTGCCCCCTGTGCAAATCCTGCTCTTTTATTTTTGCTGTTGTTCTTCCAGTGTTAAAAATCCTGATTTGTCTTACTCTCTAGCATCTGAGGTTACCATGGTAACCTTTAAACTGCACGGAGCTCTGGGGACAGGTTAAGGTTAACTTCCCAGCCATTTAATATTCAACCCAATATACCGTCTGAACAGAGCAATCGACTTTAAAACTAAAAACGGATTAAAGTAAAAAATATAATGCAAATAGCGATTCCCATAGGCTGCTGCTTTAATTCACGCAAACGTGAATCAATTCACTGTATAAAGGGCCTGCAGTGAAGGAGTCAATGGTAGGGGGCAAAGAAAATGGCTGCAGGTTTCTCCAATAGAAAAGTCTATCCATCCCTTAATAAAGCAGCAATACTACACCCCCTCCTTTTGTTTTCTTCTTATTTTTAAATGTAAAGCACGTGACAATGTCTAGTTGTACATTCTTACCTAAGCTGGCAATCATCTGGTGCTCCTGTTATAAATCTGTAAAAATCCTGATTGTGACTAACATAATGGCCGCCTTTCAGTTTCAATCAATCCTTCAGTCAGTGTAACTCAGCAGCTACAATGTATCCTGATATTACTAAGGTAACATTATCTATTGTTACAGTTTACAGCTCAAACTGCTGGGGACATTGGCAAGAAATTATCACAAACAGGAAAGTGTGGCAAAGATCCTGCACTGCTTGGAAAGTGGGCTAAAACCTGCTATAAAAATCAAAGGATGCTTTAAAACTCATAAAAAATGGCATTAAGAGTTGAATAAAAATAAATTAAAAGGGAAGAAAACAGTCACAATTATGGAATAATACAATTTCACATGGGTTGCCGCTTTAACCATGGTGTGATCTAATGTAACCGGCCCGAAAACAACTTCCCAAGTCTCAGCTCACCATGTTTACAAACTACAGTAACTTGATAGAATGATTTAAAAATACTTAAAGGTGTAAGATTTGGGTAAAAAAAGCTTTCGGTCACCAGATGTGACCCCTCGAGCATGTCATTGGCATTAGAACACTTTGGTCCTAGTAGGGATTGTTCCTTTAATGTTTCAATAAACATTTTTTATGCGATGTGTAGCGACTCTAACCCTTTCTCATGATACAGCCCTCATGTGATAACAGCTTACATTTTGGGGGATAGGAGATGTACGTATAATAATGCTCCAATAATTGTTTTAACCACTTTGCTGCCAAATGTGAGTGAGGTCTACAAAAAAAAGATGAAATATATGGTTTGAAGTGTAATGTAACAAACCTAAACATATATAAGAATGTATAAAAAGCACCCCCATAATTCCTTCATTCTATCTCTCTCTCTCATACCTCTCTGTCCTATCTCTCCTTATCCTGGACCCAGCCATATACACGCCTGCTCTCTCCCATGCCTCCCTGCCACCTCTTTCCCTGCTAATGGTGATAACCCATCTGATTTAATACCGACTAACCTTAAAACTCACCTCTCAAATGAAGCATCCCAATAACCTAGACTCATGGCTACTGTCCCACACCCACAGTCACTTCTACCAACCATAGTGGCCAAGCACTGCCATCTACTGCACTTATTCCCTCGTCTGGTGTCTCTGTGAGTCTCCTAACACACCAGGGATTTCCTTTCCTATTGTCCGACTTTGTCCGACTTTGCTGTGCTAATCGTATTACAATTGCCTGCATGGTATTCTCTTTGTAAAGTGCTGAGTACACTGTCTGCCGGCGCTATATAAATAAAGACATACATACATAGATATATACATAATGCAACATACTCCCTTTTAGAGTGGGGAAAATACGTCTTCAACTTTATTGATGCTAAATGGCCCACACATTTTTGGGTGCTGATTTCTATACAAGCAAAAGCTCTAGGGAATCCACATACAGTAATAGATTGGAGCGGAAGCTAAAAGTGAAATCCACTTGCATGCCACTACCCAGAATTCTTGTCTGGAGCTTAACCAGTGGGGTAGAATGAAGCAGGTTTGTGTACCTGTTGAAGACATGCAGGTGCAACCACGGCTATGGAATTCAATTGCAACTCAAATGTAAATACTATCCTTATATTCTGCAAGAAAGAGTTAAATCATTTCTACTTGCCTTTTTCGCTTATGTCTCCAATGCCTAAAGGAAAATGGATTACAGCTCGTGTAACCCACTTTTATCATCATAATCCTACTTTGGCGATGTATGTGAGGCTGACAGACCACACAATGTAAGCAGCCACAGCAACATGGCACTAAGGGATGCTTCTAAAATGGAACAGCTTCTCCATTGTGAGTTAACTCAGAAAAAGATTTAGTGCAGCCATCTCCTGTGCGGAATCTTGGCAGCAAATTTCTAGAAGGCTTCAAGATAATAAACGTATGGATAGTGTTATTGAACAGATCTAATGAGCAATGTTGTTGAATAGCTGAGATAAATTAGGATCACTAGACGGTGTTAGGAGTAGCATACAGTATATAAGGGTCTATGGGGCTTATTCTATAAACTCCGGAACACGCAGTCTGCTTGGAAAATCCCATTGAAGAGAATGGGGCTTTCAGCACAGATCCGAGTTTATAGAATAAGCCTCAATATATCAATGCAATTTTGCAAGACAAATGGGGCATTTTCATTCTGCAACTACTGTAGGTATCAAAGCCTTTTGCTCCAATTTGACCCTGTCTGGTCCAGTTTGTACCCTGGGGAGTGTCAGTAGGAGGAGGTGTAGAGGAGTTACACGGTGCACAGATTATAGTGAGATGTATCACTGTCTGTTCTCTCTTTTTTTTGTCTTTTATTTCCCCCCCCCAAAAAAAATTCCTCTATATCTGAAGTGGTGCAAGTCTAAAATGATGAAATTGTTCTTACATTTGCCAAAACTTGTCTCCAAAAAACATAGTGCGTCTAAGTGACTACATTCATACATAGACCGCATGGTCTTGGACTCCTTTTCGGTACTCTATGGCTATAATTCAACATGCTGTGAAGACACTTCAGCAACTGGAGACGAGTTCAGTTTAGTTGAAATGAATAGGACTAGGATCTTATTCAGTACATGGAAGTGGGCTCACAGCATACAGAAAAGGGACTCTGGTCCATATTAACTAAGTGGTGCTATCCGTAAGACATCTTCTGGCACCAAAATACACCTGAAAGCCCACTCATCTCAATAGGATGCAAAGTGTCTTCTTAGGCTAGAAATTGTCTTATGGAATAGCATCGCTAAGTACATTTGGCCCTCTATCTCCTTGGCATTGGCTGCTTTCCTTTATGATTCCACTCTTTTTTTTTTTTTTTTTTCCCAAAATTTTTTATTAGGCATTTAGATAATTCACAGTATGCATGAAACAAACGATAATACAGCCTAATACAGATTTTCTCCTTTTGTTGGTTAGAGAAACCGGAAATAAAAGAAGAAAGCTCACCGCTCCCCTGACCCTCCAGGGGCTATGTGGGGAGCGCGAGTATGGAAACAGAGAGTAAGAGTGGGAATAGGAAGGGGAGGGTGGGAGGGGGTGGGGGGGATACCCATTGCTTCCCGTGTCCTCAGTCTATTTTCATTGGTGCCCCTGACCTGGTTTTCCTTTCTCTCTCTCTCTTTTTTTATTTTCCATATGTGGATTAGTGGCGTAGAGGTGCCATATGGGATAGCCACGGATCCCATGTTTTGTTAAAGGAGTCAGTGGATCTTTTCAAGAAGGCAGATAGTTTCTCCATATTCATCACCTCTTGCACCCTATTTTTTACCGTTTGTTTTGAGGGGGGAGACACCTTCCTCCAGGCGGCTGCCACCGCACATCTAGCCGCTGTAAGAATTAAGGAGATTAATTTACTTGTTGGTCGGTCCAAATTTTCTAAGGGCCTGGCCAACAGGTAGGTCAACGGGTCAATAGGGATTTTGAGGTCTGTGACCTCCTCTATTAATTTTTGTATTGTTCCCCAATATTTTTGAATTTCCGGACATGTCCACCAAATATGGGCCATGTCCCCCTTCTGACCGCAACCTCTCCAGCATAAATCGGACGCCTGGGGGTAAATTTGATTTATTCTAACTGGGGTAAGATACCAGCGAAACAGTATTTTATATATGTTTTCTTTGATTGTGGTACATATGGAAGTTCCTGAGGCATTTTCCCAAATTCTTTCCCAATCCTCTCGGTCTATAACTATTTCCAATTCTGCTGCCCAATGCAGCATATAGTCATGTGTAGGGGCTTCTATGGCCCTTTCCAATTCACCGTAGATTTGTGTTATAAGACCTTTCTGGTGGCCTGTTTCTCTACAGAGCCGCTCGAAACTGGTGAGAGGGGGAAATTTCAACGTTGGGGATAAAGTTTGAATAAAATGCCGAATTTGTAGATACTTGAAGACATCCAATCTTGCTATTTCATATTTGGTTTTTAGGCGTTGATAACTCAGGAACTCCTCAAAGCTCAGGAGGTCAGCAACCGCTCTAATATTTTTTGTTTTAAATTGGTCCCATTGTCTGGGCTCACAGCCAGGGGGGAATTTCGGATTTTTATAAATTGGTATGAGTTGGGATTGAGGTGTGGTGAGCTTAAATTTAAATTTGCATTTTGTCCAAATCTCCCATGTGTGTCTCATTGGGCCTAACTTAAATTTACTGTTCTGCATGTCTTCCCTGCTCAGGGACCAAAGGCAAGCCGGCAGTGAAGGCGTCCCGGCATAGTATGATTCTATATCTAGCCAACAGTATTGGTTTGGGTTGGCGTTCCAGACTACTACCTGTCGCAATTGGGCGGCTTGGTAGTATTTTGTGATGTCTGGAACACCAAGTCCTCCTCTCCCCCTTGATGCCAAAAGAACTGTCCTGGTGATTCTGGGTTTCTTACCCTGCCAAATAAAGTGGAAGATTAGTTTTTGAATGTTCTTTAATTCTGAGCCAGGGATGTGGACCGGGAGAGTCTGAAAATAATATAATAATCTAGGGAGTATGTTCATTTTAACTGATATCATCCTCCCGATCCATGATATCTGATATCCTCCCCATTTCTCTAGATCTTGTTTGATTTTCCGGAACAGAGTCGGATAATTTTGTTGATATAGGGATTGGTAGTTCCTCGTTATCTTTACTCCCAAATATTTGATACTCGAGGAGCTCCAATGATAGTTAAAGTTTAGTTTGAGGAGTTTCACCTCTGGCTCTGGCAGGCTTAAATTTAGTGCTTCCGATTTGTCATTATTGATTTTATAACCTGAGATATCTCCAAAGTCCCGGAGCTCTTTTTGGAGGTTAGGTAGGGATGTTTGGGGTTGTGTAAGGGTTAGGATGACATCATCTGCGAATAGCGATATTTTGTGCTGCCTGTGTCCAATTTCTATTCCTTTGATGTCTCTATTGGCTCTAATTGCAGATGCTAGGGGTTCTATGGTTAATGCAAAGAGGAGAGGAGATAGGGGGCATCCCTGTCGAGTTCCATTAGTGATCTCAAATCTCTGGTTACTGCCCCCTGGTAGTTTTACTGTTGCAGACGGGTTTTGATATAATCTACGGACTCCTTCTAGGTATGCGTCTTTGAATCCGAATTTACACATAACTTGGTCCATGAATAGCCAGTCTATTCTATCGAACGCCTTCTCTGCATCTAGGCTTAGGAGTAGTGCTTTGGTCTCTGTGAGATGGACATGTTCGATAATGTCTATTATCTTCCGAGTATTGTCCGAGGCCTGTCTGCCTGCTACGAATCCTACTTGATCACTATCTATTAATCTCGGTAAGATGGGGTTTAATCTATTTGCGAGTATTTTGCTATATAGCTTGAGATCACAATTGAGCAGGGAGATTGGACGATAGCTTCCACATTGCATCGGGTCCCTGCCTTCTTTATGTATAATGGCCAGGGTGGCCAGGGACATTGACGTGGGGATTTGATTTCCTTCCATGAAATCGTTAAATATCTTTAGAAGATGCGTGGATAGTACTGGCAAGAATCTCTTATAGTAGACATTAGTGAACCCGTCGGGGCCAGGAGACTTAGTAATTTTTAGTGATTTGACCGCCTCTTCCAGTTCCTCTTTTGAGATCTCAGCGTTGAGGACTGTGTTTTCCTCCTCCGTTAGTGTGGGGAGCTTACATTTATCTAAATATTGCGCTATTAATTCGGATGCTATTGATTCAGGCCGGCCATTTTTTGATCTTAGATTATACAGTTCGGTATAAAATTTTGTAAATTCAGCTGCTATTTTGCTATCACTATGTTGTATTTCACCAGACCTACTCTTGATTGCCGTGATTTGGGACCGTTTATGTACCCCTCTTAATTTAGTCGCCAAAAGTCTGTCTGCCTTGTTCCCCTTGTCATAATATTGTTGATTAGTCCATTTGAGGGCCTTCTCAACATCCTCCAGCTGGATTTGTCTAAGTTTTACTCTGGCTGTTGTCAATGTTTTATATATTTTTTTTGAGGGGTTGGTTTTATGAGATTGTTCTATTATTTTGATATTATCCGTAAGCTCCTTTATTAATTTTTGGCGGGCTTTTTTCCTGTGGGATGCGATAGAAATGAATTTCCCTCTAATGGTTGCCTTATGGGCCTCCCACAGGATTGCTGGTGAGGAGACGGATCCTGAGTTAAAAAAAAAATAGTCCCGAATAGCGGCTCTGATCTCTCTTTCTATCTCAGGATGATTGAGTAATGAATCATTTAGTCTCCATGAGTAATTTATTGTTTTTTCAAAGGGGGTCGTCAAGGTTAAGGTAATCGGGGCATGATCAGACCATGTGATTGGTCCTATGTCGGAGTCGGATGTCGCCGCCACCACATTTTTTGTGGCCAAAAAGTGATCTATTCGAGAGTAGGTCTGGTGAGGTGCTGAGTAAAAAGTATAGTCTCTCTGGCCCTGATGTTGGGCCCTCCATATGTCCACCAGTGAGAACTCGCTTAAGATTCCCCTAAACCTTTTCCCTATGATCTGGGAGGGGGTTGTGCGGGGGGGACCCATTGTGGTTGATCTGTCCTCGGTAGGGTTAAGGACCATGTTTAGGTCTCCTCCTAAAAGGGGGGGAGGGGAGGGGGAGAGGGGGGGAGGGGGGGGAGGGGAGGAGGGGGAGGAGGGGGGGAGGGAGGGGAGGAGGGGGAGGGGGGGAGGGAGGGGAGGAGGGGGAGGGGAGGAGGGGGGGAGGGAGGGGGGAGGAGGAGGGGGGGAGGGGGAGGGGGGGGAGGGGGAAGGGGGGGAGAAGGGGGGGGGAAGGGGGGGGGAAAGGGGGGGGGAGGGGGGGGAAGGGGGGGAGGGGGGGGAAGGGGGGGGGAGGGGGGAAGGGAGGGGGAGGGGGGGGGAAGGGAGGGGGGAGGGGGGGGGAGGGGAGGGGGGGGGAAGGAGGGGGGAGGGGGGGGGAGGGGAGAGGGGGGGAGGGGAGAGGGGGGGGAGGGGAGAGGGGGGGAGGGGGAGGAGGGTCTAGGTGCAATTAAGACATTTCAAATATTTCACTTCACATTTTTGTGTAACATAACTCTTATATAACTCTGTGCAGAAAACATATTTTATACAATTCTGTGACCATACAAGATAAGTTCGGCTTTCTTTCGTATGTTTGTTTTCCCCCTTAGTGTTTTTCCCTCTTATTTATCTTTGCGTTTATGTGAGGTACTAGGTAGGCTTGTTAGCAGGGGTAAGAGGGGAGGGCCTAGGTGCGGCTCAAGCATTTCACATTTCTGTATAGCACAACTATTATGTAACTCTACACAGGAGTATAGGGAGGGGAGGGGGGGGAGGGGGGAGGGAGAGAGGGGAGGGGGGTGGAGGGATGGGGGGGGAAGGGGGGAGGGGAGGGGGGAGGGGAAGGGTTTGGAGGGGGGAGGGGAGGGAGGGGGAGGGGGGAGGGGAGGGAGGGGGAGGGGGGAGGGGAAGGGTTTGGAGGGGGAGGGGGGGAGGGGAGGGGAAGAGGGGGGGGAGGGGAGAGGGGTGGGGAGGGGGGAGGGGAGAGGGGTGGGGAGGGGGAGGAGGGTCTAGGTGCAATTAAAACATTTCAAATATTTCACTTCACATTTTTGTGTAACATAACTCTTATACAACTCTGCGCCGAAAACATATTTTATACAATTCTGTGACCATACAAGATAAGTTCGACTTTCTTTCGTATGTTTGTTTTCTCCTTAGTGTTTTTCCCTCTTATTTATCTTTGCGTTTATGTGAGGTACTAGGTAGGCTTGTTAGCAGGGGTAAGAGGGGGGGGGCCTAGGTGCGGCTCAAGCATTTCACATTTCTGTATAGCACAACTATTATGTAACTCTACACAGGGAGTATAGGGAGGGGAGGGGGGGGGAGGGAAAGAGGGGAGGGAGAGAGGGGAGGGGGGGGGTATGAGGTGGGCCTGGTTGCAGTTCAAACATTTCAGACATCTCCCATTTCTGTATAACACAGCTATTATGTAACTCTGCGCTAAAGATATATTGTGAATCGTTTTGTGACTAAATAAGATTAATACAACTTTATTTTATATATTCGTTTCCTCTTAGTATGTTTCTCCCATTGTTTTTGTGCTTAAGTAGGGTGCTAGGTGGGTTTGCTAGTAAGGGTGGGGAGGGGGGGTGGAAGAGAAGGGGAGGTGAGGGGGGGTGGGGGAATAGGGGGGAGAGGGAGGGGGAGAAAAAAAGGGGGGGGAGGAGGGGGGGAAAAGAGGGGGGGGGACGTGGGACATGTGAGTGTGTGGGGGGAGGGGTGGAAGAGGGGGGGGTATGCATGAGGAAGGGGGGAAGGGGGAGGGGGGGGCGATTGCGTGTCTGGGTTACAGGGGGGGGGAAGGATAGAGGGGAAGCAAGGTGTTAATTGAGATATAGCAGTTATATTATTTTAATCTACTCACGACCTCCGGATCATCACTATTAACTTATGATTTTAAGTTCTTTGATTCAGTCTGGGTGGCCCGTCTTCCTGGTATCCTAGCCGCCCCTAGTCCCACAGACTGGGGAGTCCTCTGTGGCAACGGGGTCCATGGATCGTTGGCGGAAAGGCTGGATGCCGACACCGACCCCCCCCCCCCCTCCTCCCAATCCAGAGCTCCGCTCCACGGGACCGGAGAAACCGGCAAAAGGAGGGGGAGGGAGATCATATTTAAAGCGGGACCGAAAAGCCGGAGATTGAGGCTGGTGGGGGCAAAACCGGGATCTAAATTCCTCTTATGCTCCGGAGTTAGAAGATCAGCGATCCTGCTGCTCCGGGTTGAGTCAGTCGGTTTCCCGATCTTACCGTCGGCGGACGGGATCCTCTTCGGAGTCATCGCAGGAGTAGGCGACTCGTGAACCAACTTGGAGGGCGGTGTTCTGTGTCAGCTCATCTTAAAAGTTGGCGGCTTACTTCTTGGTGCTGTTCTGGTCTGGTAAGATGATTTTAACGATGAGCAGAGGCGTCCCCCCTCCTCGAAGTCTCCTCAGAGCCATCTCGAGAACAGGCGCCTCGTGACTTCACATTGGGAGTGGAGGTTGGCGCCGGATTACCATGGGGGTCCGCAGCCCACGCTCCAGTGCGGCCCCGGACCAACAAGGTAAGTGGGGGCACTCTTCCCTCTCCGGGTCTGTCCGGGGGGATTTATCTGAGTGCCGCGGCGGTTGTCATTTTTCTCTAGGGTGTTGGGCCGCAATTCTCTCCGATGTTCGGGGGGGGTCTCCTGATGTATTTTCAGCGGTAGGATTGGTTGTTATCCACGTTTGAGGTGGAGTTAGGCCTAATGCTTTTGCGAAGGGGGCCATGTCCACGGGGTATTTCATGGACAGGAACTTTCCATTCCTGTTAACTGTGAGTTTGAAAGGGAATCCCCATCTGTATTGGATTCCTTTCTCGCGGAGTAGGTTGGTTAAAGGTTTTAATTCACGTCTGCGGTCTCTCGTTGCCTTTGACAAGTCGTTATAGACTTGGAGAGTTTCATTTTGAAAGGTTATTTCCCCCAGGTCCCGGCAGGCCGCAATTATTTTTTCTTTTGATGTGTATTTATGCATCTTTATTATAATGTCCCTACGCCGCCTCGGGTCGTCTGATTTAGGTCCTAGGGCACGATGAGCCCTATCCATTTCGAGCTCTTTCTCCTCCAGCTCCCCGCATACTAGGTTAAAGAGCTCCATGAGGTATGGTCGGAGTTGATCCTGTGCGACCGACTCCGGTACGTTCCGGACGCGGATGTTTTGGCGCCGGTCACGATTTTCTTGCTCCTCCATAGCTTCTTTAAGGAGGGTGATCTCTTCTCCTAGACGGCCTATCTCTTCCTCCGCTTCACTCTGTCTTTGTTGAGACTCAGTGAGTTTTTTCTCCAGGGTAGTTGTTTTCTCTGTCAGCCCTGAGATTTCCTTCCTTATGTCGCTCACTGCGGTTCTGAGCTCAGTCTGAAAGGAGGATTGGAGCGTCGTTGCCATAGCCCCTAGGAGTTCTTCCAAGTATGCCCTGGTTATGGGTTGATCAGGGCTTGCTGGGGTGCGATCATTTGGCTGGGTTTTTTTCCCTGAAAGCGCCGTGGCGCCATGCGGTCCGCCGCCATCTTGAGGCTCCATCGTGCTGTCCCTGGCCCGTTGCGACGGGGAAAAATATTTGGCAACTCCCTGATTGCTCGCTTTTTTGGCTTTTGACATCGCCTAGTTCTTTAGCTATCCGGGGGTGTAAGTGTTACCCGGCAATTTTGGGGAAAAATGTGGGTTTTTGCGTCTTTTAATGCGCGGGTCTATGGAGCTCCTCTTCTACCCGTCCATACCGGGTGACGTCACCGGAAGTCCCCCCATTAGGTTTTATTTAAAATCATGCATGTCCCCTTTAATTATGGGGGGTGGGCTGTGTACAGGCTCTTTGTGCACTTCTGCAAAAGTGCTCTTTCCCCAGGGGATGTCACTTCTGGGTCTTCCCAATCTCCTGGAGTCCCTGGTCTGTGGTTTTTGGGGAGTGGGGAGGGGGGGGGGGGTGGTGGAGGTGGCCGGGGTAGTCCGCACACTCTGCAGGCACTTCTGCAGAGTGCCGGGTCAAAATGGCCGCCCCCGCTCCTCTCAACTCCCTGCTGCAGCCCCACCAACCTCCAGTAGCACACTTGCAGCCGCCCGGGGACTAACGGCAGACAGCCTCTCGTCCCTCTTCTTACCCGGTCACCCACGCACTGTGGGGTCAAGGATGAGCGCCGCTCTCAGCCGCGTCCGGGCCGTCCCCTGGGGAAAATGGCTGCCGCACCACGTCTCTATGATTCCACTCTTAATGATACAATTTTGAATATCTGTTCAGAAAGCACACTTTTGTAAATGATTCAACAGTCTAACTGGCATCCCTAAACAAATCTAACCATGCTATTGGAAAATATTTGGATGCTTTCATTTTTTTTACATTTTGTTCCGAGTTGAATTTCTTAAGGGCCTATGAATGGTTGGAGTTTTTGTCAATCAAATAATGTTATATAAACATACTTATAGGTGTCAGATTGGTGTTAAAAAGGCATCACCTACCCAGATGTAAGCCCTTAAAAGTGTCACTGGCATTAGAACCATTTGGTCCTAGGAGGTATTGCCCTTTTAATGACCAGCTACTTTATAACCCTCTTGTTACCTGCCTGGGATGTGAACCAAGACCTCAGCTCTTACTGGCAGTGAGAAAAAGACCATCTTAACATGGTTTTGACAAAGTTGCCCAAGCCTCCTCTAACCTGTCCACACCTGCAAGCTCCTTCAAGTTCCCTTTTTTCAGTATGCAGTAAAGCTGCTTGCTAGTTCTAGAGAAGTCAGCGCCCATCAAATGAATGGGGCTAAAAATATTCTTTAGCACAGGGATGACGACTTCACTTCATATGAAATAAGGACACAAAAGTGAAGTAAATCATAATAACTCAATGTCAGCAGACTCCAAACTTCTACAGGCTCCCTCCGCACATTGTTTTCAAAATAGAGGCCAGTTCAGCCTAATCACTAATAATTGTACCCAGTATCACGTAGCCAGCTGTATAACTGTCATGTATTTGTTGGAAAAGTTATTGTTTACTGTACAAATAATGATGTGCTGAATCAGACATTGCAGTGCCAGCTGGAAGATGTGCCTAAGAGCTGAACCACACGCTTCTGCACTGAAATATACAACATTGCACTAGGAAGGCTGATTGACTGTTTGAGTATAACTCCTTATAATTAAAGCTCACAGTTGAATTATTTCTAGCTTCAAGGGAATCATTTTTGCTAGTGATATTGACTTCAACCACGCAAATACTGTAGGTCTGTAAGGCATCATGAGGACATGGGTTTCAACTTCAGATCACACTATGTTTTCTTAATTTCTTTCCATTGTGCTTTAGATATTTTGAAGTGAAACTTGTTTGCTGGCGCCTACAGGGTTTTCATGGGAAAAAATCCTTACCTTGTAACGAAAATCCGTTGTGGGTGACGTCACGCTCCTAATGGGCGCGCACATGTGCACAAAACCACAATTTCTGGCTGCACGGAGGTTAAAAACACTGCCAGGTCTCGCCGCACATACTGCACCGACACACTTTATTCGAGCAAATGCCCAGTATGTACCTGGCAGATACCTGGAATGCGCCGCTCCTCACCTCTGACAAGCCCCGTTGCGTTTGCCTTCCCAGCCTGGGTTCATGCCTGGCTGACGGGCGGCTGATCTGTTAAATGATAATGATTAGGATTTAATAGGCTGCAATGCTTAGCGTGTCTACCAGATGGCATAAATTCATGAATTGTAATGCAGTATATATATATATACTGTGCAGTATTGCAGCCAGCAGGAATAAAATGCTTCAATCCCTGCCTGAAAAATACCTCAATGCACTCGGGCAGAAAACAGTCACAAACCTCAATACACCCGGGTATACCCGAATTCGTGGGACTAGCCGAGCTCGAATAAAGTGTGTCGCCAGTGTACGCAGTGGCGACTGCAGTCCGCGCTTAGGAGACAGAGGAACCCAGAGGCAAACACACACACACACAGAGGCAGGCGCGCACACACACACAATGGCAAGCACACACACACACACACGGAGAGAGGCAGGCACACACACACACACAGAGGCAGGCGCGCACACACACACACAGGCAAGCACACACACACACACACACACAGAGAGGCAGGCACACACACACACACAGAGGCAGGCGCACACACACACACAGAGGCAGGCACACACACACAGGCAAGCACACACACACACACACACACAGAGGCAGGCACACACACACAGAGGCAGGCGCACCCACACACAGAGGCAGGCACACACACACAGGCAGGCACACACACACACACACACACACAGAGGCAGGCACACACACACAGAGGCAGGCGCACCCACACACAGAGGCAGGCACACACACACAGGCAGGCACACAAATAGGCACCAGAGGCACACACACAGAGGTACCAGAGATGCGCGCGCCCACACACACACACAGAGACGCACACACATACACAGAGACGCACACACATACACAGAGAGAGGCAGGCACACACACACACACACACAGAGGCAGGCGCACACACACACACAGAGGCAGGCGCACACACACACAGGCAAGCACACACACACACAGAGAGGCAGGCACACACACACACACACACACAGAGGCAGGCGCACACACACACACAGAGGCAGGCACACACACACACACACAGAGAGGCAGGCACACACACACACACAGAGAGAGGCAGGCACACACACACACACACAGAGGCAGGCGCACACACACACACACAGAGGCAGGCACACACACACAGGCAGGCACACACACAAATAGGCACCAGAGGCACACACATAGAGGTACCAGAGATGCGCACGCCCACACACACACACAGAGACGCACACACACACACAGAGACGCACACACATACACAGAGAAACACATGTACGCACTCACGCACACTGAGACAGTTAGTACAACTATATATGTGCAAATAGCTAAAACAGAGGTGTGTGCCGAGCACGCGCGTTCTAAGTCAAACTTCTTTGCGTTTTCCCACTGACATTGTTTTGAATTTAAATTCAAAATATCACCATCATAAATGCAATATCTGACAAAACAGTGACCAAAGACAAAGAAGTTTCACTTAAAATGTGCGTGCTCAGCACACACGACTACTTTTATGTGTGTGTAAGGTTATAGTTTAAATGTGTTCGACCACATTTATTTAAACAAATTTGAATTTATTCCATATTTTAAAAAAACAAACCAGTCAAGTTTTTGCAAAAACATAGACATTTTTTAGCATCAAAACACCAGTGAAAGTGCTCACCCTTAATAGATATAACATTTCTTGGTTCCTCAAACGCTAGTACTTTATTTAATTAACACTTAGAGCACCACATGTTTAAACAATTCTATGTTACTTTTTTCTATATTTCCGATATCACTACTAAAGCAATATAATGCTGGCCGCCCTGGCAGCAAATCAATACGCTGAGCGCAACATCTGTTTTTCACCACTGACCATTTCCACAGTAAATACGATTAAGAAAGACATTCGATTATTAGATTATAGAACACAGAAAACAGTGCTCCAATAAGGTGCAAAATGGCCTTGAGTGTTCAATTCCTACCTCTAAATGTTATTGCCAACAGTTGAGCGTACATCAAGTATAACCCAGTGTCATGATCTTTGTTATGTTCTAGAATTGTTTAACAGGCGGTCTTGCTAGTCTCTAGTTAAACCAGAGAGAGGAAGAAGATTTAACAGAAGCATAATGATTCTGCTTATTATATAATATTTCATCTATGTAGCTTGTGGCAACCAGATAACACAGCCTGTTCCATAATAAAGCAGAATATCACAGAGTGTCCATTGGGATTCAATGTCAGTAGCAGTGCAGAATATCACAACAGATCCAATTAGACAGTAACACAGATTATCACAGAGTTTCAATGGGATTCAATGGCATTCAATGGCAGTGCTGGTGCAGAATGTCACTATGTATGTACACCACCAGAGGGGTCAATGAAGTCTGCTATATCAGTTCAAATGTAAATCAAAATATTTACTAGATAATACTAAAATTATATGAAAAACCTAAATGGCAGGAAAGAAAGTTTATTTATTTTTTAACATCCAAATGCAATTGACTATTTATTTGTGAGGGAGCTCATTACATTGATAAACTGGATTAAAAAAATAAATAAAATTTGCCTCGATATGTAAAACTGCCCCTTTAACCTTTAAAGTGCAGAGGGTCTGGCACTGGTTCTCTTGCACATCCGGGTCATGTGATCACTCCTGGGAGATAACATGACTGTGAAGGGGGCTACACTTTCATTTTGACTGTTGGAGCCAGATTTCCCCACTGCCCCCCTAGAAAATGCTGCTGTGTACAATAAAAAAGCTGCTGCTGTTTTATAAAGACTTGAGTGAGACTGAAATCTCTCGCCCCATCGAGGGGTTCTCTGGAAGGATTTCACCCTAACCTGATAGGGCTTGCCAGAGATGGAGGCGCTGTATCACCACTGAGAAATGAAGGCAAGAACCCCAGAAACCTGTCCCTGTTGTCCCCCATACCATCACGGAAGACTCAGGCCCTCCTGTTCCTCACAGGTATGCACCACCAAGAGACATGTAGCCAGCCCTCAGTACACCCTAGGGGTCCGGTCTGCGACTGGGGGAGGGGGGTGGGGGGGTTAGATGGGTTACATAAGTATAGAGTCAGTGGCACACCGTTACTTATAAAAATTCATAAATAATTCCCTCACTGGTGCTCACCCTCCGTTGATCCCGGCATCTCAAGGCTGGATTCAGAATAATGTGAATAGTTATAATGGAGAAAGCATAGAGTATGGTCTGAGGAAAAGGCCATTGTATCCTGAAACGTTACGTTTGTACATGCTCTGCTGATGTATAAATACAAAGTAAGTTTTGCGTACATATCAGACTCCTGTGTGCTTTCTCCATTACAACTATTCACCTTTAGGGTACTGTAAGGATTAAATTAGACTGCAGGTTAAATGTGTGTAGCCATGCATAACAATGTCTACAATCATCTCTCCTGCTGGCAGTAAAACCTGGTAAGTTACAGGAATGCCAGCAGTAATCATGGAGTTTTGCCCTCACACCCTGGTGAGGTGCCCTATGTATGGATGGGAGTGGCTACATGCTCTGAGTCCCTAGTTAGTGACATCAGAGATGTGCCTGCTTCCTGAGGTATATAAGGCACTGCACTGCCTAAAGTTAGTGCGTGTGGTTGCTGCGAGTTGATGGTGCAAGGTGAAGCAGCAAGTTAGCGGTGCCCACTAGTGCCGTAACTAGTGGCATCAATTTATATCGAGCCAGAGAAGGCCAACTGTATCCAGGGACCTGGCACAGGGGTGATCTCCCTGAGGGGAGAGAGAATCCCACTCCATTGGGAGGGCATACCTTTTAAAGGGAATCACGGAACAATGTGCAGCTGAAGCACTGACTGTGAGGGGCAGCTGGCCCTTATCACCACGCACAATAAATATGGCTTGTTTACCAAGAACCCCATGGTGTGAGTCTGCAATTACTCTCCTGGGGCCCTCACCACCAAGAAGGAGTTCCTCATCAGGACCATCTACCTGCATACGCATAGATCCTGATGAGGTGGAGGCGCTGCACGTGATGTAAGTAGGACTCGCACACACTACCTCAGCTACCTGTCTGGGTTGGCATCCCCGAAAACCATCATGCGGGAGACTCAGGAGTCCTGTTGCCTACAGGTGCACCACCATACACCGACATGTAACGGGGCTGGATAGACCACAGGGGCCAATGTAAGATTGGGTGGGTCAGACCAGACACGAACGAGCGTTACATGTGGATGAGCCAGCACTCCTATGTAAATGAAACTGTTGTAAAACAAATAAAAGTTTATATAATTCTCGGTGGATATTCAAGTGACAGTAGGGAAATTCAACAACGATCTAAGTATTATATCAGGTGTGTATCCTGATATAATCTTGTCCATACTCTTCCTGTACTTTGTATAAAATCCAGCTTGGACAAGTGATGAGGAGCACATAACCCTAACATCAGAGTGAATAATAACTTTAATTTCTACAACTCTGGCTGCAATCTTTGAAATTAGATTTTGTCTGGTTCTACTGTACTATATAATAAAAAAAATTCTTAAATTGCCCATGAAAAAAGTACATAGCACTGTAGATATAATTTTCCAGGCACAGTGCCTCATAGAGCTTACAATCTAATTTATAGTGCCAGAGACACCATGAGATAAAGCGACTAACTCAGTGTCACAAGAAGAGTCGAAACTTGGATTTGAACTTGATCTACCCACTTCAAAGGTAGTGACATTAACACATTACTCCTTACAGACGCATATACTGTAACTCATAGAACTTTGCTATTGTGTTACATTGTTCTATAACATATATTGTTCTATTTCTTAACGCGGACTTTAATTTCTAGTGTAATTTGGGTGTCATTTCTATTTTGCTTAAAATATGAGAGAAAAACTAAATTAACTCGAAAGCTGAATGAAAATGATGTCAGATAGAAAAAACTGAATTATCTTTTGTGTCTATTTTACTGGAATAAATTATAGGGATGTACGATCCCAGTAGCTTTAAATGTTGACTGGATGAATATCAGATAAAACATTTCTAAATGCTTTGTCATTCTAATTGTTCAGTTGCAATTATGCTGTTGTTCTTATAATATGTTTCATGTCTCATAGGACCAAGCTGAAAACAAGGCTACTGTCTTCATTTTCTTTTTCTTAGTGAACACATTTAAATAGATAAATAAATAAATACACTTACAAGAACAGTGGGAGGCAAATTAGATGTGACATTACACATCTAATCTTGAAACAAATTAAAGTTATTTTTATAATACAATATTCACTGATCCTTCAAGCCCCTAGTGCAATTGATGCTTTGTAATCTACAGGGGTTATTCATTAAAAGTCAATAACGCTGATAATGTGTTGTGATATGGGCCAAACCAGCACTATAAAAATGTAATAAATAACCCCCTACAGTATGTCACTGTAATGTTGTGGTAAATTACAAAAGGGGCATTTCATCCTGAGTCTTACAGTACCATTGCTATACAAATTTGTATCTGCTGAATGGCTTCGATCTCAATCTGGGGAGAGTTAATACAAAGAGTTAGGAAGTCGTTAAGTAACAGTTACATAGCAATGTATTATTAATGTGTTTCTTTGCATCATTATTTTTACAGCTCCTTCACCCTGCGCATCTGAATGTCTTGCTCTTAATGAAGAAGAGATCTGCATTTATTTTGCTTCTAGAAACTCTGCATAGCAGAACGTAGAAACAGGACCTATAATCTGGGTGATAGATGCTTTGCATAACGTATCATTTTGCAAAGAAGAGCCAATCACCTAAATTATAAGATTCTTCATACCAGAGCCCAGTACCTTGGTGATAAAGGCTCTGCATATCATTTTGCACAGCAGAACCCAGCACCTGGATTGTAGGGGCTCTTCATATCATTCATAGCAGTGCCTAGAACCTGGGTGATCGCCTCTGCATAGTAGAACACGGTTCCTTGGTGAAAGAGATGGTGCATATCTTTCTGAATAGCAGAGCACTTGTGCACCTAGGCTCTGATATGCGGAGTAATGTTCAGAGCTTCTCTGCACCCAAATTGCTATGTTCAGAACCTAGTTGCTTTTTGAAGCTATTGCACATTCCACGTTGGGAACAAGACTGAATGAAAACTGGGAATTATCTTAGGGTAAAAAAATAAACCTCCACTATGTCTGAGATGGCAGGAACCATCAAATGTAACAAACCTGGTTAACCAGATAAACTCTTCATCAAACCATTGGGAGTTTTCAGCATTAATGCCCTTTTGCACTTTAATGAATAACTCCCAAGGTTTTCATTGTAACAGCTTTTGCAGATACTGAGTGTAAGTTATGAAATAAAATAAATGAAGGACGGTGGCATATTTTATAAGTGAAATGAAAATTAATTGACACCTTTTTTTAAATAAATCTGAAAATATAGGTATTTTAACATATATTTCCATGGTAAACAAAAGCTTTGGGATGTTTTTACAATCTATATCTTATGTAGGTTACTGAAGAAGACGTTCAGTGCTAATGTCACTGCAGCTGAACTTGGTGAACTCGGTTCAATTATCAGTGTCAGTTCCACTTATAACTTTGGGTCATATTTATAAGCTGTTTTCTGCCATAAAACACCTTCCAGCACTTAGACACCTTGTATCCCATTAAAGTCAATGAGTTTGTAAGGTGTTTCCCAGCACTGAAAGGTACCGTTATCTAATAGCAGAATACTGCTTAGTAAAAAGGTCTTCATCTCCCTATGCCCCAGGCACCAACATATGATTTTAAGCGCTATGGTGCAGGAACTCATTGTGCTTGAAAAAGTATATGTGCTGCGCTGCTTATAATGACAGAGGTATACCGATGTAGCCAGTCTTACCATCCCCAGCGCCGTGGATAAAATGCTGAACAGACGAGGAGCTGGGGGAGGGGACTTACATGCCGACGCTGTGTGGGGGTCCATTCTTTTCAATGGGACCTTCTGCAGCGCTAATCCTTCCGGCTCGCGTTTGCAGCTACGCGAACGGGAAGGCTGGCCACATCTGTATAACACAAATATTACTATTATTATTACAAAAATGTTAGTGTTAAGACTGTTTTGTTAGATCTCAAAGTCCCAGGTAAATTGTTAGATTTGCTCTTTCTTCTGTTTGCGAAGTAATGAAGTA
This sequence comes from Ascaphus truei, assembly GCF_040206685.1. Taxonomy (NCBI): domain Eukaryota; kingdom Metazoa; phylum Chordata; class Amphibia; order Anura; family Ascaphidae; genus Ascaphus; species Ascaphus truei. Next base: position 68,941,676 of record NC_134491.1, read on the forward strand.
ATTATAGTTCTATAACTAGACAAACAAATTAACATAAGAAGCTAAACTCAGTGTTCCCGACAAGAAGGGATATTCATTTTGCACAAGATACAAATAAGTAAGACAGTTACTGTAAGGCCCAGAGGCACAAAGCTCAGTTAAGCTACTTAAAGCTGCAGTTCAGTCAATACCCTGCATGTGTGTTTTTTTTAATAAATCAGTTCTGTAGTAAGAAAAAATACTTTTAGCATTTTCTGTTTTTAAAAAAACAACTTTGAAAGACCAATTTTCTTGTATTCTATTTTAACAGCCATTTGCTAAGGCACTGCCCCTTCATGTCCTGTCACAAGCCCTGGCACACCCCTTTGTCAGCCCTGCCCTGCTCACATGTGAATATTCATGAGCTTCCACTGAGTGACAGAAACAGAGGAAATACATTCCCCATATTTAAAGATGTCGCCAAACTTTGCCGACCAATAGACGGAGAACGAATTGACCAGCAGCTATGCAGTTCTTTAGGTAAGTAGAGATTGCCCAAATGAAACTATTGAAAGTAAAAAAATATATATATACTTTTTTTTTAAAGCCTGAACTGCAGCTTTAATGTGACGTAACCTAAGGTAACATCATGTTAAGGCTAACATTTTCAAAGGACAATAATGTAACAACACCAAAAAGGAAAGTGTTTCTCTCCACAGAGGCATATGGAAACTGGAAAACTCAGTTGCGTGCTCTCTCTAAATACCTTATACTGGGCATTAGATTAAGACGTGGTAAGTGTGACTAGCATAGAGAATTATTATAGTAAGTATAGCTGGTAACCCCTAAATAAGTGGTAAGTGTGACTAGCATAGAGAATTATTATAGTAAGTATAGCTGGTAACCCCTAAATAAGTGGTAAGTGTGACTAGCATAGAGAATTATTATAGTAAGTATAGCTGGTAACCCCTAAATAAGTGGTAAGTGTGACTAGCATAGAGAATTATTATAGTAAGTATAGCTGGTAACCCCTAAATAAGTGGTGACAAGTAATCTGGTACATAATACAAACTTTGCTTTATTTTACAAACAAAATAAAATAATGGAGCTGAGTGAAATCACCACACAATTGGTGATAGTTAAAACCACTGAAAAATCCTAAACAGGTGCTGATATAAACAAATTCTGTTAATCATAGGTTTGTACTTGAAATATTAAATACAAACTAATTCCCCTTGTGGCAGTTTTAATGTGGGGAGTCTGTGTTTTGGCAGAGTTTGAGTCAGGCCTGTTATCAACAATAATGTTAAGTCATGTTTTCTTATGTAACGAGCATAGTGTTAAGTATAATGGTCATTAATGATAATGAGATGTAAATTAGGCATTATCATACATGAACAGGATAATTCTGTTTGGCAACTGTGTGACTATTTGCAACGACCATTTCACCGCAAGGTTTAGGCTTTTTAGGGATAGGGGAAAAGGTTAGGTTAGGGTTAAGATTGGGCTCAGGGGTCAAGGTTAGGAATATTAGGGTCAGGGGTTAGCGAATAGGGTTTTTAGGTTAAGTGTTTAAGGTTAGGATTAGAGGTTAAGGTCCTAGGTTGTAGTTCGCAGCATTACACAAAATGGCCCGTTACACAAAATCTGTTGTAGCGAACTGTCCTACCAGCCAACTGTCCGGTGACCAAATAGCCATTGCAAACAGCTTTGGCTAACTGTCCTAGACCCCCTTACTATACCATCTCATATTCACCCAAGTCTTCTACGGTTACCGCCGGGACTAAACGTTACATTAGTTTATTTCTAAACTTGCCGTTGTTCACAACCAGTACCTGAAGTAGGGCTTTTGTTTTGTCTGGGTGACTAACGCCATAATTAAACTAACATAGGGTTATTTCTCGGCATTAGTTCCCTCTCCTCCTTTTTCACTCCACTTCAGCAAAGCCCTATTTCTAGGTCTGGGTAGGAGTGATGCCATTACCAACACTGACATAATGTCACTGTGACAGGGCCTCAACCCCTGTCTAAATAGGGCTCCAAATAGAAAGCCTGTACCTGGCTGCTGAGCTCAGCAGGGATCTTGTTAATTGCAGCTCAAGCCAATTAAACAGTCAGGTAGAAAAGCCTCCTGCTTAAACTGCAGGAGATCTCTAGCACTAAGGAAGTGGGTGCTGCCAGAGAGAGATCCCAAGGAACCAGACCCTCAATCCCAGGACACAGTGGTCCCTGGAACCCACAATAGGGTGCACACCAACCAAGACCTGACCTGATATACAGAGCCCCTGATAACAGGGATCTCTTGAGACTTTGGGTCAGAGGTTGGTAAGATGCTTATGCAGATAGGGACTGGGAAGTATGAGTTAGCCCGTACAAAGGGATAGACTGTTTGTTTATTGGTATGCTGCCATAAAGCTCTGTTGTTTAAGCTACCAGCTAAATAAAAGCCAATGTTTATTTTCCCCAAATCTGTCTCCCTAGTTATACCTTGGCACTAGTCTCCTACAGTCACGTTATTGAAACATAACGTAACATTATGCTACAATAACATGGTGCTAAGCCTATGCCAATGATATTTAGTTTGGATATTAGTTTTGCATATAATTAGCTGTAACTCAGGGACTATAACCTCCATGACTGTTTTAGGTAACATTATGAGCCCTGATGTAACAGAGCGTTGTGAATCTGGACCTAAGAGTGACAATATTTCTACAAAAGTCAACTACATGGATAAGTTGTAAAAAAAAAAAAAAATAGTTTTACTATAATATTCCTATAATATTAAATACACATGAAGAAAACCTGTGAGGTTTTTATAGCTCTGTACAAACTGTAACAATGTGTATGAATAACACTCTTCGTGCATTAAAAGTGTAATCTCTCTCACAAAAGACACAGCAATTCACAGAATTTAACAAAATGTTGAGCAGCCTGTTTTTACAGCTTGAAATACTGTATCTCTTTTGAATTAAAATTGTTCACATGTAACCGTCATTTCCTATGGAGATAATGGCATTCAATTGTGTTTTATGCCCCAAAACTACAAGCACACAACCCCTGAGAACTATATAAGTTAATGTCACTGCAGAGTGTATAACACATGTACTCTATTCATTTCTTAATGTTGTTATTTTGTTGTTGCTGCGATCATTCCATAGATTTCTTTCTTATTATTTGTTGCCAGAAAGTTATATTAATTTGCATTTTTACTACCACACTAATTTAACCTTTTATAATAGAGTAGACAATCTATGTTTTATCATTTGTCACTATGAACTTAATTACCTTGGCACTTTGCAGCTCTCAAGAACAGAGTATCTTCTTTACTAGGCTGCGTGTTAAAGGCCGTAATAATTACTCTCGCATAAAATGCTATCATAAATCCATTCTTGTGAGTGCTTTTTCTTAAAAACCATCAGATGGCAAAGGTTGTTAAACCTCTCCTGGCTATGCTTAACCTCACTAAATGGCATTATGGGGGATTTTACTGTACTAATGCTATAGTTACAGGTGCAATGTCACTAAGTTAGCAAAAAAAAAAAACATTTTGTAAATATTTAAAAAATGTAATGGACTTCCTTAATCTAACAGTGCTAAAAACAACGTATTTTGATTCTCTGGAAATTACACTAAAAAGAGTCCTCTGATTGGGGAATTGTGTTGTCAATCAAGTATTTCCTTTACCCTTATCCCACTCTGCCCTTATCAGAGAGCCACTAGACATAAGGGGAGGAGAGAGAGGAAGGCAGGGGTCAGACAGGGCAAGATGTTTTTGTAAGCACAAAGTTTAGATGGTCACCGTCCACCCCTAGTTCCAGCTACTGTACTGATGCAAACATTCACTAACACACACAGTTACACGTACAGACACACTGTTGCACACACACATCTTTACTATATATTTCTGAAAGCGTCATATGTTTCCGTGTCTGTATGTGTCTCCCTGTGTCCCTTCCTGTGTCCCTAGCGGCAATCCCATTGGACCTTGGGCCAGGCCAATGAGATTGCTCCCTTGGCCCGCCCGCCCCCGCACACCTATCATTGGCCTGAGGCGGAGTGACGGGCCAAAGGAGAGACGGAGAGACACACACACACACACCACCCCCCCCTCCACCACGCTCTCTGCGGCTCTCCCCTCACATAGGCCGCTCCCCCAGCTGACCATCCCCGAGAGCGCTCCCCACGGCTCTCACCACCCATAGGCCACTCCCTCACCCGGCGCTCTCCCTCACCCCCCACCCGCTCACCCCCCCACTCTCCCCCCCCCGCCCGCTCACCCCCTCCCCCCCGTTCTCCCCCCCGCTCACCCCCCGCCTCGCTTATACCCCCCCACCCACACATACAGAGCACGCTCTCTGCGTCTCTCCCCTTACACAGACTGCTCCTCCGGCTGTCTCCGCCTCTCCCCGCGAAAGGCACAGCACCTCCTCACCGGAGCGTCTCAGCCTCTCCGCTGAGGAGCCCGAGGAGGAGGAGGAGGAGGGCGGCCGGTACCCAGAGGAAGAGGAGCGCGGCCGTGTGCAAGGTCAGTAAACGCAGGGGAATGGGTTATTAAACGCGTCCCTGACTCCCCCTGCCCTTTGCCCCCCCTACCCTCCCTGCCCCCCCTACCCTCCCTGTCCCCCCTACCCTCCCTGTCCCCCCCTACCCTCCCTGCCCCCCTACCCTCCATGCCCCCCCTACCCTCCCTGCCCCCTACCCTCCCTGCCCCCCCTACCCTCCCTGTCCCCCCTACCCTCCCTGCCCTCCCTACCCTACCTGCCCCTTGCCCCCTGCCCCCCCTGCCATTTGCCCCCTGCCCTCCCTGCCCTTTGCCCCCTGCCCTCCCTCCCCCTGCCCTTTGCCCACTGCCCTTTGCCCCCTGCCTTCCCTCCCCCTGCCCTTTGCCCCCTGCCCTCCCCTGCCCTTTGCCCCCTGCCCTCCCTCCCCCTGCCCTTTGTCCCCTGCCACTCTCCATCTGCCCCTCCTTCCCCTGCCCCCCCAGCCCTTTGCCCCCTGCCCCCCCAGCCCATTGCCCCCTGCCCTTTGCCCCCTGCCCTTTGCCCCCTGCCCTCCCTCCCCCTGCCCATTGCCCCCTGCCCTCCCTCCCCCTGCCCTTTGCCCCTGCCCTCCCCCTGTCCTTTACCCTTTGCCCCCTGCCCTCCCTCCCCCTGCCCTTTGCCCCCGGCCCTCCCTCCCCCTGCCCTTTGCCCCCTGCCCTCCTGCCCTTTGCCCCCTGCCCTTCCTCCCCCTGCCCTTTGTCCCCTGCCGCCCTCCACCTGCCCCCCCAGCCCTTTTCCCCCTGCCCCCCTAGCCCTTTGCCCCCTGCCCCCCCAGCCCTTTGCCCTTTGCCCCTCCCTGCCCTTTGCCCCTCCCCTCCCTGACCTTTGCCCCTCCCTGCCCTTTGCCCCGCCCCTCCCTGCCAACCCACCCCTCCCTGCCCCCCACCCCCACCCCCCCTGCACTCCCTGCCCCCCTCCCCTCCCTGCCATTTGCCCCCCACCGCCCCTCCCTGCCCTTTGCCCCCCCGCCCCTCCCTGCCCATTGCCCCCCACCCCTCCCTGCCCTTTGCCCTCCCTGCCCCTCCCTGCCCTTTGCCTCCCTGCCCTTTGCCCTCCCCACCCTTCGACGCCCCTTGGCCCCCCCTGCCCTTCCACTCCCCTCCCCCTTCCACTCCCCTACCCCCCCCGCCCTTCCACTCCATGCCCCCTGCCCTTCCACGCCCGGGCAACGCCGGGTATATCAGCTAGTTAATAATAATTCACATACAAATATACGGATAAAAACACAGTACACACTGACAAAGTCAGAATATGAAGTAAGGGGGAGGTCTGACATAACAGCACTGGGATCTAAGCAACCATTTTGAGTCAGTATCCATCTTTGGTGCCTGATATTGTCTATTGTCTGTATGAAAGTGAAATGAACATTAGTTTAAAATACATTTTTTCTTCTGAAGTTCCAATTGATATTGAGCGGTTCAGCTAAGCCAAAAACCTTGAGAACAAGAGCAATGTGCCAATGTTATGAAAATACGAGACAGATAGGCACTGTCCAAGGGGGGGGGGGCAATGAGTTCTGTATGTAGAGTAGAAGTCACTGGCTTGTATAAGGAATATTAGCTGAGTCATTTCATTTCATTTATGCATCCCATAATAATATTATTAACTCGATGTGTTCGTGTGCATAGTTTGTTTACCTTTTACGCTTACGTAGTGACGACACGCAACCTTGTAGAGGGGGCGTGGGTTTAGTACTGTATTTTGTGTATAAATAAGGCCTGTATGCTACCATGTCTTTGGGAGAGATTTATTTTGAAACCCTCCTCTGCGTGTGCACCGCACAAAGCAAATAAACTTATCTGTCATTCTGCAAAACATATCCTCAGACTTGTGTTGTTATTCACAACTTCTACAGATGGCGCCCAGAATAGAAACCCAGAAATACCGGAAGCTGAGCACCTGAAAAAAAACACTCCTCGGTCACTCAAATCTGAGTGCTCATAAGAATCAAGGTAAAAGGCACCTTTTGAGGAAAGCCTGAGTTTAAAAAGTTGTTTTGAGTGATGTGTAGAGAGATGTGTTTTGAAGGGTGTCTCAATCTGTGTTGACGGGTTAACCTAGCAGTGTCAAATAAGTTTATTTGTCTGTTCCTGTATCCATTTTAAAGTGTTATAGATGTTAAGTTTTATTGGGATTAAGGTGAGAGTCCCGTTAAAAGTTTTGGTGTTTTGGTGATGAAGGTGAGTGTTTATATGCTTAAGGGATTGTTTTCAGACTGTCCTGGGTTGTGATAAATATTTTTGTTGTCTGAGCAGGAAGGGTCCCTGATTGTACATTTGCTCTGTGTTGTCATTAACATACCAAATGAGGTTATTTATGGATATCTGTTTAGAAGGTCTTATCTGTATCCATGTTATAAAAGTATAAGGTTTATCAGGACTGGGTTGGACCCGCTGAAGTAATTTAAGTGTTTTCTTGGGTATAGTTATGGTGAAAAAATATGATTGGGGAACAGTCTCGTGACAGGTCCTTATTTGCATATTTCAGAACAATAACATGCCAAAAGAGTTGTACGTAAGCAGCTTGCGCTGATTATTGTATCAGGTGTATTGTACAGGTCAATTAAATGTGATTACTGTAACAGGAGAATAATGGGAAACCAAAGTTCTCAAAATTTGCCGTTAGAGGTTGTGTGTCTGCAGACAAAAATAATAAGGATTGGATACAGAGAACAAGAAGACACAATATAAATATGTTTTGTTGGCCAATGAAAACACATGCAAGTTCAATGAAAATACACATGCAAGTCCCAGTGAAAAACATGCCACCCCAATGAAAAAAGTTTGTTTGCAATAAATTACTATGGAAGGAAGCGTGAAGCTATGAGTAGCCGCACCGGTTTTCTTATTCGTAAGAATGCGAACGGAAGGGCTCATAGTGGAACCTTCTAACTTTCAGTAATCCCTGTGTGTCTGTGGTAGTATAAATCTTTGAATTTTATGAGCTTTTTGTGGATAAAGTCAAGCATGGCAGGCCCGGCTGGCGGACGCCGCACAAATCAGTTATGAACGTATCAGCTTTTCCTTCCATTTCCCCACATGCAATAAGTGGTTATAAATCATTTCCTGATATAAACTCAGGTTTCGGTGCCGGCAAGTAAAATTGTTGCGCCCTTAATGGAGAGTGGTTAGATGGATTTGATACCCTAATGAATTTTTCCTGAATGATTACCTGTGTGAAAGATAAACCATGCTACGGATCACCTGTGTGCACAAATCACCATCCAAAAACTTGCAAGTACGTACGAAAACATGAATATTTTTTGCTCACAATGAAATCAAATGTCTGCAAGAAAGAGGATCAAAATCGCAGCAGCACACAGCGTGCCCACACTTTTTCTCCAGCGCGAGGAATGTGCTAAGATACGAACTTTAACTCAGAAAGCTCCGGAGCATCAGAGTAGTTTTAAAGTCAGGTTATTTATGAGAATAAAGAAAGAGAAGGGAACTTTTATTAATATAGTTGCAGGGTGAAATTGTTGGGTAATAGGGGAGAAATGTTTTTCTTTTATTTATTTGTTATTTTTGTGATGTTTCGCTGTGTGTGAGAGAAGTTTTTTGTATTGTGTGTGTTCTGTATTGTGTTTAACGAGTAAAAACACATTTCAATTTTATTTCTATGGGATAAGGATATGTTTGGGAATATTTTGTGTTCAAAAATGTGGGTAAAAAATCATAAGCATTGTTTGAAGTATATATTGTACTGTATGTTTTTATGTATATAACGCCATTAATATGCACAGCGCTTCACAGGAGTGGTGCACATCGTAATCATATAGGTATCAAATGGTAAGGGTAAGAGGTCATGGAATAAGTGATCCAGACATAAAAGTAACATTAAGGAAGAGAAGTCCCTGCTCTGAGGAGCTTACAATCTAATTGGTAGGTAGGGAAAGTGTATAGAAATAGTAGGATTTGATTAGCAGCCAGGAGAGGAATTTCAGGAGGGGAAACGCAGAATCAGAGTTTAAGAGTAGAGTGATTCTGGCAGCAGCGTTTGGGAGAGATAGTAGGTAAGACAGGTGAAAGTCAGGAAGCTGGGATAGCAGGGGATTACAGTAATCAAGATGGGAGAGAATGAGGGTCTGAATCAGAGTTTTTAATAGTTGAGCAACAGAGGAACAGGTGTATCTTTGTGATATTGTGGAGGAAAAAGCGACAGTTATAGAAATGTTTTGAATGAAAGAGGAGAATATGAGAGAGGAGTTGAGGGCTTAAGGCCAGGGTGGTGACCTAGCTGCAGTCTTTTTGTCTTCCGATGGTGAGCATCCACCACAAGCACTTCGGTCTTATCAGAATTCAACCTCAACTAACTGGCACTCATCCACTCTAAGAGCTCAGATAAACATTTATTGAAGACTAATAATGGGTCATTAGTACCTGGTGCAAAAGACAAGTAGAGTTGATTGTCATCTGTATATCAGTGATAATCAGACTGTATGGCCTGGGTTATGTCACTTAGTGGCAGCATTACAGTGCAAACAACATAGGAGATAGGATAGAACCCTGACAGGAGCATTGGTGCAGAGGAGTACACTCCTAAAGATACTCTCTGTGACATGCCAGTAATAGAAGATCTGAACCACTTGAGAACATTGTGAAGGCAGGGGTAAATGTGACTGTTTTTAATAAAGGTCAAGCCTGCCACTAACCATACCTTTCAGTAATACACCTGTATTATGTTTGTGTATACAGGTGTATATATCTGTATTGTCAGCCTGGTAAGAGCACTTCAGGAACCGGGGTTAATGTTATGTTCAGCTGGAATGTTGCAAAGTGGTCTGTGATCTTTCCAAGTAACGCTTTTCACAGAACTGTGTTTGTTGTTGCATTTCCACCCACCAATCAGGGGCTGGGTCATATTTAAACACCTGGGGGGAGATCAGGGGCTGAGTCATATTGCAAACACCTGGGGGGAGAGAGATCCCTATCTAGATCAGATAAGATCAAATCAGCTTTAGCTGTGCATTCAGAGCTTTTTATTTGAGGCAGCTGGGAGTAACTGGGAGAAGCTGCAGTCTGCAGGAAGAAAGAACAGGCAGGTCTCTACACCCAGGTCTATAGGGTAACCCCAGTTTTAGGTGTGTGTTGTTTTGTTGTAAATAGTTGTGGATATTTCTTTATCCAATAAATTAGTTTTATAAACTATGTGTTTCTGTCTGCCAAATTGATCCCTGGTCTGATAGTTCTGGTCTCCCATGACAAACATGACATTAGATTACATGAAGATACAAAATAACCCGGAAAGTAAGTGTTTCCGGGATGTGGTTTTGTAAAACCGAACAATCACCCTGTTTACAGGTTTCGGATTTCAAATCTGCGAACACGCCCATCCTTAATATACATTATACATATTTGCACATGTATAAGATACATACATATTTTGATACTGTTATCTACTTATGATATTGAGAACCTTGCCCTTCTTGCATATCTGGGATCTACATCTCTCTATAACTTTACAAAACAGGGAAATGTTGAATAAGAAATAGAGTTGATTTGTCTACTGTTAGGATACGTTTTCATTGTTTAATGCTCCATTACTGTACATTTTATGAGTTTGAAAGGTTTCAGACACTAATATATGCATGTGCAGGTTGCAAACAAAGCCTGTTTCGGAGCTAAGATTATACACAAAATAAGTCTCAGCCTCCCTACTCCTAATACCTCCATTTATTCTTCCATAATTCCTGTCATTTCGTAATACAATTGTTCCTGTGTAGCTGAACTATTTTAAAATCCACAATTCAAAGTCAGATTGATTTGGCTTGTTTGATGTGGTTAAGACAATCTGCCAGTGCATTAGTCTGAGGTAGTGGAAGGAAATAAAGGGACTATTAAAATCTAAGTACTGTAACTACCACATCTAAAGATTTTAGACCAAAGGAGTTTTTTCTTGGGTTTTATAATGATCATTGTAAATCAAGTTCGTTTTTATCACGACTGTTGGATATTAAAACCCTTTCTTTGCACTAGATGCTAATGCATATGTTTTTGAAGGGGAAGTCTCACTTGGCTCAAGCAACAAGGTAATTTGCTTTCTTAAAAGCAGTCATTCTTAACTCCATTTCTGCCAAGTATTTCCTACTCCTTGTCACAGGAGCAATAATGTGAAGTTAAGGAGAAGTCTGGGCCCGTGTGAGGTCCTGCTCAGTAGAGATGGGCAAAGTTTTTGTTTTTTTTGGATTTCGATCCGCTACAGATGTGTGTGTGTGTGTGTGTATCAGTGTGTGTGTGTGTGTGTATCAGTGGGTGTGTGTGTGTGTATCAGTGGGTGTGTGTGTATCAGTGGGTGGGTGTATCAGTGGGTGTGTGTGTGTGTGTGTATCAGTGGGTGTGTGTGTGTGTGTATCAGGGTGTGTGTGTGTATCGTGTGTGTGTGTGTGTATCGTGTGTGTGTGTGTATCGTGTGTGTGTGTATCATGTGTGTTTTTGTATCATGTGTGTGTGTGTGTATCATGTGGGTGTGTGTGTGTGTATCAGTGTGTGTGTGTGTGTGTGTCGTGTGTGTGTCGTGTGTGTGTGTGTATCGTGTGTGTGTGTGTGTGTATCGTGTGTGTGTGTGTGTGTGTCATGTGTGTGTGTGTGTATCATGTGTGTGTGTGTATCATGTGTGTGTGTGTGTGTGTGTGTGTGGGTGGGTATCAGTGGGTGTGTGTGTGTGTGTATCATGTATGTGTGTGTGTGTATCTGTGTGTGTGTGTGTATCAGTGGGTGTGTGTGTGTGTGTATCAGGGTGTGTGTGTGTATCGTGTGTGTGTGTGTATCGTGTGTGTGTGTGTGTGTATCGTGTGTGTGTGTGTGTATCATGTGTGTGTGTATCATGTGTGTGTGTGTATCATGTGGGTGTGTGTGTGTGTGTGTGTGTGTGAGTGTGTGTGTGTGTGTGTGTGTGTGTGTGTGTGTGTATCGTGTGTGTGTGTGTGTGTGTGTGTATCGTGTGTGTGTGTGTGTGTGTGTGTATCGTGTGTGTGTGTGTGTGTGTATCGTGTGTGTGTGTGTGTGTGTGTGTGTGTATCGTGTGTGTGTGTGTGTGTGTGTGTATCATGTGTGTGTGTGTATCATGTGTGTGTGTGTATCATGTGTGTGTGTGTATCAATGTGTGTGTGTGTGTGTGTGTGTGTGTGTATCATGTATGTGTGTGTGTGTGTGTGTATCTGTGTGTGTGTGTGTGTGTGTGTGTGTGTGTGTATCAGTGTGTGTGTGTGTGTATCAGTGGGTGTGTGGGTGTATCAGGGTGTGTATCATGTGTGTGTGTGTGTATATCAGTGGGTTTGTGTGTATCAGTGGGTGTGTGTGTGTGTATCAGTGGGTGTGTGGGTGTGGGTGTATCAGTGGGTGTGTGTGTATCAGTGGGTGTGTGTGTATCAGTGTGTGGGTATCAGTGGGTGTGGGTGTGTGTATCAGTGGGTGTGGGTGTGTGTGTATCAGTGGGTGTGGGTGTGTGTGTATCAGTGGGTGGGGGTGTGTGTGTATCAGTGGGTGGGGGTGTGTGTGTATCAGTGGGTGGGGGTGTGTGTGTATCAGTGGGTGGGGGTGTGTGTGTATCAGTGGGTTGGGTGGGTGTGTATCAGTAGGTTGGGTGGTTGTGTATCAGTGGGTTGGGTGGGTGTGTATCAGTGTGTGTGTGTATGTGTGTATCAGTGGGTGTCTCCCTCACCCTCCCTGTCACTCCCTGTCTCTCCCTCTCCCTCCCTCCCTGTCTCTCCCTCTCCCTCCCTCCCTGTCTCTCCCTCTCCCTCCCTCCCTGTCTCTCCCTCTCCCTCCCTCCATGTCTCTCCCTCCCTCCCTGTCTCTCCCTCCCTCCCTGTCTCTCCCTCCCTCCCTGTCTCTCCCTCCCTCCCTGTCTCTCCCTCCCTCCCCGTCTCTCCCTCTCCCTCCCTCCCCGTCTCTCCCTCTCCCTCCCTCCCCGTCTCTCCCTCTCCCTCCCTCCCCGTCTCTCCCTCTCCCTCCCTCCCCGTCTCTCCCTCTCCCTCCCTCCCCGTCTCTCCCTCTCCCTCCCCGTCTCTCCCTCTCCCTCCCTCCCTGTCTCTCCCTCTCCCTCCCTCCCTGTCTCTCCCTCTCCCTCCCTCCCTCCCTGTCTCTCCCTCTCCCTCCCTCCCTGTCTCTCCCTCTCCCTCCCTCCCTGTCTCTCCCTCTCCCTCCCTCCCTGTCTCCCTCTCTCTCTCTCCCCCTCTGTCTCCCTCTCTCTCGCTCCCCCTCTGTCTCCTTCTCTCTCGCTCCCCCTCTGTCTCCCTCTCTCTCGCTCCCCCTCTGTCTCCCTCTCTCTCGCTCCCCCTCTGTCTCCCTCTCTCTCGCTCCCCCTCTCCCCCTGTCTCCATCTCTCCCCGTCTCCCTCTCTCCCCCGTCTCCCTCTCTCCCCCCGTCTCCCTCTCTCCCCCGTCTCCATCTCTCCCCCCGTCTCCATCTCTCCCCCCGTCTCCATCTCTCCCCCCGTCTCCCTCTCTCCCCCCGTCTCCCTCTCTCCCCCTCTCTCCCTCTCTCCCCCTGTCTCCCTCTCTCCCCCTGTCTCCCTCTCTCCCCCTGTCTCCCTCTCTCCCCCTGTTTCCCTCTCTGCCCCTGTCTCCCTCTCTCCCCCTGTCTCCCTCTCTCCCCCTGTCTCCCTCTCTCCCCCTGTCTCCCCCTGTCTCCCTCTCTCCCCGTCTCCCTCTCTCTCTCGCTCCCCCTCTTTCTCCCTCTCTCTCGCTCCCCCTCTGTCTCCCTCTCTCTCGCTCCCCCTCTGTCTCCCTCTCTCTCGCTCCCCCTCTCCCCCTCTCCCCCTGTCTCCATCTCTCCCTGTCTCCCTCTCTCCCCCGTCTCCCTCTCTCCCCCCGTCTCCTTCTCTCCTCCCCGTCTCCCTGTCTCCCTCTCTCCCTCTCTCCCCCTGTATCCCTCTCTCCCCCTGTCTCACTCTCTCCCCCTGTCTCCCCCTGTCTCCCCCTGTCTCCCTCTCTCCCCCTGTCTCCCTCTCTCCCCCTGTCTCCCCCTGTCTCCCCCTGTCTCCCTGTCTCCCCGTCTCCCTCTCTCTCCCCCTGTCTCCCTCTCTCTCCCCCTGTCTCCCTCTCTCTCCCCCTGTCTCCCTCTCTCCCCCTGTCTCCCTCTCTCCCCCTGTCTCCCTCTCTCCCCCTGTCTCCCTCTCTCCCCGTCTCTCTCTCCCCGTCTCTCTCTCCCCCTGTCTCCCTCTCTCTCCCCTGTCTCCCCCTCTCTCCCCTGTCTCCCCCTCTCTCCCCTGTCTCCCTCTCTCTTCCCCTGTCTCCCTCTCTCTCCCCCTGTCTCCCTCTCTCTCCCCCTGTCTCCCTCTCTCTCCCCCTGTCTCCCTCTCTCTCCCCCTGTCTCCCTCTCTCCCCCTGTCTCCCTCTCTCCCCCTGTCTCCCTCTCTCCCTCTGTCTCCCCCTGTCTCCCCCTGTCTCCCTCTCTCCCCCTGTCTCCCTCTCTCCCCCTGTCTCCCTCTCTCCCCCTGTCTCCCTCTCTCCCCCTGTCTCCGTCTCCCTCTCTCCCCCTGTCTCCCTCTCTCCCCCTGTCTCCGTCTCTCCCCCTATCTCCGTCTCCCTCTCTCCCCTGTCTCCGTCTCCCTCTCTCCCCCTTTCTCCGTCTCTCTCTCTCCCCCTGTCTCCCTCTCTCTCTCTCCCCCTGTCTCCCTCTCTCTCTCTCTCTCCCCCTGTCTCCCTCTCTCTCCGTCTCCCTCCCTGTCTCCCTCCCTGTCTCCCTCCCTGTCTCCCTCTCTCTCCGTCTCCCTCCCTGTCTCCCTCTCTCTCCGTTTCCATCCCTGTCTCCCTCTCTCTCCGTCTCCCTCCCTGTCTCCCTCTCTCTCCGTCTCCCTCCCTGTCTCCCTCACCCTCTATGTCTTATCTTAACTGCCGTATACCTACATTGAAGTAACCTACCCTTCTTTCTTCCAGATCTGACTCAAGTTTCACGCGGGAGACATCGGAAGACAGGTAGGGAACACCTCCCCACCAGTATAATACCTTGAGGGACTGCGGATCAGGTAAGATCCCAGGCGGGATTGCTGCTTTAGAAATTGTGAAGAGGGGGCGTCCTGACACTGGTTAAGGGGTTCAGATTCATTCACATCTGGGTTTTTTTTTTTCCGATTAGTGAGGTCATCCGACGCACGCGCACACACGCACATAACAAGGACTAATGGTAGTAAAGTATAAGTGTACTACAATAAATAAACTGTTATGTAGAAAAAAAAATGTGTCCCGGTTTTTCATTTTCAAAATCTGGTCACCCTAGATATTAACATAAACTGGTAGTCCCGCCCATTGGCCAATCAGCAAAGACCATTTCAGCCAATGAGAAGTATGGATTTGTTCAACCATCCAATCCGAAACCAGTAAAGGGTATTTATATGGACAATGAAGCTTTAGCTACAGATCGGACTCCTGACGAAGCTGCCACGCCAGCGAAACGCGTTGAGTGAACCTTGCAGCAGTCCAGACGTGTGCCCAGCATACCCCAGAACCCGTTTTGATCCATTCTGCGATCGCCAACGAAACCGGAAGTGACGCGACGGGCCGGACCGGAAGTGACGCGACGCAACTTCGGGAGTGAGGGGGATGACACACACCTATGCTGCGCATCGATTTTTATGTGTCTAAGCACAAGTTGCTCATGTAAGTGCAATAGCAATTGCCTATTTTCAATATATCTAACGTGAACATACAATGTTGCACTAGAGTCGTCTTTTTCATTCTATTGAGGGTTGTCCTGCTGACATCAGGGAGTGTCCACAAGCCAGACCCCCCTGCACAGTGCTGAATCCATACACTGCATCTATTGCTGTTTCAAAAGCTGTATTACAACAGGCAGAATGTGAGTTTCCATTCATGATTCCTGTGTTGATTGCTGTACCTGTATAGACATACCACACTATATTTATTTTTCCTTTGCATATATATGGTGACACCTGCGCTCCCCACAAGCTTCTCTTCAACATTCAAGAAAGGAGAAATCTGGAACTTCTCCAAAGAGGGTTGAGCAGCGAAGTTTGCCATTATTATATTTGAGCACACTTATATATCACATAATTTTATTTATTGATTTATTTATTTATTTTCACCTTCATTAGTAGCGCCTCACAATTTCTGTTTTGAACCCTAGATAAAAGGCAGGAAGTATCTGGTTTTCAGTGCCCCTGTTGGAGTCTGAGGAACACAGATTACAGAGGTTCCGCCCGCAGGGATCCAGGCTTGTTAACCACAGAGTTTGCCTGGCTACAGTGGGGAACCAACAGCCCACATAGCAGAGAAGCCTGTACAGATAGGGCAAAGGACTTACTGGGAACAGCAGGACTTCACTGCCTGCATCTTAACGTGCCTGGAGAAATCAGAGACGCCGGAGCAGAACACACAGATAAGACTTTCTATATTGTTCCCTGGTCTTGGTACTGTTTTATGTTTTGGGGTTGTTAACCAGCTTAGCTAGTGACCCAGTTAGAAAGAGCCGGAGTAATGTTTATTTAGTTTCCCTGAAGGGTATAGGTGTTTTTATGATTTATGTGTTACCTTAAGGGGCAGTATCCACAATGTTTTAGTTGTTTTTGTGGAGAATAAAAACACTCATTATTATGGTTTACCCAAAAATGCATGTGTGGACTTATACCTGACCTCGCCTACAGGCCGCTCCGTCACAGGGTGTGAAAGGCCTTGTGCAGGATTTCTCTTCACAGCAGCCTGCTCTCTACAGCGGTTCAGTGTGTGTGTCTGGATCAGAGAGAACATTAGACTGCTGTTAATTGCCTCACGCAGAGATTAACAAGTTCCCTGCTGCACTCACCAACTAGAGACAGGCTTTTCTTATAAAAGCCTTTAGACGGGGAAAGACCCCGTCACAATGACCCAGAGAAATTATTTCTGTGAATTTGAAAACTGGTGGAGGAAACAATAGTGTTTGTGATTAGGGCAGAAAAAGGTACAAGCAATTTGTACAAGTAAAATGGTTGAGTTCATTATAAAAACAGGTAGTTATGCTGCTTGCTTATGCATGAGACAACCCGATTCATGGGAGCATGCAGAGAAAGCCATTGTCCCACTGGACAGCTTTGAAGAAACATCGCCAAGCAGCCAGGTTTTGGATCAATAAGGTTGGCTAAGGTCATTTGCAAACATGACTTATGCACAAGCTAAATGAGGCTGCAGTTATGCAGTTGGAGTATTCATCGAATCAACTGTGACTCATAGGAGTGGATTGAAGAAACCAAAATCCCACTAGACAACTTTGAAAAAGATGTCAGGTTTTGGATCAATAAGGCTGGTCAAGTTCACAGCAAACATAATTTTTGGATTTATAAGCTACATTCAGATCAATCAATATGTTACTGCAGGGAAGCCAAGCTCAATGAAACCTTTCCAGAGGCACCAATGAGGCTGTATGGTTCCTATTGACCAGTTGCAAGGCTTAATCAGGGACCAGTTGAACCGTTCCAGCTGAGAAGGTTTTCGGGCTTTCCTTATTGCTTATGTAATGTATGAGGTGATTTGCATTTAATGAGTGCAATTAAGAGACATATGGGTGTAATCTCCACGCATTCCATTATCTTTGCTCGCTTGTGGCCCTCAAGGACATAAGTTAGGACTGGGGTGGCAGGTAGTTTTACAGAGATGTACATTAATTGCAGGGATATGCAAAAAAAGATTATAATGAACTATGGAAACTTACCGGTAGACTTGATGGTAAGTAAGAAATGTAACAGGTTGCCTGGCTACAGACAAATAGATCGATTTACGAAGCTCAAGCTATGTATGTACAGTATGTATGTATGTCTTTTATTTATATAGCGCCTGTAACAAGGACTTGTCCCTATTGAAGAAACTGTCTCTAAATCCAGCAGGGAGCTGGTTAACTGCAGCCGGGCAATTAACCAGACTCCACTAGGTTAATTAGATCTCTTATAAAAAGCCTTGTGAGAAATAGAGAGAGATTTTCCTCAGCACACAAGGGTGCTGACATGAGGAGAGTGGTGTAAGGAATCCACACCTCAGTTTACTTTTTGCCTTGCCTTACAGACCTGTGCAGCCCGGAGACACTGCTCCTGATATTTACTGCAGCTTCACCCTGGGTTCACTCATTAAAGCTATGCTGTCACACGCCCCTTCTGCTATTGGTTCACTGACCTTTAAAGACAGCCTTCCCCACAATGCTCCCTGCCGAGCATAGTCCTTCCTGGATGTCACAAGTGTTCTGCCACAAGCCCTTGGCTTGTCTGTGTATGTATTAACCTCTCTAGTTGTTATTCCCTAGTTCCTGAGGCCTGCTGCTAGTCTTCATGCAGGGGCCTGTATTTCCTGATTATCCTGTGTATCCTGAGGCCGGCTGCTAGTCTCATGCAGTGGCCTGTTCCTGTGCTGAAGCGGAGTACTCTTCATGTTAACTTCAGATCCCTGTTTCCTGAGGCCGGCTGCTAGTCGCACGCAGCGGCCTGTTCCTGTCTCCTGTGCTGAAGCAGAGGTCTCTCCAGTGTTGACTTATGCTTCCTGTTTCCTGAGACCTGCTATCCTTCTACTGCAGAGCCTATCTACTGGTTCCTGGGGCCTGCTGCTCATTCTCCATTGCAGAGGCCGTGTCCGGGTTTCCTGTGCTGAAGCGGAGGATTCTCCAGTGCGTACTTCAGCTTCCAGTTTCCTGAGGCCGGCTGTCCCTCCCTAGTAGAGGCCGGTCTACGAGTCCTGAGGTCTGTAGCTCTCTCTCTCCTTACACAGGCCCGCTCTGGACTCTTGCGCTGAAGCACTGGTTTACCAGTGCTGCCTGGCGGTGTGCCCACTCCGGTCTGCCTATCCCTTCCTGAGAGCAGTACCATGGGCCATACTCGCCGCATGCGCAGAACCCACGCCCGCTCTCACGCTCCTAAGCTGAAGCGGGGAACTTCTGATTACCTGTTGCCGAACTCCTGCTTGAATAACGGTTACCCTGATCTCTCCTGTCCTGACCCCGGCTTGTCCACTGACGATGCTGCCTTCTCCAGTCCCGACCCTGCTACGTACGACTACGAACTGCGCAATCCGGATCAGCCTGCGCGTTCTAAGGTTGGTGCTCATACAAGAAACAGAAGAAAAGGTGGGGGAGCACAATGTGAGGAGGATGTAGTATCTTTCACTGACGGTCAATGCGGTGTTTTAGACTCTATTGATCCCTCATAGAAAGAAAAACTCCTTGAATAGGGAGTTTACGTATTGTGTATAATCACAGGGTGTAGATGGAATAATAAATAAACTTACACGGCCTTGTGTAAGTTGTATCCCATCAAGGTTTCTTTGACTTCTTTCCGCGTCTTGCTTCTGAGTGGTAGTACTGCTTTCTTACTGGTCCTCTTTTCTCCTTTGGGTCGGTGGATTCTTGACTGTAATTCGCCTCTCGTGCGGATGTGAGTGTAAACAAAAAAGGCAATTAGGCGCATACATACACAAGTTTGCTGCGGTATGGGGGTGGAATAATATGATGTTGCAAGTATCAAATATTGATTGATAATAACCCACTCACAAGGCCTAATGTGAGCGATCTCATATAGCTGTATCTTTGTAAACACCAATGCAATAAACAGATCCTTGGGTGGATAACATATAGCCAAGGACCCAGGCTCAAATGTTCAAACCTGGTGAGAGAGGGATATAGGGATATAACAAAAATACTCACACGGGCCAGTGTGAGCACACACTCATAGAGGTATCTTTGATACTCCAACGTCAATGATGGTAGGTAGACACCTACGGTCTACACACAATCTCTAGTGGACTCAGGGACACTGAACACTTATGGGAAGTGAAATCTTTATTTTAACTATCATAGAATAAACAATACACTTTAAACAGTATGGGGGTAGGAAATATAAAAATATAAAAACAAAAGAAGCCACTGATGCTTCTTGAAAAGGGAGAATAAAACAGCAAAGGGAATAGTGGGTGATAGGTGGGTACAAAGTCTCTTTTCTCCGCGTCCGGATGAAGAGAGTCTCCACGGCACCTCCGTTCCCTCACTGAGTGCTGCACAGTTCCAAAGTCGATGAGCTACGCGTTTCGCCCTACACAGGGCTTCCTCAGGCTCGTAAAAGGTGGAGTGGTTGGTTTCTAGTCCCTTTAAATAGGCACTGGTCCTGTCCTCCATAATTGGTAATTGGATTCCGGCTCCCTGCTTGACGGAGAGCCGCCATCTTGATTAATGCGTGTATGTCCTGTAGTGGGCGCTCGGTATGACGTCAGTTGTTTGCGCCCTCATGGTTGGAAGGCTTCCTTGCATTAATCACTGCGCATGCGCTTTTCAGATCAGTCCGTAGTCCCACAGTGTTTAATGTAATCTGTCCCGTGATTATTCTTTTCAGCAGCTTCATATGTCCGGTTCGCTCCCGTTCTGAGTTTAAATCCCTCACGGGTTTCTAAAATACACAGAAAGGGGTGTGTATGTGTCCATCTTTGTGATGGTAAAGGGAGCAAATAATTGCCATTAATAGTAGCATGATATGTGACATTTCATATAAAATACATTAGTCTTAATGTGTGATCCATCTATAAAATAGTCTCAATCTAATTGTTGTTCAATTGGTTTTGACAGTCAATAAACATGTCATCCCTTCATTATTGACAAATAAAGTCCAGACTGTGTTTAAATAGAGACTACCGTAAAGTCAGTATATGCATAAAAGTTGATATTATGATGGCATTTTCACATGCCGTGTATTTTCAAATGCCCATGTTACTGTGTGTATTGCAGATAAGGTATATAATCAAACCTAATGGAGAAAAGATTCTTAAAAAAGGGTTCTTTATATCAAAGACTTTTAAAAAATATTTAAAAAGTGTTTTAAATAGTGTTTTAAAAAAGGACAATAGGTATAGAGATTCCCAGAGTGGAGCTAAAATCTGCCCCTACTCTATATGGAGCCCTTTTGGTATCAACTTATGCAATAAGGGGTACACTAATCTAGTTTACTTATACGAAAAGGATCCCAGGATGTATACATGCATAAAGAGGCGAGAGCAAGATGTCACATAAAAGCCCCTAAATCTATGTCAATGTTCATCCCCCTTGGTGTTAAAGTTTTTAATTTATAAATCCAGAATGTTTCACGCTGGCATAATTTACGCAGCCTGTCTCCCCCTCTCCAGTGGGCATCCACTCTCTCGATCCCTTTATATGTTAGAGCCCCTGGATTACCCCCATGTACTAGACTGAAGTGTTTGGAGACGCTATGTGTCATTAGCTGCCTCCGTATATTTCCCATGTGTTCCAGTACGCGGACTCTCAAAGGTCTTGTAGAGCGCCCCACGTACTGGAGACCACATGGGCATGACAGGAGGTATACGATGTAATCTGTGCGGCAATTTAGGTGTTGTTTAATTTTAAAAACCTCTTTCGTGACATTTGAAGTAAATTCCTTCTTCTCCCCTTTCGTGACTTGTTTACAAGCCTTACAGCCGAAGCAACCAAAAAAACCCATTGGCAAAGGTAGCCAATTCTGGGTGTTAGTCACTTCTACTTTCTTGAAGACACTTGGGGCCAGTTTCGCTTTTATACAGGGGGCTTTTCTGAAGATTACTCTTGGGTGCTCATACAACCCCACCTCAGCCACGCGGTCCGACCCAGGTTTGTGGCGAGCACAACCGTGACAAGGGGTCTTGAATGCACAGAAGGACTGTGTGTTGACAGCAAGACACAAGGGGACCAGTAAACCTGCCAGAGGCTGGACCCTCAAGCACACCAAGACACCTGGACACCACTGACATGAAGGGCCACCTGCTTTATGGTACCGCAGAGACTTTGGGGTGATAAGTGGGTAAGGGACTCTCCCTCCACCTCCCCCACCAGCCTCGCAGAGAGAGACTGGGGAAGTAAGTTAGCACTTACACAGGGATAGGTGTTTGTTGTTGTTGAATATTTTTGTTTGCTGTGCTGTTTAAAGGGACAGGCTCAAGAAAGCTATATGTTAATTTCACCCTAAACAGTGAACGTTTCTCCATTACCTCTGCACACATCTCTTACAGCGCCATTAATGTACATAGCACTTCACAGCAGTAATACACGTGACAATAATACAAATAACAAATAATATAAATAACACACAAAGGGGAGAAGTGCTTCAGACATACAAGTAACATTTGGGAAAAAGAGTCCCTGCTCCAAAGAGCTTACAATCAAATTGGTAGGAAGAACGTACAGAGACAGTAAGAGGGCATTCTGGTGAGTGGTCTGCAAGGGGCCAAGGTTTAGTATGAGGTGTAAATTATCAGTCATGGAGCTACTCATATGCTTCCTTTTTTGTTTTTGTTTTTTTTAGTGTTTTGTGGTGGGTCTTAAAGGAGGATAGAGAGGGTGTTAGTCGGGTACTGAGGGGAAGGGCATTCCAGCAGTGTGGGGCAGTCAGTGAAAAAGATTTAAGGAGGGAGAGGGCTTTAGATACAAAAGGGGCAGAGAGACGACATCCTTGAGCTGGAGGGATTAATCCGATTGCAATTCTTGGAGTCAGGAAGGAATTAATTTTTCCCCTTACTGGGGTTTTGTGTTTGCCTTCCTCTGGATCAATAAGTAAGTATAGATATAGGATAAAGTATCTGTTGTCTAAATTTAGCATAGGTTGAACTTGATGGACCTACGTCTTTTTTCAACCTCATCTACTATGTAACTATGTAACTATGAGTTGGGATGGTGTATAGCGAGAAATTAGGGCTGAGATGTAAGGAGGAGCAGAAGAGTACAAGCTTTAGAAGTGAGGAGAATTGAGTGTGTGATACGGGATTTGATAGGAAGCCAGCAGAGGGATTTCAGCAGGGGAGACTCTGAGACAGATTTTGGAAATAGTAGAGTGATTCTGGCAGCAGCATTTAAGATAGATTGTAGAGGAGATAGGCGAGAGGCAGGAAGGCCGGACAGCAGGAAGTTACAGTAGTCGAGACGGGAGAGAATGAGGGCCTGAGTCAGAGTTTTTGCAGTCAAGCAACAGATTATCTTTCTATATTGCAGAGGAAAAAACGACAGGTTTTTGCTACCTAATTATCTATTCTGCTCATTAGCATCTCAGTTACTCAATATTTAATGAGTTAGTCCCTTAGAGAAGGGGAGCACAAACTGGGGGGCGCACCCCTGAGATTTTCGGGGGACGGGGGGGTGGCACTTACAGAGGCCTTGCGCTCTTCCCCAAAGCATTTAAAATAAATGCCGGGGGAGCGCGCGTGAGGCCTTCTGTAAGTTTCCTTGCCTGGTCTCCGGCGGCTTCTGGCGATACGTCACCATGGCAAAGAGGCGTCAAATAACACCGCGAGGTCACATGATGTCGTGATGTCAGAAGATAGCAGAGAACAGGTAAGGGGGGGGGGGGGGGGGGAGGGAGCAGGAGGTGGGGACCGACTGAAAATTTTGCGCACCCCTGCCTTATAGGACTAGAGCTAAGCAAGGACAATCACGTTTACAATAGTTGATTCAATGTAGGCAGCTTAATGGGTTCCTTATCTTTTATAAATCTGGTGCTGTCTTTTGTACCAGTTTTCCCTAGACTTTAGTAAATAATAACCATACACTATAATAAATTGTATCTCAAAAGTGCGTGCGCATTGTGTTGTTAGACCCTCAGGCATTTAAATCTTCTGACCTGATGCTCTTTAACCGCTGCACTCATATTCTGACTCAAACTGATACACACACCACTAAAGTACCTCAACAACATGTGCATCATGGAGAGGAGAACAGAAGGTGGAGGGGAGGGGGTATGATCGAAACTTTCAAATACTCAAAAGGATTTAAAAAAGGTGTAGGAGGGAAGCATATTTCAAAGAAAGGGAAGTGCTAGAGCTGAAGGTCATGCTCTGAAGCTGGAGGTCATGCTCTGAAGCTGGAGGTCATGCTCTGAAGCTGGAGGTCATGCTCTGAAGCTGGAGGTCATGCTCTGAAGCTGGAGGTCATGCTCTGAAGCTGGAGGTTGGGGGTCTCTGGAGAGATGTGCGGAAAGAGTGGTGGATTTGCGGAATAGCCTCACAACAGAGGTGGTAGAGGCGAATACAATAAGGGAATTCAGGAATGCCTGGGATAGACATGGGCCTATCCTAAATATGAAAAAACAAAAACAAAGGATTGAATAATTTTACACCAGATGGGAAAATAGGCAGACTGCATGGGCCACGTGCGTCTTATCTGCCTTCAAACACACACATTACTAGACAATGATAAACACAAAGGCACTGATATATATATATATATATATATATATATATATATATATATATATATATACACTCACACATGTAGTGCATGCAGTTGACAGAGTGGTTCTGCTGCTACCTGGTCTGTATTTTGTATGTTATATTTATTTTTTCTGTGTTTTAACTTAATATATATTTGGGTTTTTGAACGACATGACCTGTTATAATATTGATCAATCTGCACTGAAAGATAAAACACTGAATAGTTTATTTTTCATAGAATAGATGGAATCTATCAACTAGAAAGGAAGAACCTGTAGTTTCCTGCAATAATATGTCTGTATATATGCCACTGAGCTATAAAACTGACTGAGGGCTTTCTTAAAAAACACCTTTTGTTGAGCAGATCTGATTTATAAGTGCAGGCTTCCTCAGTCTGTCGTCGATACCTGTGCCTCACACAGCGTGAGGCACAAATGTAATGGATTGTGGGTAGCACTTCAATATTTACCATCCAAATGCTTTCAAAAGGATTACCCAAGGACCTAGATGAATAACGAAGCTGTTTCTTGGCTTAACAGAAAACTTATTAAAGGTGCACATACTCTTCCTTGTGGAAAGCAATACAAAAAGACAAAGTGGGTTACTTATGTTTCAAAACCTCCCAGCTGCAACTGGGAGACTTTAATAAATACCTTACATAGAGTTACTAGCTGCTATTTAATTGCCCTGAAGCTGGTTCCCTCTTGCATAAGAAGAATTAAAGGTGCAATCCCATGTAGCTGTCAAAAAGGCAACCTGCTGTAAAGCAATTATCAATCGAATTGGTTTCTTTAAATTCCCCTAACCGTGCTAAAAGCAAATATTTGGCTGTTTCTTGTTTCCATGGAAATGCATTACAAATTGCATTTCGCTGGGGTTTCTGAATGGGGAACGTCAATCAAGTATTTTCTTTACCCTTCGCCCACCCTGTCCTTATCAAAACGCCGATAAAGAGGGGAGGGGGAGGGAAGAGGTGGGCGCCGGCTGTGCAAGCTCTTAAAGAACAGACTGAATCAGGCAAAACAAACTTTAAAAAATGATGTAAAAATATTTGCAGGTGTCATTTGGGTAAAAAAGGCACCAATATCAGTCACCCAGAAGTAAACTCCTAAACATGTCAAAGCCATTAGCTCTATTTCGTCCAGTAGGGATGGCCCATTTAGGTCCCACTTAAACTTATGAGATGAGCGGGCCTATGCTATAAGCGTTCATAAGAAAAATCGCCTGTTTTTTGAGCGTTGCTATCACGTTATTCAGAAAGCCTCGATTTACCTGTGATGGCAAAATTCCCAAAACGGGCGAGTAGCCGGCGACGTGATGATGGCCTCTATCAAAAGGGCTTACCAGGCGATTCTTTCCTGCTGCAGAGAGAGCTGCCTCTCCCTGCGCAAATCTCGCCCGAAATTAATGTTTTTTTTTAATACAATGTTATTACTAGTGTAGATGAGCAGGGGGTCTCCGGAGCAGAACTACGTTGATTTCAGGTCCGGGGAACCCCCTGCTTCTCAAGATACAGGCCCCGTTACGGGGTGCCGGTATCTCCTATGCATTTTATTCCCATGGTCACGTGACACTCAAATACATAGGAGATTCCGGCACTCCATATATATATATTTATATATAGTACATTTTGAGCAATATTTTCACTTGGATTCATTATTTATTATTTCATAATTTTTAATACAAATTTCATTAATTTAACTACCAATTTTACCACATAACATGATATTTACATATTATGTCCCTTTATCTCCCCGTGCCTCGGGTATGGATTGCAACCTCTACAGCAATACGTACACTATCAGTGCATTACAAGAAACAAATATTAATATTGTGCTGTAAGGGATCTCTTTATCATTATAAGGACAATTTTGCTTACTGCCTCTGATAAGTCATGATCAATAACATTAGTGCCGCTTGCGATGTGAAAGAGACCCTTTTGTATCAAGTTGTTTGCAGAGTTGTGACATTTTATCATTACAGTGATAAATCTCCAGATGCACAGAGCGAACACGAGACTCCCCACTGATTAGCAATAGTCATTAATTTATACAGTGAAACCTTCTGGGACAAAGTTAAGGATACATGAGATAGCTGTTGCTGTTTGCTGTTACCCCTTTGTCCCATTACTTAGATACTCTTATTCAATAACAATCAGCTTTGCCATTTAATATAGAATATGTGTGTGTCCAGGTTCCCTATCTGGGCTCCACATGTCCCCTTACCTTCGCGAGTGTGGTGGGGTGCGCGCGCCTCCGGTGAGTGCGGGGAGGTGGCTGAGGCAGTGCAGGGTGCATTCAGGATGGCAAGCGGGTCGCTGAGGTCTGCGGTGGCTCCCCTTGCAGGGTGCCGCCACACTGAGATTGGCCGCGCGTGCGCAGTGTGAGTTGCTCAATCGCAGATGGGATGGAAGTGCGGCGGCCATTAAACAGAGCACGCGCATGCGCAGAAGGACAGCAATTGCAGCGGCCATTACAGGCAAAGGGCTCTGTGATAACAACATGTCCCACAAGGCATTGGGGCTGGAGTCACATGTCACAACAGCCAATAGGGCTGCCCGAATCCCCTGCTCCCCAAAAGAGATACATTTGGCGTTGCCAGAAACAATACAATAACAAATACACTCTAATGGCCCCTAGCCCCTTAATCGCCTTAGTAGTTAGTAACCACTATAGTAATTAAGGGGTTGACCCACCATCCCCCACTACCCACCCAGGAGGCCTAAACACCCTCCCAAGGCAACTACCCCCACCCTCCACCCATTCATTGGTACAGTGGGTACATCATGCTCATATAATATAGGCATGATTTACCACTATAGCAATAAATGGTGAAGGTAAAAAAAAAAAACAGGTCCAAAATAAAACACATTACATAGAAAACTAAACACATTACAAATGCTAATAAACCAATTGATTGGCACAGTGGGTACATCATGTCCATATAATATGGGCATGATTTAACACTATGGCAGTCAATGGTCAACCTACAAAATTAACAAACACCAACAATATCCAATGCAATCAAAACAATCACCAAATAAACAACAATAAACAAGTAAACACAACAAAATTACCACCAATCAATTAAGCAAATACAAAAAAAACAGAATTAACAATTAAAACACCAAAACAAAACCATCAATAAATAAAAGAAAGCTCAAAATAAACACCATCATTCAAAATCAAAATACCAAAAATAAACCACTATTAAAAAGCAAACACCAAAACAAATACAGAAATAAACAATTGTAAACCCAACAAAACACACCATAATTCAAAATAAAAACACAAAATAAATAGCATACATATTTAAAAGCAATGAACAAAAATACATTTAAAAGAAATACAAGCAAGCATTTGCCAAAAAAAACCATTGCTTGCACTGTATGTATGTATAGCCGTAAAGGGCCATACGTCAATACATTGGCAATCAATGGAAATAAAAAAATACAATACAATACAAATACAATAAAAAAACCTGTTAAAGAAAAATAACTTACATTCAATGTTTTTTTTACCTTAAGATGTCTTCACCCTCCGATTCCCATGGTCTCAGCAAGCTCTCGAACAAATCCACGATCCAAAACAGCAAAGGGCCTCAGGTAAAGTCCTTTTCTTCTTTCTTTATCTTCATCTGTTAATTGTAATCCATTTGGGGGTTTCTTTCTTCTTCTTCTGTATCTTCATCTTCATCTATCTTCATCTGTAACGCCATTGTAATCCTATTGGGGAGGAGGTCTTCACTCCTTAGCTTCATGGCGTCAAATGAGGCTGCACAAGCTTTTATAGGGCTTGCCATGTCAGATTTGAGTGGCAAATGGTTCCCACGCTAGCATCAGGCTGTTGAGCACTGCATCGAGGGTCAACAGTTGGAGCCAGAGTAGGAGAAAGGTGAATCCAGCAAAGGTAAGAAACACATTGATTGAATTTTATTTAATTGTGTATTTTTGTTAGGTTGCCCGTTGACTGCCAATGTGCTTATCTATGCCCCTTTATGTGTATACTGTAGATAAGCACAGTGACAAGCAATGCATTTTTTGGAAAATGTTTGTTTTTATTTAATTGTAATGTATTGTATTTTTTGTTATGTTATTTTTTTAGGTTGCCCATTCATTGCATTGTGGCAATCCATGTCCATATTGGGGGCATGGTTTACCACTGTGACAATCAATGGGTAGAGGGGGTGTGGGTGAGGTAGTTGCCTGGGCAGGTTGATTAGACCTCCTGGATGGGGTGGGGGGTTAACCCCTTAATTACTATAGCGGTTACTAACCACTAAGATGATTAATGGGGTAGTGGCCAGCAGTTTTTTTTTATTGTAATGATGCTGCCCACAGAGGACAAGGATGACACAGTTTCCCCAGTTGCAGGTAGTTGCCCCAGGATAGTGTTTAGGCCTTGTGGGAGCGTAGCTCGAGGGGTTAACCCTTTCATTACCTTAGCGATTGTAACCGCTAAGGTAATGAAGGGGTTAACTTCTACTGAGACCCTCCCGCAAGGCCTAAACAACCACTATGGGGCAACTACCACCTTCACCCACCCCATGTATCACCAACAAATCAGTGCCTGCTATTTAACCCTTTCATTACCTTAACGGTTAGCCACTAAGGTAATGAAACTAGCTGTAATTTAATTTTTATCACATAGGATTGAATTCGGGGGTCTCCAGAGCTGAACTAAATATGTGGGTCAGCTCCGGAGATCCCCGGATTCAATCCTGTGCAGGAAAAATAAAAGAAACTACTTTATATGCAAATCATAATTCATATCTCGCCACCCTTTGGATTGCGAGAAAAGAATGCAAGTGTTTATATTATGATATGAATAAAGCAGAAAATAGCTTTATTTCCCCCCCCCCCCTCCAGCATCCCTTCCCCTCCCCACCTTTCTTTGACACTGTCCCCTGGCTTCAAACACTTAACACCCTACCTTATCTACCGCAAATATCTGTTTTTTTGTTTTTTTTCCCCCCTCTCTCCACACTGTTTTAGCCATAGATTCCTTTGTATATCAGTATTGCTTGACCTGAAGAAGAGAGGAGAACTCTCGAAAGCTTGTCCTGTGACATAAATTGTTAGTCCAATAAAAAAGGTATCACCGAATACTGAAGAACTCATTTATTCTGCACTATTATGATATGCATAGCGAAGTTTAGTGAATAGCAGTTGCTGGCAAAAAATGTGCGTCTGGGCATTTTTCCAGCTTCTGTACCACACTAATTGTTGTAGCCAGAGTTTTATAGCTCATTAAAAAGCCATTTTAGTGTGATAATGCCTGTTATCAAAGCTTTGTGAACAGTTACAGCTGCAATATCACTCTAAAAGGGCACTTATCATGCATTAATGCACTTATCAAAGTTTAGTGAATAGGTCCCTAAGTTTCCTGATCTTTTCGGAGCAGACCACAGAGGGGGAACACTAATTTCTGGAGAATGACTGCGCAGTGAGAAATAAAAGCGCACATTAAGATGCATGGGCAGAAGTCCGTCCAAATGGACAGAAAGTCTTAAGAAGTTCATACTTTATTGAATATTAATAAATTATTAATCTGTCTACAGTTATTATAAGTCTACTGAACATTCACTCAGCATCCCCAGACAATGAATGTCCATCAAACATCATTATAACTCCATAAAAACCTCAAACATCCACCTTTGCATATACTGTAGAGACAGTGAGACTGTTTAAGGCGCATATTTCCTTAGCGGTGTAACAGAAACATAGAATTTGACGGCAAATACCCTTGACTGACCATTCTCATGTACGTTGTAAATCTCAGACCCTATTTGATCATTGAGTTTCTTTCATATATGGGACAACCTTACTGTATTTGTATCCAACAATTTCTTTTTAATTCCCTTATAACTTCTGTTGGGAGGTTATCCCTCAGATCCACTATATTTTCGCATCAAGTTCACACCATTTCCACTGATTTATTTTCTTAATCATAAAATATATTTCTTTAGGCAAACAGTAAAATAGCAGTCCAATATTACGTGGGTAAGTACAGATTTTTTTACCGATAAAAGCCCGAATTAGACCATATGGAATACCGGTATTTCATTGAGCACACAAATGTTTTTCTCTGATCTCAAACCAATAATGTAACCATTAAAAAGCGCTCGGGTGTATACTGTAAGTCCTTGGAAAATGACATCGATATTTAGCAAGACTTAGTGTCCCCAGCGACATGGATGAACAAGCATACTGTATGTCTGTTGTGATCACGCTGCGGGGATCCATGCTTCTGAATTAGACACCTCACAGTGTTCGGTGTCCCAACCACCACCGTCACAGCACCGAAGACATGAAGTCACATGTGTATGACTTCTGAAAACTCTAGGGCCTGTCACAGAGATTATTTATTTTTTATTTATAAAATGTTTTACCATAAAGTAATACATTGAGAGTTACCTCTCGTTTTCAAGTATAAGATGACAAATAATACTGTACATGGTTACAAATACAAATGGTGCCTTTCCCCCTTCGCACTCTGAATTGGCATTACAGAATGGCCGCCCGTCTAGCCACGTTCACCTACGCAGTGTTAATTTACATTCACATTATAAAATGGCCGCCAGCCTATGGCTTACATTTGCATTGGGCCTTCATGATTGCCTTCACGTTCAATACATCTACAGCTTTAACACTTACGGCGCCGCACGGGACTGCGGGGGGGGGGGGGGAGGGGCCTGCGCCCGAGAAAGGTGCCGCACGGGACTGCGGGGGGAGCGGGGCCTATGCCCGAGAAAGGCGCCGCACGGGACTGCGGGGGGCGGGGCCTGCGCTCGAGAAAGGCGCCGCACGGGACTGCGGGGGGGGGGGGGAGGGGGTTTGCCTGTGCCAGAGAAAGCCGCCGCTGAGCACTGCACGGGACTGAGATATCTGTGTGTGTGTCACTGTTTTTTTGTGTGTGTGTGTGTCACTATTTGTGTGTGTGTGTCTCTCACTGTTTGTGTGTGTGACACTGTGTGCGTGTGTGTGTGTGACACTGTGTGTGTGTCTCACTGTTTGTAAGTGTGTGTGTGTGTGTCTCTCACTGTTTGTTTGTGTGTGTGTGTGTTACACTGTGTGTGTGACACTGTATGTGTGTGTGTCACTGTGTGTGTGTGATAGTGTGTGTGTGTGTGTGTGTGTGTGTGTGTGTGTGTGTGTGTGTGTGTGTGTGTGTGTGTGTGTGTGTGTGTGTGTGTGTGACACAATGTCCCCCCCCTCCTGTCCACTGTCCCCACCCCCCCTCCTGTCCACTGTACCCACCCCCCCTCCTGTCCACTGTTCCCACCCACCCCCTCCTGTCCACCGTCCCCACCCCCCCTCCTGTCCACTGTCCCCACCCCCCCCTCCTGTCCACTGTCCCCCCCCCCTCCTGTCCACTGTCCCTCCCTCTGGGAGGGAGGGGGGGTGAACAGAGAAAGAGGGGGAGCACAGAAATAGGGGGAGAGGAGGGAGCGGGAAATTTAACTCACGGGCAACGCCGGGTATATCAGCTAGTATCTTAATAAAAACAGTCAGTAGATTCTGCTTTAACCCTTTCAGGACAGCAAAAAATGCTTTGAGATGCCCAATGTCTCCTCAATTCAAGGTTCTTCTTTCTTAACTGAGCAATACATGAGTAACTGAAGAGAAGAGGGGCTGATGTCTTATGTGCAGACTGTAGAAATGTGATGTTATTGAGCCATCTTGGTTTTTATATTTATTATTGTGCTGGAACAATTTTTAAAAAAAATGAAATTTCTCTGCAGCCAAAAGGTCTCCAGAGCAGTTAATTTCCAGATGAGAGAGTGAGAAAGAGAGCAAAATATGTACAAACAATATCAAATTGTATCAATGGATGCTGCCACAATGTACTGTATGTTATTTACAATAACCAAGAGTTATATAAGAAAAAGGCGCAAACCAAAGATAAATGGATGGAAAATAGTTAAAAACCACCTACAAGGAAATAGATACAATGAAAGTCCATAGATAATTCCAGGATGAGGCAAGACCTACAAAATGAGAGAGATGCCAAATATAGTGAAGTAAATTGTATTAGGATTACAGCGCAAGTACAGAAGCTACTTACAATGTAGCAGTAGGTCTCACACGCTTGAAACCTACTGCTACATTGTAAGTACCTCCTGTACTTGCGCTGTAATCCTAATACAATTTATGAAAAGTTCAGTCCGTGCTCTGGCTCTTTAAACTTGGAGTGTTGGTCCCTCTCCAGACACCAGAATCGGGGATTATTAAAGAAATTTTATATGTAAGTTACTAATTTTATTATTTGTTGCTAATACAATATCTATCTCTCATCTTGGTGCGCTTTTGTGTTTTTTCTTGTTTTCCTAATACAATTTACTTCACTATATTTGGCATCTCTCTCATTTTTTAGGTCTTGCCTCATCCTGGAATTATCTATGGACTTGTATCCATGTCCTTGTAGGTGACTTTTAATTATTTTTCATCCACCTATTTTTGGTTTGCGCCCTTTTTTTTTCATATATATGCGCACACACACATTTTACGCTTTGCTCAATATGTTAGATTTATGCAGAATTAATCTCTGCTACAATTACCTTCTCTAATCTATTGAGTCGTCTGACATCGTTGCGTCTCCCAGCTTGACATTATTGTGTCTGACGGCGTGACGTCACGTGCCTGGTTAACATGCAATATGTCCGGACAGAGTGAAAAAGCTCACGGAACCGTTTGGATATGCCCATAGAACCTTGGTTGAAAACCACTGGATCAACATCCTTCCCATGTTTACTTATTTGGTATATCCCTGTATACCTTCTGTTTCTAGAAAGATGTCTAACCTTTTTTTGACCATATCTATTGTATCTGCCATCACAGTCTCCATGGGTAATGGATTCCACATTTTAAATACCCTTACTGTAAAGAACCATTTCCTTTGTTGCTGGTGAAATCTCCTTTCCTCCAACCTTAAGGGATGACCCTGAGTCCTTTGTACTGCACTTGGGATGAATAGTTCTTTTGAAAACTCCTTGTACTGTGCCCGGATATTGTGTAAAGTTATCATATCCCCTCTTAGACGCCTCTTTTCTGATGTAAATACAGATGCAGCGGCCGTTATTGAAACAAATCACAGCGCAGTTTTCGTGTGCGCTGCTGTAGTCCACGTGGCATTAACGCCAACAATTGCCCCAGGCACACGTTTTTATCGCGGTGCTTTGTTTGAATTTCATGGATTGTGTGCAATTAAATGCAATGAAATTAATGAATTGTAATGTGTACAGTATTGTGCTAATTTCAGGTGTTTAAAAGCCAGAACACTAAAATGCCATTTTATGCACTCGCCTGCTCTCGTGTCTTAAGGCTGGAAGAAATCCCGCGCCATGACATGGGTATTCCGAGGTATGCACCGCGTGATTTGTTAAAATAATGGCTGTTGCATCTGTAAATCTAATTTAGCTAGCCCCGCCTCATAAGTTAAATTGTCCATCCCCTTTATTAATTTGGTGGCTCTTCTCTGTACTCACTCTTGTTCCATAATGTCTTTTCTAAGGAGTGGTGCCCAAAATTGAACTCCATACTCAAGGTGTGGTCTTACCAACGCTTTATAAAGGGGCATCATTATGTTTACTTCCCTTCCAGCCATTGCCCGTTTAATGCAAGATAAGATCTTGTTTGCCTTTGCAGCTACTGCTAGACTTTGGGCACTATTGCTAAGCCTGCTGTCTACAAGCACTCCTAAATCCTTCTCCATCAAGGATTACCCCAATTTATCCCCATTTAATTTGTAATTCGCCTGTTTATTCTTGCTTCCCAAATGCATAACCTTACATTTATCTGTATTAAACCTCATCTGCCATTTACCAGCCCAAGTTTCCAGTCTCTCTAAGTCCTTCTGGAGAGAAATTACATCCTGCTCGGATTCTACTACCTTACACAATTTAATATCATCAGTAAAAGATGGAGACTTTGCTCTCGATGCCAACCTCAAGGTCATTAATAAACAAGTTCAAAAGCAGGGGTCCCAGTACCGATCCCTGAGGTACTCCACTCACGACTTTAGCCCAACCTGAAAAACTTCCATTTATGACAACCCCCTGTTGTCTGTCCTTCAACCAGTTTTCAATCCAGGTGCATATACAGTATTATTACTGAGTCCAATTTGCTTTATTTTGTACACCAACATCATGTGGAACTGTATCAAAAGCCTTTGCAACATCAAGGTAGACCACATCAACTGCATTACCCTGGTCTAAATTCCTACTTACCTCCTCAAAGAAACAAATAAGGTTAGTTTGGCATGAGCTATCCTTCACAAATAAATGCTAACTATTACGAATAATTTTGTTTTCCATTAGGTATTCCTGAAAATTATCCCGTATTAATCCTTCAAGTAGTTTCCCCACTATTGCAGTCAGGCTTACAGGTCTTTAATTCCGTGGTTGTGATCTAGCTCCCTTTTTAAATATAGACACCACATCTGCTTGACAATGCTTGGCAATTTGCTTACAAATCCTGACTAGGCGTCAAAAAATTACCATAAAAAAGGCAAATGTTTTGCACGCCTCTAGAAATATTCACTGAACTGTCCTCTCCACATATGACGGGGAGTTACAATGTAGCTAAAGTATCTAGCAGCAGAGACATGCGAAGACTGGTGATACCTTACTCCTAAAGAAACTCAGTCTCAAATGAAAACTTTATATCAATCTCATTCCTTTCAAACACGCCCTTATGCTGTTACCATATTGTCCACGTCAAAAGCAGAGCAATAAATTACATAAAAAGTGACAGTTGCAGAGCAGAGAGATGCAGAACATTGAATAGGGCATCACACAGAGGAAAACCATGAAGTCCATACTTAGGATATTTTAACTGGACTATTTTAACGTCTTAAACATGCTACAGTAGCGGAAGCTTTAATTTGAACAAATGCCGTCGGCATGCCGGGATCTACTCCGGCTGCCGCCAGTCAAGACCGCGCGCCGCCGCGTTTCCTACACGCACCCCCCCTCCACTTCGGGCGCATTTTAGCCCCCCTTCCCGACCCCGAACCCGGCTCCTGCTCTGCCCCTCTGCTTCCCCGCACCCCCACTTACCTCACTTTAAACTCCAGGGTGTCGGGGAAGCCCGGGGAAGCCGGGCGCGCACATGACTGTGACGTCACAGTGCGCCGCAACAAGCCGCGTCTCCTCGCTTCCCGCACGCATCCTGCCGTGCGGGAAGTGTTCAAATAAAAGCTGCCGCTACTGTAGATTATTAAGTTCTTCTTAACTGTGCAGTCGGTCTTCAAGCATTAATCCCCGTAATTAAGTTATATCCAATTTAGTAACAATTAGCAGAAGACTTCTTACCGTTGTCGCATACTGAATATCCTTCCAGATGGACGATTGCCTTGAAAGATCTGATTCCTCAAACAGGTTTTCCAAAATAACCTCCCCTATCATGTCATGTCTGGAAAACCTATCAAAGTCAAACACGCTAAGGTGGAGTTTCCGACTGGGGAGTTCATCGTAGGGAACCGGGAAGTGAAAAGACTCATCAAAGGTTGGGTTAAGTGTCTTTCTGTGGACCCTAGTCTGGAATTTCCTCTTCCGGTCAGGCAGGAGGTAAATCTTCACGTATGGGTCAGAGCTTCCACAAAAGTCCTTGGCAGGGAGGTCAAAGGCTTTGAGGATTTGGACTATAAGGGTTTCATTTTCATAGTCGTACTTGAGGGTGAAGTTGATCTTCCCACAGGCTTTGCTATCATCCTTCTTGGTTTCTTCAGAGTCCACTGACTTTTGCTTGTACAGCTCTGGTTTGATCCTCCCAATGCTAGTTGGTTGCTCTGTCACTTGCAGGGTGTCTGTTCCGAAATCAAAACTGGACACGTGCATTTGACGAGGCAGATGCCTTTTGAAGGAGATGTGTCTGCAAGCAAAATGAAATGTAATACAATTAGAGTTCCGGAGGGTCGGCGTACTGTCATACATTTAATGGCACGGTACTAAATTGTCCCAACTCAAGTGGCTTGAAACAGTAAACTTTTGGAAGTGCTTCACTTTTTATGCTTTTAACGGAATTAAGTAATGGACTGATGCTAACTTTCAATACACTGTAGGGGATAGTCATTAACGTGCAATAGTGTAGATCAGGCACTACTGCTTAGTATCTCCCATTGACTTTAATGGAAGTTTCTGTGTGGTAGTGTCTGATCGACTATCGCACTTCAATTAATAACCCTCATCAAGAGGAATGAGTAAGAAATAATGAGTAAAAAAGAAGAGAAAGGGAAGGGAAGGCAGGTCACTCTGGTACTGAAGCTCTCAATAAAGTCCAATTTGTATCAAATTTATCAACTAAGTTTTTGATAATGTATGAATATCATATTATTCCATCTTATATTTTTTACATTAACATCAAAGTGGGGGGGGGGGGGACAGTTTACATGTTTCAAAAATATTGTTGAGATACGTTTTATTTATATTATACTGTATGAGCCAGTAATCCTACATTGTAGCACACATTGTTCAGGGGTAAGCTATTGTCTTCTTGACAGATAGGAAGAGCTGGGTGGACCGAACAATTGATCCTCTCTCTCAATAAATGATACTCTTTTTTTTGTATGACTTCTGGAGTGCCGACATTTGTTGCGATTCTCATGATATATGAACTCCTCCTGGCGTGTGGATCAGGCTGGATGAGCACCCATGGGAGATAATTCTTCAGTATCATGAGAGCTCTTTTCTACGGACATAACTACAGATAAAACAGACTTCATTGTCCCCTCAAGTGTAATATGTTGTCATATTCTGCACAAAACCTGCCTTTGAATCTTACAGAAACTCTGCATTCTGAATTATAACGGGATATGTTGTATTTTCTGGGGGAACAATGTCACTCTTTGCCCAAAAAGCTTACAATTACATTTTTTAGTAAAAACATAGACAGTAACTTGATTTACTGAAGGTCACTACGAGCCGACTGTTGGTATGAAGAAATGTTGCTAAGTGGAACTGCACCCAAAGATTGTATTAATAGATATTCTAAACATGGTACGTGTAAAAACAAAGAAAGCTGCCCTCGCTGAAAGATCCTGCTGCCTTGCAGGCGATTTGTAGCAAACATAAATAAAGCAAAAGCAAAATGCATTTTCTCCCAGCCTCTTATTGGTTAATTAATGATGGGACGTCGAGCCTCAGAGGGTTTTTTTCTGCGATAATATCACAGAGCAAGCAAACTAGCAGCAACGCATCAGAATAGCTTACATCAAACTGAAGTCACATCTGCAGGGTTTATTACAGTGAAGGGGCTGTATATCTGTAGAAAGCAAATTCTTCTAAACTTTCTAGCAAATGATAATACTCCTTCATAGCAGTTTAAACGCTGCAAGGTGAATTAATACTGCAGATGGTTGTACACTCTGAATCAGGTGTAGTTTGTAGTATTTTGTAGACTCAAACATTATTGGGCTTCTCAACGTTAGACTGGGGTATTAAAGGCTCATAGGGGAAAAACAGGTTATATGAGCCTGCTGTAGGGCTATAATCAGAGGATGAACTACATTAGGTATTTTGTGCCCAGGGTAAGTTCCACCAATTGAACCCCCAGGAAGCAGGGGTGTCCGTCCTGGCATCTGGCAATGGAAGTTGTGATACACTTCCGGGTCGGCCCCGCCCCCCCCTCTTTTTCACCATCCTCCTCTATAATGCTCCCTCCTTCACCACTTACTGCGCTGCCCTACTCATTTGTAGATGGGCAAATCCGGCGCAATCCGTTTCCTGGATTTTCACTGAAGTTACCCCCAAAATCCGTTTCGCGGTGTAAAATCCGCAAAATGATTTGGGTGGCTACAAACTGCGTGGATTCATCAAAATCCACCATTGGGTACAACTCATTGACGGATTTGTAGAATCCAATTGGCGGATTAAGCAATCCGTTGGCGGATTCTTTAAAATACACACAGATCAGATGCAGGGCCCCCTGATGGTGGTGTGAGATGAGTTGAATGTGGTGTTTATGATTAAGAAAGAGGGTGAGTGTACTGTGTTAGAAGGGGGGGGGGATAAATGTGGACTGTGTTAAGTAAAAGGGTGAGCATAATGTATGAGGGTGCATATGGAGTGTTAAGGGAGTGTGATGACTATGTGTGAAAAAGAGGGGGAGTGTGTTTGGTATAAGCGACAGTGAGGTCTGAGTGTTATGATGCTCGGCTCAAGCAGGAAACGGACCCGCAGGGCTGAGGAAGGAATATGAAAGAACCGACCTGAGCCGAGGGACAGAGTCCTGATAGAATAGTGAGTCGTAAGCCGAAGGTCAGGGCTGGCAGCAGAGTTGCATAGTCGGTGAGAATGCAGAGGTCGAGGCAGACGAAGGACAGGGGTGGTTGAGGTACGTAGCCGGGTCTGGTAACGAGGAAGACAAAAGGTAAGTGTGTTGCATGAACTGAAACTTTGCTTGGCAACTTCCTGCTTACAGGCTGTCCTTTTAAAGGAAGCTGCAAAGAGGAAAAATTGAGGACCCTGCCACAGAGGGCGAGCTAGAGCAAAATCCCGGTCTGGACTCAGAAAACCCGGGACGGATTTTGAAAAAACTCATAGTACACCCCCCCTGTGGAAACCTCAGATCAAAGAGGAAGCGTGGACATCACTATCCTTCACCCAAGAATTCTCCTCTGGACCGTTTCCCCTCCAAGATACAAGGTACAAGGTACTGGAGACTGTCTCGAGACCATCCTTCAAATCCTTCAAGGGACCCTGCTCAGAGCCGGTTGAGAACCACTGCTCTACACCATTTTCTACCCTTTTTTCTTGAAATCCTTTACTAAAGCTTTTTCTTTGTCTGCTAATACAGCCAGCAGAACTATATCAGCAGCAAGGAAATCCGCAGTATAATGGGGAAGAGTGGATTTGAAAGATCAATCTACGCTTTTGTTTTAACCAAGATTCAATGTTTTTTTACACAGATCTGCCCTTTGGAAATTACAGAGCAGAAGGAAACACAAGCATGATTTTGATTTAGAGTAGACTGAATGTTAAGCATCAATCACCCATGTTTGTTGACTAAAATTAAGTTGCTTAACTTTTTCCACTTGCTCTCTAATTGCAATTTAGTAGCAGTATCTGCTTTCCCTTGGTACTTGCGAAATCTTAACGGTACAATCCCATAATGGAGCATATTGAACCCGCCCTTTTTTTGCATGCTGTTAATTCAGACATAATGTCTGATCCCACTCACGCATTTGTGTGTCACACTACAATGGGAGCAATAATGTCTTCTAAACTGTATAGGATTATATAACTTTGACCTTTCTCTTACATATCATAGAACTTGTAAGCCTGGGTAAAAGGAAACATCTTTTCATCTGGGCCTCTGATATTGTGATGTGCCTGTCAATCAAGTCTTTAAACAACCTCTAGCATACCCTGTCCCTGTTTGAGTCAATAAAGATAAGGAGGAGGAGAGGGTTTTCCCTGTGCAAACTCCTGTTCAGCACATAATGATATCACACTAAAGGGAGCAGCCAGAGGAAACCACATCCCTCCCAAGTCTCAGCTTACCATGTTTAAAAACTGACGTTAACTCAATATATAGTAACATTGATTTGATTGAATGATTTTTGTGATAAAAGTGTCTGTCACCAAGATTTAACCTGCTAAACGTGTCACTACCTTTTTTGTGTTTTTTTTTAATAGGTTTGGAGCAGGGTATCTCCGGAGATTAACCACGTTGATTTCAGCTCCAGGGACCCCCTGCTTCCCAAACTACTTACCTCCCTAGGTGCTGCTAGTAGGTGACCCAGCTGAGTTCACAATATGGATGTTTAAAAGTCCTGCGTCCTGTGGGCCAATAGGAAGCCACAACTTCACCCCTTCTGTCTTCCTATTGGCCCATGTGATGGAGGTGCATTAAAAATGCACAGAGATACAGGTACTGGCAGCATCTACGGGGGCGAGTATCTCAGGAAACAAAGTGTCACTGGAGCTGAATCAATGTGGTGAAGTTCTGGAGAGACCAAACTTCAAACTTATTAACATTTAGTTTTTTTAAGCATAAGGTGTCGCCAGAAGTGCTCTTTTAAGAGAGAACGCACCTTGAATTTGGCATGTACTAAATATTGAACACATGACTAATGAACCTGTGGAATAATAATTTGTACAGCCCTCACTAAAATAACTAATGACCTCCATACTGCCAAAGACAGAGGTCATTACACTCTGCTCATATTACTTGAACTCTCTGCAGCATTTGACACCGCGGACCACCCTCTTTTCCTTCACATTCTCCATACTCTTGGTATTCGTAACAAACTCTATCCTGGATCTCATCCTACCTCTCCCATCGTACTTTCATTGTCTCTTCTGCTAACACCTCCTCCTCCTCCTCCTCTATCGATCTCTCTGTGGGGGTACCCCAGGGCTCTGTCTTGTGACCTCTTCTCTTTTCTCTGTACACACTCTCTCTAGGTGACCTAATCACACCTCTTGGGTTTAAATATCACCTCTATGCTTACGACACTCAAATTTACTTTTCTACCCCCGACCTTACACCTGATGTACAGACCAAAGTTTCTGAATGTCTCTCTTCAATATCATCCTGGATGGCTCTACGCCAACTTAAACTTAACGTGGCAAAAACCGAGCTCCTCATTCTTCCCCCCAACTGGCTCTACTACCTCCTTCCACATTACTGTTAGTAGAACTATCATTCACCCAGTAGCCCAAGCACGCTGCCTAGGGGTCACACTGTACTCCTCTCTCACATTCAAGACGTTTCTAAAACCTGTCACTTTTTCCTCCGCAATATAACAAAGATACGCCCTTTCCTCTGTTGCTCGACTGCTAAAACTCTGACTCAGGCCCTCATTCTCTCCCGTCTTGATTACTGTAACCTCCTGCTGTCCGGCCTTCCTGCCTCTCACCTGTCTCCCCTACAATCTATCCTAAACGCTGCTGCCAGAATCACTCTACTCTTTCCTAAATCTGTCTCAGCATCTCCCCTGCTCAAATCCCTCTCCTGGCTTCCGATCAAATCCTGCATCTCGCACTCAATTCTCCTCCTCACTTTTAAAGCTTTACACTCTTCTGCCCCTCCTTAGGCCTCATCCAGGGTTACTGCTTGCTGGCGGAGGCGCGCTGAGGCGCGCTTCCGCTCGGCACTGAGCCCCTACAGTCGCAATTAGAGCGGCTTTAGTAGGGGCTCGCCTTCCGCAAGTGCGCCGAAGCGTAGGTCTTAGGAAAATGTGAAATTTTCCTGCTTGTCGGAGCACAGGGCCGGTCACGTGAGCGGTTCGCCCAATGAGGGCAAACCAGCTCCGTGACATCACTGGCCCGCCCCCGACACGCCCCCGGACGGCGCGCTGTCTAAGGCCAGGGAAAGCACCCGCTTTCCCTGAGCCTCAGTGCGCCTCAGCACGCCAGCAAGAAGCTTGGCTGAGGCCTTAGGCCTCGTTCAGGGTGCTGGCTTTGGGGGCAGGGCGTGCTGACGTGCGTGCTGCAGTGAGCAACAAAGTATTCAATTTGAATACTTGTTGTCAGGGTAGCTACTGCCCTGCCTCCGAAGCCAGGAGTTGCTGCTGACGACAGCTTCAGTAAACGAAAATTTTGTTTCTTGGAGCTGAAGCAGCGTCACAGGGACCAAGGCAGCCAATGAAATCATTCTTCAGAATGATTTCATGACTGCAGCTTGGATACTTTACCCTGCGTCTGTAGCCCCGCCCCCTCCCCAACGCTGAAAAGTCTGCTGGGGGATAATCACATGTCGCCCAGCAAACTCCCAGCACTGCCTGCCTCCCGCCCTCCCTCCGAGTCCTCAGCTGGCAGCCTGAACGAGCCCTTACATCTCAGCCCTAATTTCTCGCTATGCACCATCCTGACTCTTGTGTTCTGCTCAAGGATATCTTCTCTCTACCCCCTTTGTATCTAAATCCCTCTCCCGCCTTAAACCTTTCTCACTGACTGCCCCACACCTCTGGAATTCCCTTCCCCTCAATACCTGACTAGCACCCTCTCTATCCACCTTTAAGACCCACATTAAAACACGCCTGCTTAATGAAGCATATGAGTAGCTCCGTGGCAAATACTATAGACCTCATACATAAAGCTTGGCCCCTTGCAGACACACTTACCAGAACGCCCTCCTACTGTCTCTATATGTTCTTCCTACCTACCAATTAGATTGTAAGCTGTTTGGAGCAGGGACTCCTCTTCCGAAATGTAACTTTTATGTCTGAAATACTTATTCCCACGATCTGTTATTTGTATTATTTGTTATTTATATGATTGTCACGTGTATTACTACTGCGAAGCGCTATGTACACTAATGGCGCTATATAAATAAAGACATACATACATACTCTACATGGAGCCACCAGATGGCAGTGTAACACACAAACTGTATGCAGCGTTGATCTACCGTTTCACCAAAAGATGCAATGGGAAGCCTGTTTTATGATGAATTAAAAAATCCAGATTTCACAAGGAAAACAGATTGTAGGGGCCCTTTATAGGGCCGTAATTAGGTTTGCCAGGTGTCCAGTATTGAACCAGGCTGTTCTGTATGTGGAAACTCTTTCCAGTAAAAAAAATGGAGGAAATACTGGACATGTATGTGTCTGGTATTACATCTTTGGACATAGTGACCTGACCAGCTTGGTGGAGCAGGGAGAGAGCAGGGCTATTGCTAGGGGGCTGGGCATCTTCCTCCATCCTGATTGGCTGCTGCTGGGTAATGCAGCCAATCAGGAGGAGGTATCAGGAGCCTGAGGGTGGGGCCAAGGAGAGGAGGAAACAGGAGTGGAAAGCGGACACAGAGAGGTGTGTGTGTCAGAAGTATGTATGTGTGTGTCTCGAGTGCGTCACACCTTTCACCATGGCGTACAGTATTTTTGGAAACGCTACCTGGCAACCATAGCCATAATGGACACAAAAGTTAAAATAGCACTTGCATTCATACACACAGTCAGACATGCATTCACTGGTACATATATACAGTCATACATACAGTCAGACATGCATTCACTGGTACATATATACAGTCATACATACAGTACAAAACACTCAAATATGCATACATACAGTACTGTACATAAATAAATAGACGCAGGACAAAATGCTTCAGATAGACACATACATACACTGATAGACACAACGCAGATTGCAATGTGAAATAGGTGAACAAAAGAAAAGTGCGCAACAACAATATATAAATAACGTGATGAATGTGATACAATTAAATAGGTGACCTTGTGTATAGTATGAATATTTATGGAGCGTCTGCAGCTGTGACACCAGGGACACCAGATATCATTTAATGCACTATGAGCGTTGTGCGCTGTGTTTCTTGTTTTTTTGTGCAGATTGCAATGTGTTGGCAGCAGTTGGGTTTGACTTTCCTATATGGCAAACTAAGGAAATGTTTGGGGATTGGATTTAAAATTCCCAGAGCCATTGAATTACAGCGTTCAGAAGAATAGAAAACCGCCTTGTTCCGAACACGTGGAGTGGTGAATATGTCAATTTCACTTTGTATTTTATTGTATTCTATGTCTTTATTTATATAGCGCCATTAATGTACATAGCGCTTCACAGCAGTAATACATGTGGTAATCAAATAAATAACAGATAATATAAATAACAGATCATGGGAATAAGTGCTTTAGACGTTAAGGAAGAGGAGTCCCTGCTCTGAGGAGCTTACAGTCTAATTGGTAGGTAGGGAGAACGTACAGAGACAGTAGGAGGGAGTTCTGTTAAGTGCATCTGCAGGGGGCCAAGCTTTATGTATCATGTGTTCAGAATATCCACAGTGCTATTCATATGCTTCTTTAAGCAAGTGTGTCTTAAGGTGGGTCTTGCGTACGTTATCACAATCCTACGTGATGTTACATCAGGAACAACGCAATGGTGCCTGATGTTATGTAACAGCTCTCCCTGGTGCTAATATTATGGAAATCTCTCTGCCACATATTCAAATAAATGCGATCGCCCTCATATTTACAGGTCAAACACACTGAAACTACAATTGAGGAGCTCTGGCTGAAATAAAAATCCTCTAAAGTGTTACAACATGGCCATTTTTTAATATGCTGTGAAGCTGCCCTTTCCAGGTCAATGAAGCTCTTAATAAAGCATCAATATGTGCAGCTGATTTTAATATATATATATATATATATATATATATATATATATATATATATATATATATAATCAACAGCAAAAAAGAATCCCATGGGGAGCACACAGGTATACCAAAAAGTAACAGTTTATTCATCAATATAAAAACAGGGGAGAAAGTGTTAAAAAATGGGAGGGGGACTCCTAATGACTCTAAAAACTGCAAAGCAAGAATACAGTTGCTGTTCCAATTAAAGTCCATGTATAGAGCACACACATCGCCAAATTGCAGTCAATGGTGAACCTCAT
The DNA here is from genome assembly GCF_040206685.1 of Ascaphus truei. Classification (NCBI taxonomy): domain Eukaryota; kingdom Metazoa; phylum Chordata; class Amphibia; order Anura; family Ascaphidae; genus Ascaphus; species Ascaphus truei. Next base: position 68,985,683 of record NC_134491.1, read on the forward strand.
AAGTAGTCCCTGTAATGAGAGTAAAAGATGGGTCCCCTACAGCACGCTCCCACTCCAAATATATGTATATACCTCCTGCTTTGGCAAACTATAACTGCCCCTACTAAGGGTTAGGGGTCCAGGGGAGGTTTTGCAAGCACAGCCCGGTGCAGATCACCTGACCTTAATTAACAGAGTATAAGAAAGGCCAGGCTGGATCAGTTGTCCCTCTCCCCTTATACTAGCTAAGAGAGCTGGATGTGCTACTGTACAGACAGGAACTGGTCTGCAACAGGTTTGGTTTATGATTTATGTGTTTTATTGTTTGTTTATTGTCAAAGATAGCTAGAGAATTGCTGTCTAGTTAACGCTCAGATAGAGCTAGGATTTATTTTTATTCTTTTGTTTGTCTTGGTTTTGTCTGCTGGAGTAACAATGAAAATAAAGCACTTAAACCAGAGCTGGATGGTCATGTGACTGTGCTTTACCCTAAAAGACAGTGGGTTTTAATGTTCCCAGACACAAACCCTTCAGGCAAAAAGGGTATTTTGTCACAATGTATATAAATATTAAATAAAAATATCACTTGTGAGCACATTTTCATGTCTTAGACAGGTCTGCAACCCTGCCTTTCACGGTTATCTACCAAACGGTGCTTCCACTGCAGCCAGGGATTCTGGGAAATGACATGCAAATGAGAACACCACGTCACCTTTTGCTTCTTGTCCATTTTAACATGGACCCCTTTATGTACATGACTGCCGTATTACGCAGCTTTTCAGCACAGCCTAGCCTAGATTAAAGTGCATAAACCTACTCACAAACAGCTGTTTTGACCTGTTGGGTCTCATCAGTGTGAATATATATATATATATATATATATATATATATATATATATATATATAATACACAAAATGCTTCCCATGGCATAATAATATAATCTACTGGTTGGTACAGAATAAAAGTTTAAAAAATTCACATTCAATTTATGTCGAGTCCAGATGCTTTCTGGCATCTCATTGTTAGGGGAACTCCCTACCACAGAAGGAATCGATTGCTTTACTACCACTGAGGCAAAGAGCTTCGTGCCTTCTAAATGCTTTTTGGACTCAACATAAATTTTTAGTGTGCATTTTTATCCACTTTTTTTCTGTACCAACCAATACATTACTATATTATGCAATAGGAAGTGTTTTGCACTCTTACCTTCCAAATACAAATTCCAAGTGACGACAAGACCACTAACTGGAGCAGCAGCACTTCTGTGGCCCCAGACCTGCCTCTATTAAAGGAGCAAGTCATGTCCTTTTTATATTTATAATGTTTTAACATAGGATTGAAGCAGGGGGTCTCCGGAGCTGACCACCATTAATCTCCAGCGTCGTGCTTCCTGAGATACAGACCTCCGCAGGGGTGGCCGGTATCTTGGCAAAGTTTAAAGCTCTTGTGTCATGTGGGGCAATTGTTAGCCGAACCTGATGATGTCACGGCTTCCTATTGGCCCGCATTGTGCAGGAGCTTCGAAACTCGATTATGGGAACCCTGCTAGCCAAGCGGAGTGGCTACCAGCACCCCCTACGGAGGTCTGTATCTCCGGAAGCAGGGGTTCTCTGAAGCTGAAATTAATGGGGTTCAGCTCCGGAGAGCCCCTACTTAAATCCTATGTTACAAATAAAACAAAATTGCAAAGAAAATCACGCGCTTGGATTGCCTCTTTAAGACTGGACTAGCTTTGAACCCTACACCATTCATGTATATTATTTTCCCATGATGTACTAACCTTACTAATATTTTATATTTTCTGACTGATTTTCTAGTCCTCCCTTTGCCCTTATGGGACATTTTTCACAGACCTCACTGGGGCACTCTGGTTCTTTCGATATTTAATTTTAAAATTCGCTTACAAGATGTATTTTTCGGGGGGAACTATATGACCGATATGCTATCCTGCACTATATGAAATGTACAAAATCAAATGAACAATAGAATTATTGAGATTTCTATATTTCCTACTCAATTGAGATCTTGTATTTGTGATGTCATTTATGATATAGGCAGGTTACAGTGTGTTGAGATTCATTATTTTTCTCTCTGGCTTTTTCTTTTTCTGAATAAGTGTCAAACAATGCATTTAAAGGTGCAGTCCCATGTAGCAAGCCAGAAAACAACATTTTGTAAACAATGTTACAGTCTAATTGGCTTCTCTAAACAAATCGAATTATGCTAATAGCAAACATTTGGCGGCTTTAATTTTTTTTGCGAAATTAGTTAAAAATGTAATTTCTTAGGGAATCATTTCTCAAAGTGTTTCCTTATCCTGTTTTTTTCAGAGAGCCAATATGGGAAGATGGTGGTGCTCTGACTGTACAAACTCTTGTTGAACATACATAGACATCATACAAAAGGCAGCAGCCAGAGGAAATCAAACCCATTCCAAGTGTCAGCTCACTAGTTTCACAAAATAGTTTTAAAATACCTTATAAATTGTCACACCTTAAACATGTCGCTGACATTAGCAGACTGGTCCTAGTCCTTCTCAGGACCAAAGTGTTCTAATGGCAGTGACATATTTTATGGATTTCATATTGTCCCTGTTTAATTAATTCAAGACCTACAAACACTCCGTATTCCTTATGAAGGTTCTTTTGGGAAATAAAACATTGATACCTTTTCCATTGGTTTAATACAGTTGCTTTGAGACACCGGCTGTTTTTTCTTCCCTGCTTTGACTAGTTTGCATAATACAGAGACACATGGTTTGTTACACAGTGCTCACCTGGTGGAAGATGCAGGCTCAGTTGCTTGCCTCTGTATCCTTGTGCGATGCATAATGTGCTCTTTCATTGACATCTGGACCTCCGCTGGGATATCAGGAGAGGTGTGGCTAATTTTAACTGCGCCCTCAAGGAAGCCTAAACTGCCAGCATCCTTCCGTTTTTCAGCCATGGCTTCTCTGTCGCAGTTGACTGCGGCGAAGGTAGCAGTGTTCTGCGGAGCCGTCGGGTTAGAAGAGACGGCCTTGTTCCTCCAGGGCACCCACCACAGCTTCCAAAAGAGAAAGAGAAAAACTGCCACCAGGGCCAGCCCACACACAATAACTATCACTGCAAGGAGGCTGACGGACAGGTCTACAGGGGACAGAGAAGCAGGAGGTGACATTGACAGAGAGAGAAGAGGGGGGAACACAGGAGAACACCAGGGGCAGCAGAGAGAAAGAGGGGGGAAAAGAAAAGAATGGTTGTGAGAAAAGCGTCAAGGTCCGTAGAAGAAAAAAAAATGACAAGTTTTATCTAGCAATTCTCCTAGTGCCAAAAGCCATTGTGAAGATTAAAATGAAGTCAATGCAAATCACCCATGATTATGATATGAGGTTCACACCCATTTTTGGTGGCATTAGTCTCTTTGATGCCAGCAAAGTTAGATATACATTGCACCTCCTGCTTATCTGTCAACTGACTTCAAGGAGTCTATGAACTGACGCAACTTTGAAGCATAACTTTGCAGTGTGCACCATTGTGGGTCAATGTATCAAGGTCTTTCCAATAATTTTGGCCCCATCTGTATCAATTTGCAATTTGGGGAGTGTCATTAGGAAGAATTAGGAAGGAGTTACATGACTCAGAATATAATGAGATTTATCCAATTGTGTTTGCAGATTTGCCGGCCTTGTGGCATCATCAAAAAAATAAAATGTTTTTCTTTGTATCAAAATTTCACATTTAAAGTAATTTCTGCTGAGGAATGGGGACTCGATACATAATATGCCTAGCCACAAAGCTGTACGTAGCCTCTGTTCAGAATCTGTACATTACGGGTAGTGTAATTCAGAAGAGGCGTGGCTTTGCGGCTATACCGCTTGCATACCAAAACCTTTTTCCAGAACAAAAATTAAGTAAAGCGTTCTGTGAACTGTGAAACTTTCACTGCACATTTAAAACAAAGAGATAAGTAAGGGGTCTCCATGTGAGAGAGCCATGATCAGCACGATTGGAGTTTAATTAATGGCCTCACAATTGCCTGGAAATATTGACGCAAAGATGCACAGAGCACACATTTTTGTCACATTTTTACTCCAAAACTGCCTTCATATATTTGCCCTCTAGTTTACACAACTGCAGCCATTGACACTCTATTTGATGACACGCTTATGTGTATGAGTTAAAAATTAGGAGTTGACATTGGCAAAAGAGAATTTAAACAAACATAATATACTGTTTGGAGGCATTCAGATGTGGCAGGCATCGTGGTTTTCTCTGATGTGATATGTTGGGATATATTGTAATATTCTGCACCAATTGTGCTACTGAACCCAATGGAAACATTGTGATATTCTGTGTTACAGCAGGATGTATAATGCCATACTTACTCAGGGCTTTCATAAGACACCTTCCAGTTCCAGAAGACACGTTATGGTCCATTTACTTGAAGCAGGCCCACCGACAAGGGGGGGGGGGGGCTGGGACATCTGTCTGACCCAGCAGCAGAGGGGGGCCTGGACGGTTGAACCCTAAAGTCAGGCCCAGCCTTTGCCACCAACCTACTTTTGTAAGAACAGACCATCCCCGTCTACTCAAGAGACCTTCAGAACCACCCATCCACCCCAATAGGCCCAGGTCAAGACTTTTAGGAAAGTTGTTGGCAGCCTTGACTTAAAGTGTCACTAAGGTGTCTTCCAGTGCCAGAAGATATGTTAGGAATAGCTCCGCTGAGTAAATATGGGTCATTGTGTTATTGGGAGGAATATTGTCACATGCTACAATATGTGTTACTATCTGAACATATGGAAAAAATCTATATTCTTCAATGATTTGTCAGTATGCACAGCACAGTACTCTTTTTGTTTATACAGTATACCTGTAATCAGTATATGGTGGAGGTAGATGCAAAAAAGGAGTATTAGGCACTGTAACAGGGGACTTATGCCTGTTCACAAATGTGCCTCTAATCCAGCAGTGTGGTGGTTAACCGGTAGCAAATTAACTAACACCACCTGCCTGATTAGAGGTGGTAGAAAAAGCCTGCCTTTGAGACAGGAAGTGACTCCGTAGCTCACTTGTGGGCTGAACTTTGGAGAACACAGATCTCTGGAGCTGACCTGTCTTGAGCTCTGTCAAGAAGAAACAGTGGTGCTGATTGCAAGACACCAAATAAGACTTCTAAACCTGGATGCTGATTTTCTGTGCACGCACGGGTGCGGTTCCAGGAGAGCAGAGATGCTTACTCTACAGCAGCTAACAGATAAGACTTTCATTCTAAAGAGACTTCTCATATCTGCTTATGTCATGCTACTGCTGCGGCCAAGTTTATTCGAGCATTTGCCCGTTCTTGGCCGCAGCAGTAGCCTGGCGCGCGCCCGAGTGTGACGGGCGCGCGCCGAAGCAGCGGAAGAGCGCCCTCCGATCGGGGCGCTCTCCCTACCGCTACCGGGTCCGCCGGGTCCCCCGGAACCCCCTGCCGCCGTCCCGCAGATCGCGGGACACCAGGGTTCCCTCGGGGAGCCCTGGACGCGCGTGCAGGGGGCGCAGGCTCCCGAAGACGCGTGACCGCGCGTCTATGACGCGCGGCACGCCGAGGGGCGGCCACTAGCAAGCCGGGAAATCTCCCGGCTTGCGGTACCGGCCACACTTTAATAAAGTGTGTCGGTAGTGTATGTGTTTGGGGCTGGGAGACCTGCTTAACTAGGAGTTGTGAATTGCATGGGATTTCCCTAGAAATACTCCCAAGGGAATTAAGCTTTGTTTCCCCCCCCCCTGTGTTTGGATGATTTCTTGATGAAAAGGAAAAGGCACAATAAAGCCTTATTATAATTTCACCTTATAAAAGCCTCCAATTGTGTACCTCTATGAACGTCCGTCTACAGGCACAAACTAGATAGAGATGAGAGAATATACCGTGATTGAACCCGTGAAGTAAGGTCAAATGCAAAAATCGGAATACTCTCACATAACAAAATCCAAAATACTCCTTTTCTTGCATCTAGTTCATAACGGTTTGGAGGCTGTGAGTATTTATAGCACCTGGGGTTGAGACATATCTTATTACTTTATCACTATATTCACCAGTTACTTGTGGCAGTGATTTTCATCTGCCATCACTTTTCACTAGTCTGTCACTGTGTGTTGAACAAGAGTTTACACAGGCAAAGCCCCGCTCATCTCTCCCTAACTCCTCATCTGTATTGGCTCTCTGAAAAGGCCAGGGTGGGAAACCATTAAAGAAAACCCTTGATTGACAAATACTTCCCAATTAACAGCCCCCTAAGAAATGTTATATATAATTACGGTAACTTCCCCCCCCCCCCCAAAAGCAGACAAATATTTGCCATTAGCATGGTTAGATTTGTTAAGGGAAGCCAATCAGATTGTTAAATTCCTTCACGGAAGATTATCTGTCTGGCTACGTGGGATTACTCATGTAAAGAGGAATATTCGAAATGCATGTCTAGCAATTTCGCTGCAAGAGGACATTTACATCTCGACAAATAAATAGCCTATTATGTTTGACAATATTTTATGTTTAATAGGCTATGATAGTGTTATAAAAAGACTTACTAATACAATAAAAGCACTGGAAACATTAAGGGGGGGTAGAGGGATAGGGTCATAGTTACCTTTTCCGATAGATGTCGCCTTACTAAATTATTACAATAATAAAGTTAGGACACTGCCTGGTCATCTCATCATACCAGGACACCCACCCCTATATACATTACGTATTCTCCCACCTCTATTTATGGATTTTGGAGTCCTGTATTATAAAAACTTAAATGTGGTAACCCTAGGAGGCAGAGGAAAAAATTCAAATGTGTCTATTTATCAGTCTCCCAGCTTCAAAACTATGGGAGGAAAAAACTCAGATTTATAGAAGAAACAAAATTCCTGTGTTTTGAATAAAGCTCTTTTTGTAGTCAATCTGTCTCTGTTCTCTGCTGCAGTTTTGGAGCCAGGAGAGTTTGATAATTATACCCCATAAAAAGTTATACATCAAAGTCTCCTGGCTGTTAAAATGAAAGGAAATACATGCACTAGAAATAAAAAATCCTCTTGAAAGTTTATTCTTGCTCCAGCGTTGCAGAAGTCTCAATATTAAGGCAATTATGGGGCATTTTCATCTTGCACACCTCTCTGCTTAACCTTCACAGTGCCATATTGACATATCTAGAAAGTCATGAGAGTCGATACACTAGGGGCGCTTGTGAGGTACCAAGTACGTCATGAGTATTTTGCTGGTTTTCTAGGTCACGTTTAGTGCTCTATCAGAGTGCTGAACGAGGTCAAAACTGAAGTAGTGGACATTCCCCTTCTGTTTTTCTGTCATAAGTAGGCAGTCTGCGACAAATGTGATTGCCACTAAAGCCTCTTGAACTGAAAAGGTTAAGGGGTTATATATAAATTAAAAAAAAAAAATACATAGCCACTTTAAAAAAGCAAAATTGTGAATTCTGAACAATTTGAAGCCCAAATATGGAAAAACACACACAAAAAAATAATTTAGAAAAACATGGACAAAAATGCATTTAATCTCTTAAAGATAATAGGTTCAATTCAAGCCCAAAGACATAACTTATTAAATCTAAAATATAATATTACAAAAACATGCAATATAGAAATGTGACCAGTTATACAAACTAAAAAGGGAATAAATCAGGAAGCCTACACATTGCCAACGAATATTACCAGGCTCCTCAAAAGGTCGTGAGAGTAGGGCATATGAAAATGCAAAAGTTATAGATAACCCTCCTCTAGATGAATTCTGATTTGGGGATTCTATACATTTTAAAGACAATTTACCTTTGACAAAAAACAGACAAAAGAGCCAACCTTTTATGGGTGTGTCTTATCCCCCTACTCATCAATCTCTCCGTGACATTTTTATGGTTAATGAACTTTAAACTGGGAGTATAAAATACTGCATACAGTAGCGCTCTCCCTGTAACTACGAGGTTAATGATACCAGCGTCATTACATGACGATGATTTTAACGCACACAGACACCTCTTTTTCATAGTCCCATTTCTAATCTGACATTTGCAACTTGAATACCTTCGCACATTTAATGTCGTTATAAATGAACCCTGCTCGTTACTAATATATACTTGATTTTACTGTGGGGGGCATGAAATATGAATTATCATATATAATGTGAATATTTGAATGATAAGTAATGTGGTGACCATCTCGTCACCTCTGGGTTGACCAGAGAAAGTCTCAGGAATTTACGGTGCCCTTGAAGCTGGACCTGGCAGATAAAATCAGATCTGCCGGCTGTCATCTGTCAGCTTAATGTAAGCATTGTTTTATTAGCCTGATAATGTCAGGCCCCATGACCATCCATGTTACTCCAACAAGGGACATGAAAAGTAGCTAGTTTAAAACTAAAGTTAACCCCTTGGTTGCTGGACTGCTCAAACAATTTAACCATGGTATGGCTCTATCATGTCAATCTCCTGTAAGGAAGGAGACTTATGATACCGTGCATGACATATTTATTGAACATTGGGGCAAAGCTCTTTGAATTGTATTTTAGAAAGCTTTAAGCAATATTTAAAATAGGTTTTCCAAACAAACTCACATTTGCTTCAAAACCCCAGAAAGTGGAATTATACATTTGTAAATAAAGACATAGCGGTACTCTGTGTGTGAAAAGAAAAAAATAGGGATGCTTAGTACCTAGGGTTGCCAGGTGTCCAGTATTGAACCGGACAGTCCGGTATTTGGTTACTCTGTCATGTATGTGTCCGGTATTACCTCTCTCGACTTAGTAACCTGCTCGAGTGGCTGGATTTGTGGGACTTCCCCTGAGAAGGTATAGAGTAGGGCTGCTGCTGCTAGGGGGCTGGGCAGCTTCCTCCATCCTCATTGGCTGCTGCTGTGTAATGCAGCCAATCAGTGTAGAGGGAGAGGTGGGTTAGCCCGGTATTAAAGGGGTTGCACCCATATGGCCACCCCCTGACCTCACCAGGGAGGCAAGGGGTTAACTGGACTGCGGTCCAGGAATGTGGCTTACACCTTGTCATGTCAGGAAACTGTATGTTCCCCTGTTCCCATGTTTCATTATAATCCTGTATTTTAATGTTTTAAAATGCATTTCTGTATCTCCAGTTCTGGAGGTCACAGACAGTTGATATTTGGCCAATATGTGGAGTCACTGTAGGCATTAAAAACTGGCAAATTTCGAAGCACTGAGCCCACCAGAATGGAACTTATTAATATGTGTAGATATTAAAGAGTATATGTATGGTATTTTGGATCTGCTCTGAAAAATGCAGACTCCATCTGCTATGCTAAATAGGTCAGGAAGGGCAGCCGGATGATTGAGCCTAAGTACTAATCAACAGACCAAGTACTAATCAACAGACTCTGCCACTCTAATTGTTACATGAGGGCGGAGAATCATTAAACTGGAGTGGTTTGTAAGTGTTATTTCTACACCTACAAACAACGAAGATCAGATACTTTATTTGGTAGACTGGTCGTTGCCCCTGATTGAATTATGGGGCTACAGAAATAAGACCCTCAGAGTCCCAATTCACATGGGCTAACTAGCTGGGGGGCATGGGTTAATCTGTGTCTCCACGTTAGGGATTGGATACAGATAATTGTTCACCAATAGTCTGTATTCAATGTTAAGAATAGGGTTACACAGGTATATAAACTGTGTCAACCCTACAGTTTTTAGTTGGAGTTGTTCTTCTGATTCCACCTGGGATGTCCCCGGATTGCTGGAGAATTGCTAGCGGATACTTCTCCATCCCCCAACCCTAAGTAAGTGTTACCTTCTTGCCCGTATTATACTATAAATATGTATTGTACTATATTGCTGTGTTCACCTTTTTTAAGTATTAAATATATTTTATTATATCTAAGCCTCGTTCAGTTCAACCCAGATATTTGGTGTTCATTATATCTTGTCATAAGTTACCGTGACAATCAGTATAGAGGTGGCAGGACCTGGGAGGTGGGGCTAAAGAGCAGAGGAAAAGCATGGAGCAGAGAGAGGTGAGTGGTGAGGGGTGAGAGGATGAATGGAGGGGGTGAGAAAGGATGAGGGGGTGAGAGGGGATGAATGGAAGGGGTGGGGTGAGAGGGGATGGAGGGAGGGGGGTGGGGTGAGAGGGGATGAAGGGAGGGGGGTGGGGTGAGAGGACGAAGGGAGGGGGGTGAGAGAGGACGAAGGGAGGGGGGTGAGAGAGGACAAAGGGAGGGGGGTGAGAGGATAAAGGGAGGGGGGTGAGAGGATAAAGGGAGGGGGGTGAGAGGATAAAGGGAGGGGGGTGAGAGTATAAAGGGAGGGGGGTGAGAGAGGATAAAGGGAGGGGGTGAGAGAGGATAAAGGGAGGGGTGTGAGAGAGGATAAAGGGAGGGGGGTGAGAGAGGATAAAGGGAGGGGGTGAGAGAGGATAAAGGGAGGGGGTGAGAGAGGATAAAGGGAGGGGTGTGAGAGAGGATAAAGGGAGGGGGTGAGAGAGGATGAAGGGAGGGGGTGAGAGGATGAAGGGAGGGGGAGAGAGGGTGAAGGGAGGGGGTGAGAGGATGAAGGGAGGGGGTGAGAGGATGAAAGGAGGGGGTGAGAGAGGATGAAGGGAGGGGTGAGAGGGTGAAAGGAGGGGGTGAGGATGAAGGGAGGGGGTGAGAGAGGATGCAAGGAGGGTGTGAGAGGATGAAAGGAGGGGGATGAGAGGATGAGGGGAGGGGAGGTGGGGTGAGTGGATTAAGGGAAGGGGGAGTGAGGGGATGAAGGGAGGGGGAGTGAGGGGATGAAGGAAGGGGGGGTGAGAGGATGAAGGGAGGGGAGTGAGAGGATGAAGGGAGGGGAGTGAAGGGATGAAGGAAGGGGGGTGAGGATGGGGGGAGGGGAGTGAGAGGATGAGTTTGGGGGAGGGGAGTGAGAGGATGAAGGGAGGGGGAGTGAGAGGATGAAGGGAGGGGGAGTGAGATGATGAAGGGAGGGGGAGTGAGAGGATGAAGGGAGGGGGAGTGAGAGGATGAGGGGAGGGGGAGTGAGAGGATGAAGGGAGGGGGGTGAGAGGATGAAGGGAGGGGAAGTGAGGGGATGAAGGGAGGGGAAGTGAGGGGATCAAGGGAGGGGATGAAGGGAGGGGGAGTGAGGGGATGAAGGAAGGGGGGGTGAGGGGATGAAGGAAGGGGGGGTGAGGATGGGGGGAGGGGAGTGAGAGGATGAAGGGAGGGGGAGTGAGAGGATGAAGGGAGGGGGAGTGAGAGGATGAAGGGAGGGGGAGTGAGAGGATGAAGGGAGGAGGAGTGAGAGGATGAAGGGAGGGGAGTGAGAGGATGAAGAGAGGGGGGTGAGAGGCTGAAGGGAGGGGGGTGAGAGGATGAAGGGAGGATGAAGGGAGGGAGTGAGAGGATGAAGGGAGGGGGAGTGAGAGGATGAAGAGAGGGGGTGAGAGGATGAAGGGAGGGTGGTGAGAGGATGAAGGGAGGGTGGTGAGAGGATGAAGGGAGGGGGAGTGAGGATGAAGGGAGGGGGGTGAGAGGATGAAGGGAGGGGGTGAGAGAGGATGAAGGGAGGGGGTGAGAGAGGGTGCAAGGAGGGTGTGAGAGGATGAAAGGAGGGGGATGAGAGGATGAGGGGAGGGGAGGTGGGGTGAGTGGATGAAGGGAAGGGGGAGTGAGGGGATGAAGGGAGGGGGAGTGAGGGGATGAAGGGAGGGGGAGTGAGGGGATGAAGGGAGGGGGAGTGAGGGGATGAAGGAAGGGGGAGTGAGGGGATGAAGGAAGGGGGAGTGAGGGGATGAAGGAAGGGGGGGTGAGAGGATGAAGGGAAGGGGGTGAGAGGATGAAGGGAGGATGAAGGGAGGGGGTGAGAGGATGAAGGGAGGGGGTGAGAGGATGAAGGGAGGGTGGTGAGAGGATGAAGGGAGGGGGAGTGAGAGGATGAAGGGAGGGATGATAGAGGATGGGGGGGTGGGAAAGGATGAAGGAAAGGGGGATTAGAGAGGATGAAGGGAGGGGGTGAGAGGGGAGGAATGGAGTGGGGTGAGAGGCTGAAGGGAGGGGCAGAGAGAGGATGAAGGGAGAGGGAGTGAGAGGATGAAGGGAGAGGGAGTGAGAGGATGAGGGAAGGGGGGATGAGAGAGGATGAAGGAAGGGGGGGTGAGAGAGGATGCAGAACGTGGTGATGAGAGAGGATGAAGAAGGGGGGGTAAGAGAGGGTGAAGGGAGGGGGGATGAGAGAGGATTAAGGGAGGGGGGATGAGGGGGGATGAGAGAGGATTAAGGGAGGGGGGATGAGGGGGGATGAGAGAGGATTAAAGGAGGGGGGATGAGAGAAGATGAAGGAAGGGGGGATGAGAGAGGATGAGGGGAAGGGGCGACTGAACAAGTGGGTGAGAGGATAAGGGGAGGGAGGGTGAGGAGGGGTGCAACAATCTTAGAATTTGTGGGAGGAGCATTAAGATTAGCATTGCTTGACATGTACAGTATGACTGCAGGTCTGCTATTTATAAATGATCTGACCATTATGTCATTTGTTCTAAATTTCACTCAAAGCGCGCACCAATTTGCATCAATTTGCACTATTTCATATTCTATTTCCTAAAAAATCTTCGGAATAGTACTCCCTTCCAAGACTCCTCCCCAGATTTTTTACGAAACAGAATATAAATTGGTGCAAATTGATGAATACTTGGAGTGTTTTTAGAAAAAATTACATAACAGTCAGATCATTTATAAATAACATTCTTCCTCGCCAACGATTATCGCGAGCGTCACATCTTCCACCATTTTGTCCAGTATTTTTGGATAAGCCACCTGGCAACCCTATTAGTACCCCCTTATACCATCGATCCTTGACCATTGCAAAGTCTACTTTTATTTGATGGTGAGACACAAACAATGCTACTTTACTAAACCCCAGATTTTGAAACAAACATAACCTCAGAATATCCAGAGTCTATGGTTTGTTTGTAACACTGGTTAATCTCTGAAAGTTGGTTTTGAAATAAGCATTGTACAAAACCTATCAGAGTTTTGTCATAATTACGATGCAGTGAAGAAAACCGCTCGATCAGAAAAGTTGGAATACTTCTTAACACAGCTCAGTAAGCAGCAGCACAACTCATATAAATCCTCTCGTTTATAATTCAACTGTAACCTTTCTTTATATTCAATTTGTGGGGGGTGCATTGATGTTATATTTCTTGTTTTGCCTCTGCAAGGCAAAATGTCTCACTAACACTTTTTATATTAGTCTTGTACAAGAAAAGAAAAAGCAATAAATCATTCCAAAAAAATGTAATATCTGGCTCCATTTGAACGTCTGATGTTATCGTTGCAAGACTGCACAGGGAGAAGAAAGCAGAGAAATCTACCGTGTAAGTCTGATGCAGTATCTTACCCACCCATCACTTAATCCCTGCAAATGGCGGAGGACATCTGTATTATTAAACTAGAAATCCAGCTAGGTTAAGTAGAAATGCAATCAAAAGAAAATGCCAGCTCAGTACCTTCGAGGGACGGCTACGGATCATTTTATTAATCCCATCCTAAAGTGACTCACTTCATGTTTAATTTGGAATGCATGTTATCTCACGTGACCTCCTCCATCCAATATGTAATGTGGTCTCCTGAATTATGTCTAGAACAATCACCCTAAACAGTGTTATGGGTCTGGAGAGATGGCTTTGCTGTCTTAACGCTATGCATACATTAGAAAAAATTAGAAGCTATTCGAATAGAGGGGTTTAGACACAGTGTGTAAACACACGTTGGTGTTAGGAGTTTTCAACCTGCATATTATTATTATTTATTTAAAACATGCCAACATATTGCGCAGCGTAGTATAATGGGGGTGAGAAGTAAATAGCAATACAATTATAACATTAACATTCACTGGTACAATAGATAGGCCTTGCTCCAAGGAGTTTACAATTTAAAATAAAGGGAACACAATGTATAATGGTGGAACAGTGTGTTGCTAAAGGCTTTTGGCAGTAAATCTTGCAGATGGGACAATCGCCTCTTGGTTTTAGTTTATGGTAAAGGCTGTCGGAATAAGACTAAAGCTAAGCCTATCGGAAGGATATGGCATTGAAGTGAGTTTCATGTTAAATTCCCTTGTTTGTGCTTCCCACAAAAAACAAAAACTCTATGGCGGCTTTTCAACCCTACAATCACAGCACACCAATGGGAAGATTCACCAAGCGATAATGTGGGGAATCGCACAAGTCAGTGGGTGGGATCACAATGTGATACGTGGCAGAAGGAACACAGGGCACAACGGATTTGAGATAACTAAACTCATTTATTGAACCAACACAACGTTTTGAGCTCAGCGACATAGTGGCACTTGAAAAAGACCGCTAAGGTCGAAACTTTGTTCCTTCTGCCACTACATGCATTGGACTGACGACAGGCTATCGTTCAAGCATGGAAGCACCGGTAATACTCTATTTTTAGGTGTGCAGCATTTATCTCACGTCATCACAATGTGATACCCCACATTGGCACTTAGTGAATCCCGGCACAAATTGGATGCATTGTAGGTCTCTCTGGCAAGTGAAAGTGTTAATGAACCGGGTAGTATAATGTACACAGAGATGGGAAACTGTCAGATAGATTATTGGTTAATTCACAGCATTATTCAAATACCAGAAACAACAATTGCTGAAAGGCTAGGACCCCACGCTAATCAGATAGTATAATTGTAATCAGTGAAATGGTACAGGAGGTGGTGTGGATTTATCATTACAGGGCATGGATTTAAAAAGCCCCCGCGTCTTATTGTAAGGGGCACATGACTTTGGTCATAAAGAGACTAGCCCATTGGCCAGTAATGGGGCTGTTGGTGTTCATACGGGATGACCTTGGCAGGGAGGGATATTTAATCCTTTACTTATGGCTCAAAGAGCTTTCCCTCCCGTGTTTGTGGTATGGGCACTGGTGTGTCTGTGTTAAGTATTGTATCTATGTTAAATAATAATACAATAATGAAAGGGTGCTCCCTTACTTGCCTGTTAGTTTCCCTTTACCACCAGACATAACTGCAAGACATTATGTATGGAGATCCAGTTTCAGATTAAATTGTAATGAAAGAGTTAGCTGCCTGGTCTCATGTAGAGAAATGCCCCGACTAGGGGAAACACCATGCATTAA
Organism: Ascaphus truei; assembly: GCF_040206685.1. Classification (NCBI taxonomy): domain Eukaryota; kingdom Metazoa; phylum Chordata; class Amphibia; order Anura; family Ascaphidae; genus Ascaphus; species Ascaphus truei. Next base: position 69,000,779 of record NC_134491.1, read on the forward strand.
GCAGCAAACAGCTACTCTCCCTGTTGGCATGCAGATGTGATGTTACCACTGAGGAGTTAGTCTGCAGAAGTTTCTAGGGGTAACACAGACATCTTTAGTTGAAGACAGCTGTTAGCCAAGCAGCCCAAGAGAGTCTCTGAGAGAAAGTGAAGCTGTTAGACAAAGTTCATGAGAGCCCCGTGAGAGAAATGAGAATTATTATACCAGCAGCGGAAGAGAGGTTCCTGTTCACATTACAGCTCCAAGGGTTAGTGAAAACTGTTCGTCACACAGATACCAGAGACAGTAGGAAGGTACCTACAGTTAGAGTTAGGGAAGACAGCAGCATTAAGACAAGTTCGCTGTTACACTGCAGAAGTAAAAGGTTCCCTTTTGTTATATTGTATTGCTCCTGAAAACTACCTACAGCTAGGTGAGTATAGACCAGGGGTGCGCAAACAGGAGGACGTGAGATTTTTTTGGGGGGGTGGGAGGGGGCGCAGCGGTTGCAGAGGCCCGGTGATCTTCTGCAGGGCATTTGAATTAAATGCTGGGGGACTTCACGAGGCCTCTGCAACTTCACTTACCGTGACTCAGTCGATTTTGGCGATGCGTCGCCATGGCAACGCAGCATCAAATGACAACGTCATTGACGCGGCATCATTTGATGCTTCAGACCAGGTAAGGGGGGTGTGAGCAGTGGGGGAGAGCAGGCACGGGGGCACAAGGCAAAACGTGTGCGCACCCCTGGTATAGACAAGTCTACAGGAGCCAAGTTGCAGCTTTCCTCAGCAGGCCGCACAATTTGTCTCACACTACACTGGCGACACACTTTATTCGAGCTCGGCTAGTCCCACGAATTGAGGTTTGTGACTGTTTTCTGCCCGAGTGCATTGAGTTATTTTCCGGCAGGGATTGAAGCATTTTATTCCCACTGGCTGCAATACTGCACAGTACATATATATATACTGCATTACAATTCATGAATTTATGCCATCTGGTAGACACGCGAAGCATTGCAGCCTATTAAATCCTAATCATTATCATTTAACAGATCAGCCGCCCATCAGCCAGGCATGAACCCAGGCTGGGAAGGCAAATGCAACGGGGCTTGTCAGAGGTGAGGAGCGGCGCATTCCAGGTATCTGCCAGGTACATACCGGGTATCTGCTCGAATAAAGTGTGTCGGTGCAGTAATTGCAACAGCACCACAGGTGGGGAATAAAAACTTGGAAAGACTTTCTGTTGTTCCTGCGACGGGCTGTGCCTGCCAGCCTGCAGCGATAGCTGCACCGTTTCAGGAGTGCCACCCTACAGAGGTCATCATCCACATGTGCACCAACTATATACTAACCAAGTATTTAATATTATTATTGAAGTATTTTACTTTATACTTTTCATCATATATGTTTTGTCAATTGGATGCAGCATTGGGCACCCCCTGTCTCTTGTTGTATACCATTGCCACGCTCAGTAGCTCTCTGGTTGACATAAATATATATTCATCATGTGGTGGGTGTGGGAGTTTGAGCTTGCTGGGAATGTGTGGTAACCAACTATATACTAGCCTGACTGGTTTGTGAGTATCAGGCCCATTAATAGTCAGGGATAGTTAGGTTGACCCTGTCCATGTGGTACTGACAATTACATCCTGTACTCTAAGAACTCCAACGAAACGGACTGCTTTGGAATAAGGTAGATTGGTAGGAGGTGGGGTGCAATTGTATTTTTTATTTGTGGTCCTATTTTTCAGTAAAAAATAATAACCCTGTCATGGCTATTCGTGTTCGGTGCACATTACTTCTATAAGGGAAATGTATATATGTACGATGGTCAAAGGTTGTCCCACGAAGGTAGCAGTGCAGGTCTCATTATCTATTGCTGTCTAGGCCCAAAACCCTGCGGTCACGGAACTGGTCCCCACAGGTAAATTGATCAGCACGCAACAATATTCTACGTTGGGGAGAAATCCCCTGGAGGCGCTACACCACAAGTATCCTTTTCTAACCCGCTAAAGAGCTCAGGTCGCTCACCTCCCCCAGTTCGCCAGAGAGAAGCTAGAAAGGGACTCCTGTTAGGCCCAATCTCTAAGATTACCATTTATACCAATACTAAAAACCTGCTACAATAATAATTACAAAAAATAAAAATATATAATAATTAAAAAGAATAAAGAAAATACAGGGGACACAAAGGTTTGTATGGTTTGACTAGTTAGAGCACAGATTGTTGGTTCAGTTTGGCCTATGTTAAAACTAAGCCTAAGGGTTAAAGATGGGAAATGCGGTGGGAGTCCAGGTTTCGGCTGGTCTGTGGGGTTCCTCTCCCTCTCTGGTTTGTTCTGCAGTTCTGAGTTATGATGTGTTTCACAGGCTGGGTTGGTAGTTGGCAGTGATGTGGGAGCCACGGTATCCATAGGCTCACGCTCAGTTTGGCCAAGCCTGGCAAGCATCTTATTATTATGTTAAAAGGTGTTTATAAAAAAAAAAGCTGTGCCTTGTTTCCCCCATGATATGGTATTGTGTAATTTGTGGGTGAGAGGTGATGGGATCAAGTTAAAGGGGCTTTATGGTGGGTGAAAATAGGCTCCTTGGGAGGTCCAGACTCATGAGCTGTAATTTTCTTGCTGCATATAATTTTTCCTTTAATAGATGTGCTAACAAGACAATAATTGTGGGAAATTAACCCTTATTCCCATCCCAGTAGAAAGTCCAGAAGGTATCAGTGGGAGTCAGTCTCACTCTTTTCTAACTGGGTTGTGGATCAAAGGACCTACAACGTATATAATAAAGAGCCTTGGTTGCCAAACTGGAACAGTGCAAAAATCACCATGAGAAAAAGAATCCCTTGAAAAGCAAGCAATGCCCCAATTAAAAAACATTTTAAACACAAAGCTTTATTGCAAAGTAATAATTGAGTGTGTCTAAGATATCAAGATAGCTCAGTTATATCATCAAACGTGATGGACTGTGAAAGATTAGAGAGCCCTGACATGAACATAAGGGAAGGGCAGGACGACCGCCGTAATGAGCTAGTAATGAGCTGTTTCCTTTTCCCCTTCTCCCTGTGTTGTTGTTAGGACCCCGATCCCCTTTTTTTAACCTATTTTCTTTCATTGGGTTTTTGGAGCCCTGGGTCTGTTGGCTGGTCCCATTCGTCTAGCCCACTAAGGGGGTCATAAATGGGAAACCTATGCATGGGAATAGGTAGAGGGGAGGCTATGTCATGAAGGGGAAGTAAGTGACCTGGGAGTTGAGTCACGCGCTCGCTGGCTGGGAAGATACAATCTGTGACTGCAGCTTACCTACCTAAAATATTTCAAGACATCAACAAACTGAGAAAGATCTCCTTCAGAGGTTTAATGAGCTGGTTAGGAGCTGTGGTCAGTCTGGCTCCATTAGCACATGCAAGAGGTGTGGAAGGAGCTGGTGATCAGGAGGAGGCCAGATCCAGTGAGGAACATGTGGCAGAGGCTGCTTGCAGGGTCCCTCTATATAGAGGTATTGGCGTGGTTACAGAAACAAGGGGGCTTGTCCATCAGTGAAGCGCAGCAGGCTGGGAGGTGGATTCCACTGTGGTATCAAATGATGAGAGGGCCGGAGGGAGTGGGCCAAAGTCGTTGCTGTGAATATGGGGCACCGGTGATTCAGACCACCTGTGTCTTTGGGTCTTGGAGAGGAGGCCTTCACGAGTGAGGATGAAGGCAAAGCTTAGCAACAGAATCTCAAGACAGAAGAGAAGGACTTGATCCATTGTGAGGACTGGGAGAAGAGGGCATTGTCCATATCACATGCAGCATCAGAAGTGGATCAGAGGGTTGACAGGTCCTTAGGTGGGAAAGATAATTCTAGGAGAGCACAGAGATCACATAGGCAGTGGTGACAGCTCAAGGCCAGGAGGAGGGAGTGAGTAGATAAAGGGTAGCCAACAAAGGAGTCAGGGGGCAACAGAGCAGGACCCCCTGGGTGTGAGTCCAGAGGAATGACGATTGCAGCGGAAGAAGCTGCAGCGGAAGAAGCTTCGGCACTGTCAGGGCCAGAGGCTCGCTGGTGGGTGCTGTGCAGAGTGCACCTTCGATGGAGTAGGGTAGTTGGAGGCATGGTCACCTTGGCGGCTTGCAGCAGGTACTTTAGGGAGAACGTGTTAATGTTGGGACATTAAATGTAGGGAATGATTTTGGGTATTTTGTTTTTGTAAATTCTTTATTTATATTCCACATTTTTTAAAATAACATTTAACATACACACAACAGTACAGCACAACTTAAGACATATCAGATCTTTTACATTTTTTTCACTCTGCAGTCAACCATACTCAGACATATTGTATATTATCGGGTATACAATAAAACATTAACTGACAACAGTAATAATAATAAAAACAAACACAAAACCAGCAATCTGACATAAATACAAAATTATTGTATTTAAACAAAACAAAAAATAAAAACTAGAAACAAGTTAATCCCATAAATAGTAGTCCGGCTTATTGTTATTGTTCTCACTACGGTAAGTGTGTCCACTTTCAAATCCTCTCACAGTGTTCTATTAGCAGTAAACTCTGACCATGACAGCCAAATGCCTCGACTCCCGTAGTGGGGGCCTCCAGCTTTTTCCAGTTGGCAGCAATGGCACATCTTGCTGCATATAGCATATGTATTAATAAAGATTTCCTAATTCTGTGCCCTCTCATTCTCTGTTTAGCAGTGTAATACTCATGTCTTTTTGGATTCTGATCTTGGTAATATTAAAAATCTGCTGTAATATCATATCCCAAAACCGCTCTATTATCTTACACTCCCACCAGGTATGAAGCATTGTTCCCACCTCCTCACACCCTCTCCAGCACTTATTGGAAGTTCCTGGGTAACATTCTTTCAGTTTTTGTGGTGTAATATCATCTGTACATTATCTTATGAATGGCCAACTTGGCCTTATCAGAGAGCCAATACATGTAGGGGATTTGGAGAGGGAGATTGTGCCTGTACAAGCACTCGCTGAACACACAGTGACATCACACAAAAGGGAATAGCCAGAGAAAAGCAAACCCATCTAACGGTTCACTTTAAAACATAATAAATTACATTAAACTTTTAGGTTTCAGATTTAGGTAAAAAAAAGGTATACATTTGACTTAGATGAGACTTTAGTTTAGAAACGCTTTGCAAGGCATTAATTTATAACCAAATGGAACTGGTTTATAGCAGCCTCTACTAGAGGGAATTCTGTATGACACAATGCAGTACCTGGTTTACTACTAAAAAAAATGGAAAATAAATCACCAACACTCACTTACCAGTAATACAGGGGTCTATGTGTAAATTCCAGAGCAAAATAGGTATTTTCATCCTGCATCTATCTATCTATAAAATATTCTTCCCCTTCTGCCCCAATTTGTACCTGGAGGCAGGGCGGGGTCGAGACATTGTTGCGTCCCGGACAGACTAAAAATGTGGTGCCCCTGTAAAAGTATTTTGGGATGTTTGGCTGCGACCAAATCGCCACCGGCGCTCCACTGCCAGGACTACTCACCGCAGGTTACCTCGCCGCCTTCTGCCATATTTAAATGTCCTCACTGCTTGGATCTCCCCAGCCGCAGGGCACCTCACGCGGTGCTGCTTCAATGCCATTTGTGAGCGCGGCAGTGCATGCGCCCGCCCAGCAGGACCCTCACCTTGGCTGCCAGCAGCCAGGACACATGTTCTTATTTCCCGCGCACCGCGGGAAATTAGAACATTTGCACTGGCTGCTGGCGGCCAAGCTACGTGTCCTGTGCACGCACTCACAAATGGCAACTCAGCGGCGGCCACGCGAGGGACAATGCGGCTGGGGAGATCCGAGCGAAGATGGCGGAAGGCGGAGAAGTAAACTTGGGCAATGGTGGATGACGCCCCTTTTCTGTTGGCCCTGGGCAAGTGCCTGGCTAAACTGCTCCTTAATCTGGACTTGAAGAGGAGTTACATGATGCACAGATTATAATAACATGTATCACATTATGCATCGCAGCGCCGGTATTTTTCCCTTTTCTTTGCCCTTAAAAAATCCTCCATATTGGAAGTGACGTAAAGTGTAAAATTCTGCATGAGATGTAAGACATCACGTTACACGTCTAGGGTTGCCAGGTGTCCGGTATTGAACCGGACTGTCCTGTATTTGGATACTCTGTCCAGTAAAAAATGAGAGGTACTGTAACACTGGACATGTATGTGTCCGGTATTACCTCCCTGGACATAGTGACCAGCACCTTTCACCAGTGAGTCCAGTATTTTTGGAGAAGCCACCTGGCAACCCTATGTGCAAATACAATTTCCTCTACTTTGATTCTTCGGTTCCTGAGGGTACTGAGATAGGTGATATGCTGCTCAGTCCCAATCATTTCTCATGTCTTTCCTCACAACTTCAACACTTAAGGTGCAATTATCTTCTCTATACATTGTTCTGCTTTCTCTACCTGTAGAATGTCCATCCTTGGTTTCTGTAACTTTGGCTGGCAAGCACCTGGTGAATTGGATGCTTCCCACATGATCACCGCGTGGTGAGTAAGGGGTTAAATAACACTACCAGCTGCCTATTGCTCCAGGGAAGGTGAAAGCCGCAGGCGGCAACAGCAGCTCAACGTTATCTTCCCGGCTGCCTTCTGCATTCTTTTTTTGCTGCAGGGGAATGCCGCGCGGTTGGGTTCCCGCGGGATTCTCTGGCAGCGTGGAACATTTCCCTGGCAACATATGTACTGGCAAAAGTAAAATATTTAATATCTCGGCAGTCGGAGGAGGGGTGGGGGGAGTCGGGGAGCTTTTAGTGCTAGGTCACAGCTCTGGGGGATCCCTGGCTTATACCTGTATAAGGTTTAAAAAAAATGTAATTTTGGGAATGATGACTGCTTTAAAGGTGCAGTTTCCCCTACACAATTTGTTTTTACCCCCTTTTTTGACATGGGTTTGAAGCTGGGGGTCCCCTGAGATACCTACAGCTGTAGGAAGCGCTGCTACAGTTGCAACTTCCTATTAGCCCATATAGTGGTGGTGGGGGAAGGGGGTTTAAATATGGTAGAAATACTTCCTGGTATCACCAGGACCAGAGGGTCCTTGGAGCTCAACTGCGTGCATCACATCCATGCAACAAAAAGTGTGCCAGGGCGAGGGAGCCGCTGCTTTAACATAGCCAAGCTCAGCAGCTGAAACGCACCTCCTGCTGCCATCATTCTAATGTTTTCCAAATCCCATTGAAATATGCCCCATTTACAGCTGTCAGATCCCAGAAGCTACCTGCAAACATAGCAGTGATGATAGAAAGCCTACTTCAGTTCTCAAAAGCCGGTGAACCTGTCCAAAACACACTGAAAAACAGCTGCTACTCAGCCTCAACTCTTGATTAGTTTAAAGCCACAATTCCACATAACTTTTTAGAAACAACCTTTTGTAGAGAATTCAACCGTCTAATTTTCTAATTTAAAAAAAGCTAACAATGCTAATAGCAAAGATTTGGCTCCTTTGATTTTGTGAGAAATGAGTTACAAGTTGGATCTCTTAGGAAACTCTAAATGGGGGAGCCTTTGTCAATCAAGTGTTTTCTTTACCCTTATCTTACCCTGTCCTTATCAGAAAAACAATAAAGAAGATATGAGGAGGGGGAGAGAGAGAGCTCTGCCTGTGCAAACACTTTTGGAACAGACCATGATATCAGACAAAAGGAAGCAGCCAGAAAAAATCGAACACATCTCACGTTTCAGCTCACCATGTTTACAAGTAACTTTTAAAACATTATTTAAAATACATTATATACATATATAAAAAAATACACCCATCACCGAGATGTAACCCCTTAAAGCACTGGGGGGAGGGGGAGGGAGTCAGAGTGAAGGGTGAGAGTCAAAGGGGGAAAGTGAGTGAGCGAGTGGGGAGACGGAGAGGAGGGGGAGAGAAAGTGACAGGGGGACAGAGAGTGATGGAGAGGGAGTGTGACACAGGGGACAGCCAGTGTCAGAGGAAGAGTGACAGTAGGGACAAAAAGTGACAGAGAGAGTGAAGAGGGAGAGTAAAAGAGTGGAAGGGTGTGAAAGAGACTGGGGTGGGGAACTCGCAGGGCTGCCGATAGAGGGGTGGGGAAGAGGATACCTCCCCTCCGGGAAAGCTGTCACACTATGAGCACATCACATAGGAAAGAAAGATCGTTAAAGTTAGGGATTATGTGCGGCCCTTTTAGGGACTGAATGGCCTTGGTGTCATGTTGCCCACCGCTGCCTGAAACATATCATTGGCATTAATTCACTTTGGTCCTTCTGTAGGAGTGATTGCTTCTTTAAATAATAAAAACGGTTCCCCACCTAACTAAAAAATTGAGCCGTATTTACTAAACAGTTATCTGTCATACAGTAAGTCACTCAAGTCAAGACTGCTTAGTAAATATTGCCCATAATCAGAAGTAGGTTATTATATCTGCGCATACAGATGCACGGTAGCAGGTTTCACTGCTCTCTTTAGCGGTATACTGCAATATTCTGGAATGGAATCCTATGGGCACTGTGATATTCTGCAGTATACTGGGGTACGTTGTGTTATCTGCAGGAACAATGTTGAGTTCTACCGTACATTTGTAAGTGTACTGTGAAAGATTTAACAGTGTCAATGATGAATTACAAAGAGCAGATCAGGAATTGTTACCTTATGTTACCCAGATTTCATCAGGAAAACAGAAGATTTAAGCAGCAGATGGCATGATAATGAAATGAGTTTAAATCAAATAAAACACATATCGAGTCGCAGAGACCTATCCAATGCAGCCGTAATGATTAGCATACATGTTCCGATTCCACATCTGCTCTTTAAGATAAGTTTATGGGAGATGATCCCTTAACCCTTTGGCTGCATGGGGGCTATAATAAATCCAATTTCTACTGTAGTTTCTGAGGCCTTGTGTGACATATCAGATAGGGACAGTGGCCAAAGGGGATTGGTTATTAAAAGTCTATAGCACTGCTTAGTAAACCTTGGCCTAAATATTGATGACGGATTATTCTGCCGTTTTTGTTGAATCATTATGATGTTTTGGTACTGCTAAAAAATAACAACTATTAATGCAAATAGAGATATTGTTTGTATTGTTGGTAGTTCTTATGTTTTGATTGTTGATTATAACACACATATTGTGGGTATTAAAATTGGTCTTATTATAATACTAATTAATATGAACCATGTATTTGTGTTTATTTCCTCAAAGGCTTTCTCTGAAAATGGGCAAGTTTTCGGCTTTGTTTTCATAATGGTTATATTTATATGTGGTAGCTATATGTTAATTGTCATGATATGTTGATTGTCAATCTGGCACACTAGAGGTTGGGTACAAATTATCTTAAAAATACAAGATTTGTGTCTATACCTCTTAGATTGTAAACTCTTCGGGGCAGGGATCTCCTTTCCTATTGTCTGATTTTGCTGCGCTTAATGTATTATAATAATTCCCTGTACTGTATTCTTTGTGAAGTGCTGAGTACACTTTTGGCGCTATATAAATAAAGACATACAATACAATGCAATTTATGGCATGTTCAAGCTCTGACTAGGCTTAGTTTTATGTGCTAATCTAAGGATAAAGGATATCTGGTTATGTAAGTGGGGGAATTGAAATATGGCTTCCCTAACACTAGAATAAACAGGACCTTTTTAAATGTACCTTGAAAGCATTCTTTGGAGGATTCTGCAGAGTATCCGGGGGCGTGTCTAAGAAGATATTCCAAAAAGTGTACATTTCTTAAATATGAAGATTTCATGGGGCTGACACCTATTCACAATAACAACAAATAGATATTTGTAACCGTTGCGATTACACGAATCAAATGATACCAAAAAAACAGGGTTTTCTATGTAATAACAGAGATTATCTGTTTCTCATGAAAAAATAGACGTGGTGCAGTCATATCCAAGCGAGTATATTAAGTACACAGACGCAAAAGTGAAGGTGGTGTGTGTTTAAGTATTGTAGAAACAAAGTTATAAAGTCACCTGCTCACAGGTGTGCCGTACCTGACAGTAATGTTTAAAAACAATAAATTTGCCTCTTAGGAAACATTCTCAGATTAACTCTTTCTGCTAGAAAGGCAAAGGTGTTAACCCCTTTGATGTGAGAGGCACAACCCTGCATAAAGTGCCTCTGCTTCTCAGCTAATCAGACAAATAGTAGTCAACAGTAAGATAGTGCTGGGGTTTATGGAGGACCACTACTTTTTAATTTGCAAGCCTTGAGTACTACTGCTTTTTAACTTACAACCACAGCGTATGATTGATATTATATTCATAAACTTAGAGTGTCACTGCTTTTTGTTTTATAAACACAGAGTACCAGTACTTTTTACTATCTTCCACTTTCTGTTTAAAAATGAATTTATTTTAGGAGGCTTTTCTCCTTTACTAAACATAAATATCATACAGGACTTTCTAAAATAAAGTAAATACAATTTTAAATAAAATAGAATCCAATTTAAAATGCTAAAGATCGCTAACCTGTGTTGATGAGCAAAAAAAGCCCATGGTTATATGTTAGTAGTATATAACAGTCGGCATGTGTGTGTCTATATCTTTTGTACGTGTCATCATACTGAAATCTTCTGGGCCCTTGTGGCTGAAGACACACTGGATAGACCAAGAACTGCCCCGACCTTCGGAGAGGACAGTCACAAGTAGGGAGTACCTGGTACCCTGTGTGACCATGAGGCATGGTTTTTAGAGTGAACACATTTCACTGCCTGGGCTTAAGACAAAAAAAATAAAAGCTGTCTGTGATTAGGTTTACTGGCATCTTAACCCAGGCTGTGCTGAAAACTGTGTAATGCAACGACCATAAACTTATAAGGGTTCCGTGTAAAATGGATTTGAGGCTAAATGTGATGTGGTGTGCTCATTTGCATATCATTCCCAGAATCCCTTGCTGCAGTCGAAGCACTGTATGCTAGGTGATAAAGCGAAAAGCAGGGTTGCAGACATGTCTAAGGCCCGGGCCATAGAGGGATGGGGAGAGCGGAGGCGCCCTAATGCTGAGGCTCGCTTGCTTCAGTCAGCGCGATTGCACGGACTTGCAGGCGAGCCAGCATGCGCGAAGGGAGCCGGGGGGAGGTGGTTGGAGGCGGGGCAGTGACATCTCTGGGCCAATCGCCCGCGACGCACTGACGTCAATGTCACGGCGCCGACGTCACGGTGCCGTGACGTTGACGCTGCTTAAGGCTGATTGGATGTTTTCAGCCGACAGCGCGCTAAAAAACAGCTTGGCGCTCGGCTGAAAACTCCAAAGCCTCAGCGCACCTGCGAACGCTCGCGTGAGCCCCCTCTCAAGGCATCCTCATTGAGGATGCAGGGGCTCAGCGCGGAGCGTCTGCACGCCTCAGCGCTGCTTATCCTTCTATGGACGCAGCCTAAGACATGTGAATGTGCTCACAAGTGATATTTTGTTTGCTATAAAACTATAAATAAACACAAAAGATTTTTTTTATTTATATATATATATATATCAAAGACACAAAAATGAAAACCGCATCACTTCCAAAAAATTAATGCAATGTCTAAATAACCTACTTAAATCAGGAAAAATATACCTGAGATAATTATAACAGATAGAAAAAATAAACTGTAGGTGGTGCTTGAGGAAAAGTTAAATATGAAAACACAAAAGAAAAAGAAACCTCTAAAATAGCACTCAGACAAATAATTGCAAAAATATAAAGGGTACTTTAATTAAATCCAAAAGATAACAGAAAAACAAACAGCTGACCAATGAACCCGCCTGACTATAATAGATTAGTGGACAACAGAAAATAACAAAAGTTAATATATACAAAACCCAATAAAAATACAAGAAAAATTGATGCCCCAAAGAATAGACCTAACTCACTGAGGGAAAAGGTAATTTCCTGCAGTGAAGTAAATCAGACCGGCCGGTCCCAAGGAATATTACTGGCTAGAGGACATCATACAAAAAGGTCAAAAATACAAACTAACAAAAGCATACAATCAAAGAAAACCATGGTGCTGAATTGATGACAGTTTGAGTGTAAAAGACACTATAATAAACTAGTTGCAGTACAGATGATGTTAATAAAAGGCATACATATACAAAACTTCATTTAGTAACCCAAATACATAAAAATGCAAATAAGATGGGGAAACAAATGAGGGGTAAATAATCTGAGATACTCAGCTCCTGGCAAGATGAAGTACTGCAACCATCAAACAGCACAGCACAGTCCACTATTAATGTCCAAGGATATAGGACATTGATGAAGGTTCAAAATAGAACATAGGCAGGCAGGGTCAGCAGCAGCAAAAATTAAAATTAAAATTAGCCCACAGTGGACATTACATATCTGCTTGATATTCCAAACCCGTTTGGTATCTACATCTACCGTGTGACGTCATTTGCTGTCCCGCCGCATCTATCGTCCCCGGAGGGAACTAAAGATCATCTGTTGGTGTGTGCCCGGGGAGAGGAGTTGCGGAGAGCCTGATATCGTGAGTTCCTGCTGGCGGTGAACCACGAGGGAAAGATTGGACACAGTGGAGTCACGGAGCAGTACAGCAGTAAAGCGGCGGTTGCTGATCCTCTGGAGCATGAGTATAATCTCATAATATGCTTTTAAATATTCTATATTTGTGAGTTCATTTTATGAGCCTTTTTGGGAAATTAAATACAATTTTTGCACAGTAATGCACTAGGATTCGGCGCTTTTTTCTTCTTTATATATATATATATATATATATATATATATATGAAAACACAAAAGAAAAAGAAACCTCTAAAATAGCACTCAGACAAATAATTGCAAAAATATAAAGGGTACTTTAATTAAATCCAAAAGATAACAGAAAAACAAACAGCTGACCAATGAACCCGCCTGACTATAATAGATTAGTGGACAACAGAAAATAACAAAAGTTAATATATACAAAACCCAATAAAAATACAAGAAAAATTGATGCCCGGATCACGGCAACACCAACCGCATGGGAACCGGAACCGCCTTCCTATCAATACCTACTACTTGAGTGACAGCAACCCTAACCTAGGGCCTGTCCCTGAAGAACCGCAACCTGGGATGGCTTGGGGAAAACTCCTAGGGCCTGTGGACAATAACCGCCCCCCTTCCCCTAGCTACCCAGTCTCAACTGTATCTGCTAATCCTAGCAGCCTAACGCCCCTGCAGCCAACACTCAGCTTACACTGTCAGCCTGCAGGTATTCACACCGTGCACACACACTGCACGCACTGCGCACAGCACATGCAGCGACACACACCCAGACAGCTGCAATCACACACAGCCACCTGAATCCCACAGCAATCCCACTGCTAGCACACTGTGCCTCTTTGACAGTGCCCACAGCACTCTCCGCTGCGACACTACCAAACCCGCACTTCCCACACTCAAGGGTCACCTCCCTAGCTAAGGCGTCCCTCCTCAGTCTAAGGCGTCCCTCTTCAGTTACCCCCTACCCTTACCCGGGAATTGGGGCCTGCCTGGGGATCTAGGGAGAACCCTTACCTGATGCAGGAGCCACGAGCTGCCTGCACCCTTCCTTCCTCTGCTTCTTCCTGACTGACTGTTGCAAAGCCCGGGAAATGTATCTATATTCCCGGGCTGAGCTTCCTTCAGCCCTATTGGCCACTAGGGAGCACCTGACCTCTGCCTCCCTAAGCCTCCTGGGAATTGTAGTTCCCAGGGGCTGCCTAATGCATTGGGGCCGCGTGCGCGCTTCCCTTGCGCATGCGCGAACCCCTAATGGCCGCCTCACTCTCCCTCTACACTTCCCTACTCTCGCGCGACCTCTCCCTATCCCTGGAGTCCTATCGCGCGCTTCCGCCCTACTGCGCATGCGCGAGCTAACGCGCAATGGCGGCGCACTCTGCCTAAGCCGCCGAGCCGGTGGCAACGCAATCGCGGCCCTAGCGACGGCCCGATCGCGTCCCCGGCAACCAGCCTGCACCGCTCCCTGCACTGGCCCCCACCCTCGCGAAGTGCCGGCGGGTCCGTCAAAGCCTCCGGCGGCACCCGCTACCGCACGGCACTCGCGGAGGGGGGCCAGAAAGTTTAAATTTACCTCGGGGCTACATTCTCCCCCTCGCAGAATCCCAACGCCCTCGCTTGGGTAGCAGCCATACATGTTGTTATATAATGGAAAATGCACAAAGTACATTATACACAAGCAATTTCCCATTTGTACCCAACATCATCCCCGCATGGATACCCGAGGCCAGCTGAGTCTCAGATTGGAGTGCCCCTAACAGACTGGGTGAGGGTATCCCACCTTGACTCCTGTGAGTCTTTTGAAGTTCAAGACCTGTCCCTTCTGTCAAAACACCACCTCCCCCTCGCGAAAAAAATAGTAAGGGGTCCTGGGTATCGACCCTTGCCGGATCCTCCGGTCTCGTCTCACGGGAGACAGGGAGGCTCAGTCTCTTTCCTCGATCCACCACATGGCGAACATAGCGCTCCATCGCGCACCTGGGAGAGGCCACAACTACCAGAGCGGTCTCAACAGAGTCTTTGTCCGCTCCAACCATCCCTTTAACGGTGACTTCTTCCGCAGACGGCACCACTTCTTCGGGTAGGCCCGTTTGGAGATTCCTCCCACAGGAGTATGTGTCGCTCCGGTCCGCTACACCGGATCCCTTGATGAGGTCGGAGTCGTTCCACGATCCGCAGAGATCTTCTGGGGGAGACACTTCCACCAGGACGCGATGATGGGGTGAGCCCATCGCCCGGGTGACCCTACCTTTGGAGTCACCAGGCTCCACGATCACCGGGGAGCTCACACCCAACACCCCTGGGGCAGTCAACTTACCCCTGTCGTTATCGGCAGGTACTGATCCCAAGCCTGGGACCGCTGGTACCTCGTTGATAGGCCGGACTGTCAGTTGCAGGGCACACGGGCCCACATCATGGTCTACATCAGTTGAGGCGGTTGCCTCGGTGACCTCACTGGAGTGGTCCGCCGGGAGGCGCATCACCACGCTTGGTGGGTCGCTAGAATCATCACCCATGGGCGGGGGTACAAACACCTTACCCTGGCCTTCTGGAATCGGTGGTTCTGGTCTCGGTGGTTCCTGCTCGGGAACCGGGTCTGGAACCGACATCTGGGGTTCCGACATCTGGAGCTCCGCCTTCAGCGGCTCCGGCTCAGCATCTAGAAAGTCCATTGGGGCACACGGCCCCTCCACCACCTCCATCGCTGAAGTGGACAAATCAGTAGCGGCTTCACCCACCTCGGTAGCACCATCAGGCGCCGCTTTCTCCGCAGGTTCCGCCATCAGAGGTTCTGGCTCTTCCATTGGCACGTACTCTTTGAGAGGGTCTGCAACAGTGGTCTGGACACACGGGTCCCCGGCGGCCTCTGGAAGTAGAACAGACTGGGGACACGCATCACTTACTTCAGGAGAGAGGTCCGGCTCCTCCTCCTCTTCATCGGCTGGTTCCGCCGCCTGGGGCAGGATAGGCTGTAGGAACCAGGCCCCGCAACACTCACATTGAGGCCCCCACTCCAGTGCCTCCCTAGGACAGTCACAATTTGTCATAAAACACTGGATACTCAGTTCTCCATCCAACTCAATGTCCTTGAAGTCGAGCGGTAACTGCGACAGGGCTGCTCCCGAGGCACAGGCTTTTTGCAGGCAGGGACACGCTAGCACAACTTCATCTATTCCTGGCGCTCGCCAGGGCATATACACATTGGAGTGTAACCCCTGGCAGTCTATTTCTTCCTCAGGGGAAGGACACTCCATTTCTACAACAGTGTCCCCTCCCACCGGCCGTTCGGTAGGCTGCGGCAGTTTGGGTTGCAGGGTTGGTACCCTGCAGTAGCCACATATACGCCCCCAAGCCAACTTACAAGACGAGCAGTCACCTTGGTTAGAAAAACAGTCTAGGTACCCCTCCTCGTTCGCGTCTTCCAACCGCATTTTTACCATGCACGCCAAAACATTAAGGTCCATAGTACCCCAGATACTCAATGTTTGTATTGTACATGGACACAACAAAAAGGATACGCTCCCAGCCTTGGTCTGCCAGGATCCATACGACGGCGAGCAATTTTCTCTGTATCCAGTACTCTCTTCCAGGGAGTGTTGCGAGCTCTGTACTAAGTCACTCACAGTGTGGGGGTGGGGCTCGGGTTTTCCCGCCAGTCCTGGATGACTGTTGGCAACATTTTCCCGCGCGGCCGGGAACTTAGCACGTGGCTTCCTCCGCCTTGAGGGCTTCCCCATGGCGGAACAAAAATAGGACACAAATTTAGAAAAACATGTACAGGGCACCCCAGGTCTGATCTCTCAGCAGCGCCTCCAAATGTAGCCCTTTTTGTGAACCGGCCGACCCACCCAATATCACATTGGCCCCTCGTGGTCTAACCGGTCCCTTTCCCTGCAACACACCTGCTCTAAAGGACTACTGGTACTGCATAACCTGTGTGGCTCCAGGAGATCTGAGCCTCCGCTAGCTGGGAGCCTGGGGAAAAACCCTTACCCTTACTTGGTGCAGCGCCTCCACTTACCCAGGATCCCCCGTTAGGAAAGATAGCCCTGAGTAAGAAATACAATAACACTTATAGATAAACAATACTAACTCTTTACTTAACACACATATAACACATTACATAACATAACCATAACCAGATGCTCTACCCGCATCACATCAACCCAATGTCTGGTGTACCCCACCCAGTGTCCTGTGATCACCCCACACCCAATGTCTCGTAACTCCTACGGAGGTCGTGGGTGACTGCGCAGTCACTATATTAAGCTAGGGCCCAGTTGGTGCACATATATTACTTCAGAGATACCTTCCGAGCACTCCGATGCTCGGGACCGCAACCACTTCTCAAAGGGTCAGACGTCCGTCTGATCCTATTCCAGGTACTCTGCCGGTGGACCCCAGCGAGGGTCCCACCACTCCACGGGACTGCAACCGGATCACGGCAACACCAACCGCATGGGAACCGGAACCGCCTTCCTATCAATACCTACTACTTGAGTGACAGCAACCCTAACCTAGGGCCTGTCCCTGAAGAACCGCAACCTGGGATGGCTTGGGGAAAACTCCTAGGGCCTGTGGACAATAACCGCCCCCCTTCCCCTAGCTACCCAGTCTCAACTGTATCTGCTAATCCTAGCAGCCTAACGCCCCTGCAGCCAACACTCAGCTTACACTGTCAGCCTGCAGGTATTCACACCGTGCACACACACTGCACGCACTGCGCACAGCACATGCAGCGACACACACCCAGACAGCTGCAATCACACACAGCCACCTGAATCCCACAGCAATCCCACTGCTAGCACACTGTGCCTCTTTGACAGTGCCCACAGCACTCTCCGCTGCGACACTACCAAACCCGCACTTCCCACACTCAAGGGTCACCTCCCTAGCTAAGGCGTCCCTCCTCAGTTACCCCCTACCCTTACCCGGGAATTGGGGCCTGCCTGGGGATCTAGGGAGAACCCTTACCTGATGCAGGAGCCACGAGCTCCCTGCACCCTTCCTACTCCTTCCTCTGCTTCTTCCTGACTGACTGTTGCAAAGCCCGGGAAATGTATCTATATTCCCGGGCTGAGCTTCCTTCAGCCCTATTGGCCACTAGGGAGCACCTGACCTCTGCCTCCCTAAGCCTCCTGGGAATTGTAGTTCCCAGGGGCTGCCTAATGCATTGGGGCCGCGTGCGCGCTTCCCTTGCGCATGCGCGAACCCCTAATGGCCGCCTCACTCTCCCTCTACACTTCCCTACTCTCGCGCGACCTCTCCCTATCCCTGGAGTCCTATCGCGCGCTTCCGCCCTACTGCGCATGCGCGAGCTAACGCGCAATGGCGGCGCACTCTGCCTAAGCCGCCGAGCCGGTGGCAACGCGATCGCGGCCCTAGCGACGGCCCGATCGCGTCCCCGGCAACCAGCCTGCACCGCTCCCTGCACTGGCCCCCACCCTCGCGAAGTGCCGGCGGGTCCGTCAAAGCCTCCGGCGGCACCCGCTACCGCACGGCACTCGCAGAGGGGGGCCAGAAAGTTTCAATTTACCTCGGGGCTACATTTATATATATATATATATATATATATATATATATATATATATACAGTGGTCGACAAATCACCAAAAAATCTACTCGCCACCTAGTACCACACGCGTGCTGCTTGGGCCAATAGGAGCTCGCCACAATGTTAAATCCACTCGCCGGGGCGTGCAAATGTATAGGTTTGTCGAACACTGTATATATATATATATATGCACTTAGGAGCTGCTTATGCTTTCTCAAAAGTGAAACCCTGTACCTTTAACCACTTTAATTCATTGCTAGCCCGCATCGCACTGAAAGGGTTAATATGCCTGCAACCGGCATCACTTGCTAGCAGGAAATTAGTTAAACTCGGTTAGTGCAAACCTGGTTTTATAGTCAATGGCAAAAACTATCGATCTAGGCTCTGTCTGCGTCAATAATCGCTGAAGTCTGTAATCCTTGATGCTCACTTTATCTGCTCATTACTGTTACTGCACAACTGCAGCTTCTGAGCAGCGACAAAGCACAAGGCTGACTGCTCAGGGTCACACGCACTGTATTGCACTATACTTACTCTTAGCTTTCTTCACCTACTGTATCTCTCTATCTCTATCACACACATACATATATATATATATATATATATATATATATATATATATATATATATATATATATATAGACACACAGCGCACCATATGTGAGTATCCAAATAGGTATATTAAAACACACAAAACATGTATCAGAAACCTACATTTAAATTAATAAAAATGCCCCCAGCTGAAAATCCAGAAAGGCATGAGTCTGAGATGGAATTCAGAGAGGACCTAGTGCACTGAGTCCCCGGACCACAATTCCTAGCGGACATAAGGGTACAAGCCGCGTTACAGCGTGTAACGCATGAATGGGACGATGTACTGTATGTATATGTACTGTGAGATATGCTAAGGATAGCAACAATACCTCAATTCTGATATCTCATATCATCACGTCGTCCCGTTTGTGCGTTACACACTGTGACGCGGCTTGTTCCCTCGCTACTGTCTGCTTGGAATTGAGTCTATACGATAGGGATATAAATATATATATCTACACATATATATTTATACATACATATATAACCCCTATGTGATGAACTCACACACTTTCACACTGCCCCATGGCAGGTTTCTCTCCAATGTGCTCTGGACACGATAGCAGCCAATAAGAACGGCTGTGGAAGAAGGGGGACTATGAGGGAGAGGAGCCTTTGCAAAATGGGGTGACCATATTGGATCAGATCTGCATGGAACTGAGTGGTAAAAGGTTCGGTCGAGGTCTGCAGGGAGTGCATGTGGCAACAAGAGCAGAGAGCTACAGGTCCATATGTGGCGGGGACCCTCAATGGCTACAAAAGCACAACTGCACCAAAGAACCCATTTCGAAGAACAGGCCTGCAACAGGTTCAGTGTACTATGAGCTCCCACATGTGTCGGCACCCTCACAAGCCAACATACCCAGGGGGTGGCTGCTACACCACTGACAACACCCCCAGTGTACATCTGCGTTGCCCCAAAGGCGCACAGCCTGATGGGGCTCCCTAAGAGCTGCTCCCCTCTGCACAGGAACAGCATACTAAGGGTTAACATGTGCTTATACTTTGTGGAACGTCAACCCCACCCACTGAAATGTAAATGTGCCAAGAAGACAAAGAACTTTGTGTTCACAGCTGCATTGAATCTCAACACCCACAGTGTACATCTGCGTTGCCCCAAAGGCAGACAGCCTTTGGCGCAGCCGAAGGGCAGCTAAAGGGTGTCAGCCGTTCACTGATGTTTGATGATCTTAAAGTGATGTTAAAGCTGCTCTATTTCAATCTGAAACTCACCAGCCCCTTTACCCCTTATACCCAATTTTCCAACTTTATTGGCCATGAAATGCATGGAAATTGACTGCAAATCCTCTGTTTTTTTTAATGTAACCATGTATTTTTTTTTATAACTCGGTGCCCAGGACAGACGAGAGGTAACCCTCAATGTATTAATTCCTGGTTAAACATTTTTATAAATAAAATAAAACTGACTCTCTCCCGTGCAGCGTTATTGTGGACTGTGTAGCATCTGTATACTTTGTGTAGTGATTCTCACCTGAGGATCACAAGTTCTATAGTTAGTAAGACATAAGTAAACAGGTTGTAATACTATTTATTGTATTGTGTCTGTATTCTTCCTGCCATGTGACCATAGGTCACGTTTGGTCCAGTAAGTTATGAACAGGGACTCAGGCCCCAGTGTCAGTTATAGTTAAGTGTTAAGTCTGAGAGCTAAAAGTAGAGTAGTTACATATACATTTCCTATCTCTCGCTATATAGAGGGGAAGAAGTCAAGGTGCATGCACAGTGACATCACCCTTTTATATGGTCACCCCCAGGTCCATTACCTCCTCATATCCCCTCCCGCTGCTCATACCTTCTTTCCCCCCCTCACACCCAGTGTGCCTTGGGGGGGGGGCCTGCTTCTTATATTTGTCCTTGGACCCTGCGATTTCTGTTGGTGGCCCTGGTTGTGCGCTCTAAATGCGCTCTCTGCAACTCTTCTTGTGAGATTTCATATTTTATGAAAACTACTTATTTACAGTACTGTATCACGCTATGGAACACGCGCTTCTTTTCTCTTTGTCATATATATATATATATATATGTATATATATATATATATATATATATACTGTATGATCTGTTATTTGTATTATTTGTTATTTATATGATTGTCACGTGTAGTACTAATGTGAAGCACTATGTACACTAATGGCGCTATAAATAAAGACATATATATATATATATATACAGTATATATATATATATATATATATATATATATATAACATATACAATATGAATACATTATTGTTATTATATGCTCATATTTCTGTCCTGATGCTAGAAGTACAGTAGTTGGTTCACCTGCAAATTCTGTAGTGTGACTGCACACCTGTATAGAACAGGAGAGTCCTCCTAGCCTGCACTTAATTGACATTCTGTTCTGCTTTAAAGAGGGCTGAGTGAAAACGAACAAGTGTCTGTCTGGATGTCTATGAACCAGCCATTAAATGCTTTTTCCGACAGCAGCAACCTAGCTAGATGTCACCCATAGTACAATCTATAAGAATTCCAAGGAAATACCTCTCGAAGGGATAATTCAAAGGGACAAATGGGTTCATGTAAGACAAAGAGCGAGAAGAGAATAGAGCTGATGCCCACTGGGGAACAGAGATCCGACACAGATGCAGTACATTACTGGAGAAATGATAGTCCCTAGATAGAGTAGTTATTTACTAAAAAAGCTGCACAGTGTCTGTACGAGAGCTTAATTGGTAGTTTACAAGAAAACAAGCCTCAGTATGCAAATCGTATATACTATTATGTACCCAAAAAGTAAAAAGCCTTGAGTAAGGAATGATAAGGTAGTTTTATTTGGGTGAGAATCTCCTGAAAATTACAGTGATGCGATGTAATGGAATATAAACTATAAATGTCTTTTTCTAACAGTCTAAAGCAGGCCTGCACAACTCCAGTCCTCGAGGGCCGCAAACAGGCCAGGTTTTCCGGATATCCCTATTTCAGCACGGCTAGAGCCAGGCCTGCACAACTCCAGTCCTCGAGGGCCGCAAACAGGCCAGGTTTTCTGGATATCCCTACTTCAGCACAGCTGGCTCAGTCTCAGACTGAGCCACTAATTGAGCCAGCTGTGCTGAAGTAGGGATATCCAGAAAACCTGGCCTGTTTGCGGCCCTCGAGGACTGGAGTTGTGCAGGCCTGGTCTAAAGCAACGATTGGGTGGAATTCCGGTGTCCTTTGTACTGTTACTGCTTTTGAAGTGGGATAAACCAGTTAAAATCCAGTGGCAGCTCATTGTGAACGTGGGCAAGTCACTTCTGACCCATATTGACTACGTTTTGCTACTGTATGCCATAAGACACCCAATTGGCTGTAAAGTCTCTTCCGGCTCCAGAAGGTGTCTTATGGCATAACACCACTTATTAAATGTGGGCCTCTATCTCCCTATGTAACAAAAAATATATTGTACGCTCTATGGTTACAGAGAATTGTAATGCAGTTTAGTGTAAAGAAAACATTATTACTATTATTATTAATGCAACAAAATATGGTATTTTCATAATTCTGCATTTCCACCATCTGGCCCTGCTAATTTCAAAATTTCATTGCAATTACTCAGGCAGCAAAGTGCAATTTTTCACACTAAAACTCCCCTTTCAAGCTACAGGAATGTAAATATGCTTTGTGAAGATTATATAAAATGTGGAAGCATAATCATTTTTTCATGTAAAATTACAGGGAAATTATTTTTTGCTTTCTACTTGTCCTTTTTTTCAATCTATCCCCTTTGCAAAAATGGTTGGAGGGAGTCGCTCAGCAGCTTCGTTAATCTGGATTTGAATTAAAAGTGATCAAATATTTTCATTCTGTTGACCAGAGATGTGAGTTTTAATTCAAATTGATAAATGTAAGTATGCAATTGCACAAGCTTTTTACAGGACTGCTCATTTCTCCCCCCCTTCCTCAACTTTAAACTCTTAAATTGTATTGTATGTCTTTATTTATATAGCGCCAAAAGTGTACTTAGCGCTTCACAAAGAATACAGTACAGGGAATTATAATAATACATTAAGCGCAGCAAAATCAGACACTAGGAAAGGAAACCCCTGCCCCGAAGAGCTTACAATCTAAAATCATTCTAAATCAACTAAATAATCTAAATCATTAATTTCTTCTTTCTTGCTTCTGTGTATATTTGCAACAAAGTGGTAACCTCTTCCATACCACAAGTGCGTGCAATGGATTGGGTGCCGAACATTCAATACATACTCACTACCTCTAACATTTGGAGAGCTTGTGGATGTACAATTTGGCTCGTCCTTTAAAGGTACAGTATCACAAACAACAAATCTATTGAATTAGTACATTCGTGCCCATATAGATGAATGAACTAAAATAGCTACTGTATTATGTTTTTCAAATTTCTACGTCCATCGTTAACGCACCACAACATCTTCCATTCATGAAATCAAAAGAAAAAGCTTATTTTATACCAAAACCAGGGGGGCTGCCTGTGAGAATTATATGAGGTGGAGGGTTATGTGTGAGTTATATGAGGGGTGGTATGATGTCTGGGTAATATGAGTGGGGGGGCTGTGAGGGATATATGATGGGGGGCTGTGTGGGTTATATGTGGGGGGAGGGGCTATGTGGGTTATATGAGGGGGCTGTGTGGGTTATATTGGGTGGTATATTGTGGGGTTGTGTGGGTTATGAGGGAAAGGGACTGTGTGGATTAAATGAGGGGGGGGCTGTGTGGGTTATATGAGGGGGGCTATGTGGCTATATGAGGGGGGACTGTGTGGTTATATGAGGGGGGACTGTGTGGGTTATATGGGGGGCAAAGTGGTTTATATTTGGGGGCTGTGTGGGTTATATGTGGGGGGTTCTGTGTGGGTTATATTTGGGGTGTTGTGTGGGTTATATTGGGGTGTTATATTGAGTTGCTATGTGGGTTAAATGAGGGGGGGCTTTGGGGGTTATATGAGGGAGTGCTGTGTGGGTAATTTGAAGGGGTTGTGTGGTTTATATGAAGGGGGGCTGTGTGATTTATATGAGGGGGCTGTGTGATTTATATGAGGGAGCTGTGTGATTTATATGAGGGGGGTTGTGTAGGTTATATGAGAGGGGGACCAGTGTGGGTTATAAGAGAGAGGGGTCTGTGTGGGTTATAAGAGAGAGGGGTCTGTGTGGGTTATAAGAGAGAGGGGTCTGTGTGGGTTATAAGAGAGAGGGGTCTGTGTGGGTTATAAGAGAGAGTGGTCTGTGTGGGTTATAAGAGAGAGGGGTCTGTGTGGGTTATAAGAGAGAGGGGTCTGTGTGGGTTACACAACAGGGGGGATCTGTGTGTGTTGTATGAGGGGGTGTTCTGTAGTTTATACGAAGGGGATTATGTTGAGCAGGTTGTGTGGGTTATATGAGGGGGTTGTGGGTTATACGAGAGGGTGTGGTCTGTGTCTGTTATATGATAGGGGGATTGTGTGGGTTATAGAAGGGGGTGAATAACCCCAATAGATCGCGTAAACAGATTAATTATGTACCGGAGTATCTGCATTTTCAGAAGTTACATTTTCTTCTTAACAAGCAATGCACGTCTAATTCATGGCTCTGCCTGTGTAAATAATTAACATCCAAGTTATTGAAAGCTAATCAATATGTTAGTGATTTTCTTCTCCTCGTGAGATAGATTGAATTCTACAGGTGGTGGGATACTACTGAAAGGTTGATTTTCTTTCATAAACTCTTTTTTAATTATTTAGATTGGTGGGAGTGAGATACCTTCTTTGCTATGTGTACGGTTATGTGCTATAACCTATGGAAAAGTCAGCATTGCCCTTCCATCCCATCTGGACCAGGTTTCACCCCTTCATGCCAGTGGGGCTGCAACACCCCTCAAGCACAGAGGGAGGTGTCATTGTTCTGAGCTCACAAAGACACGTTTTTCCTCTATCACTTGGATTGTAAGCTTTTTTGAGGTTGGAATTCCTTTCCCCCCAAATTAACCTTATATCCTTATCATTAAATGTAGACCTATGTTACGCTGCAGTCATCAGATACATTTCTATGTTTTGGAATGGATTGATTGAATTTCATTAGTTGTATCTTGTGCTTAGATTTTTATTCTGGGGTTTTACATTAAATAAACATATGAATGATAATGAGCACGATGTCTTCTTGCACATCTAACCATGCAAAGTGTGCCCTCTGTAAGTTGCAATAAAAGTCACGGCTAAGTTAAACATTGCAAGTGATTCACCAAGCGAATTTAATTTGGGTTTAATATGTTGATTTGGAAAATGCTCTAAAATCGCTCGATTCGCTTAATCCTGAGTCTATAAATAGGGCGCATGCACCATGTTTCGCTCATTGTCTGGCGTTATTTCGCTGATAGATTACTAATTTGCTGACGTTATTAGCCCTTTGAGGCTTAGCGAAATCTTCTGCAGGGAATTCAATTTAGGGGACAAAAATGCTTAAAATGTCACAAATGCATTTTGGACAGTTTGACACAACTAGTGTGCGCTTCACTTTGCAGAAACATATTGGAGAGAAGAATATTACAAATAAGTGCCTAATATATAAATGTAAACATTGGAAGAAAATAGTCACTGTCCGTCCGGAAGTGCTAATAATTTCAAGTAGCAAAACGTGAAATCGTATGTTTTTGTCTTTTAAAGTAAATCAGATCTATAGGATAAAGTATCTGTCGTCTAAATTTAGCATAGGTTGAACTTGATGGACACGTCTTTTTTCAACCTCATCTACTATGTAACTATGTAACTATGTAACTATGTAACTATGTAACTATGTAACTATGTAACTATGTAACTATGTACTACAGTATGTAACTATGTACTACAGTATGTAACTATGTAACTATGTAACTATGTAACTATGTAGCTATGTACTATGTAACTATGTAACTATGTAACTATGTACTATGTAACTATGTAACTATGTACTACAGTATGTAACTATGTAACTATGTAGCTATGTAGCTATGTAGCTATGTAGCTATGTAGCTATGTAGCTATGTAGCTATGTAACTATGTAACTATGTAACTATGTAGCTATGTAGCTATGTAGCTATGTAGCTATGTAGCTATGTAACTATGTACGATCTGTAATATTAGATAATACTGCATTTTTGTTTATTATTATTCAACTCAATGCCATTTTTATTGAGTTTTAAAGCATCCTTTGCTTTCTATAGAACAGTGTTTCCCAAACTGTGCGCCGCGGCGCCCTGGTGCGCCGTGGCTTGGCTAGAGGGGCGCCGCGATCAGGGCCGCCAGCAGCGGGGAACAAGGGCCAGCAAATTAAAAAAAAAAAACGCTGAACCCGGCGCCGGATCTCCCTGCACGCGCTGGAGGATGTCTCGCAGCAGCACTAACACCCCACCCCCCGGCCAAAACCGCCACCCCCCGGCAGCATCGGTGCACCATCACCCTCCCCCTGCAGCACATCGGCCCTCCCCCAACGTGGCACAGGCCCCAGCAGCACTGACCCCCCCCTCCTCCCCTCACCCCGTGCAGGGACCGGGCCGTTCAGCCACCCCACGCTGCCGCCGTCCCATGCAGCATTGGGCCGTCTGCCCCCCCGCAGAATTGCCCCCCCGCATCACCAGCATGCCGCCATCCCCCACCGTCCCCCCGTCCCCCCGCAAGCCACCAGCCTGACCATCATCCCCAAGGAGGGTAATTTTTAAATGTACTGGGGGGGGTGGGGTAATTTTTAAATGTATTGGGGGGGGTGGGGTAATTTTTAAATGTATTGGGGGTATGGGGGTAATTTTTAAATGTATTGGGGGTGTGGGGGTAATTTTTAAATGTATTGGGGGTGTGGGGGTAATTTTTAAATGTTTTGGAGGTGTGGGGGTAATTTTTAAATGTATTGGGGGTGGGGGGGTAATTTTTGTGTGTGTGTGAGAGAGAGTGTGAGAGTGTGAGTGTGTGAGTGTGTGTGAGTGTGTGAGTGTGAGATAGTGTGTGTCAGAGAGAGAGAGTGTGTGTCTGAGAGAGACACCAACTGCGCACTGCAACTGTTAGGTATGTACAGTTAGGTCCGGAAATAATTGGACACTGATAAAAGTTTTGTTATTTTGGCTGTGTACCAAAATAAATTCAAGCTACAGTTAAATAATGAATATGGGGTTAAAGTGCAGTCTATCAGCTTTAATTTGAGGGTATTCACATCCACATTGGAGGAAGGATTTAGGAATTACATCTCTTTAATATGTAGCCCCTTCTTTTTCAAGGGACCAAAAGTATTTGAACAATTGACTCAAAAGCTGTTTCATGGACAGGTGTGGGCTATTCCTTCGTTATTTCATCATCAATTAAGCAGGTAAAAGGTCTGGAGTTGATTCCAGGTGTGGCATTTGCATTTGGAAGCTGTTGCTGTGAACCCACAACATGCGGTCAAAAGAGCTCTCAATGCAAGTGAAACAGGGCGTCCTTAGGCTGCAAAAAAAAAAGAAAATCCATCAGAGAGATAGCAGAAACATTAGGAGTGGCCAAATCAACTGTTTGGTACACTGTGAGAAAAAAAGAACGCACTGGTGAGCTCTGCAACACAAAAAGGACTGGACATCCACGGAAGACAACAGGGGTGGATGATCGTAGGATGCTTCCATGGTATAGAAAAACCCCTTCACAACATCCAACCAAGTGAAGAACACTCTCCAGGAGGTAGGCATATCATTATCCAAGTTTACCATAAAGAGAAGACTTCACGAGAGCAAATACAGAGACTTCACCACATGGTGCAAACCATTCATAAGCCTCAAGAATAGAAAGGCCAGATTAGACTTTGCTAAACAATATCTAAAAAAGCCATCCCAGTTCTGGAACAGCATTCTTTGGACAGATGAAACTAAGATCAACCTGTACCAGAATGATGGGAACAAAAAAGTATGGAGAAGGCTTGGAACGGCTCATGATCCAAAGCATACCACATCATCTGTAAAACACTTTGGAGGCAGTGTGATACATGGGCATGAATGGCTTACAATGGGACTGGGTCACTAGTGTTTATTGATGATGTGACAGAAGACAGAAGCAGCCGGATGAATTCTGAAGTGTATAGGGATATATTGTCTGCTCAGATTCAGCCAAATTCAGCGAAGTTGATTGGACAACGCTTCACTTTACAGATGGATAATGACCCAAAACATACTGCAAAAGCTACCCAGGAGTTTTTTAAGGCAAAGAAGTGGAATATTCTGCAATGGCCGAGTCAGTCACCTGATCTCAACCCGATCGAGCATGCATTTCACTTGCTGAAGACAAAACTTAAGGCAGAAAGACCCACAAACAAACAACAATTGAAGACAGCTGCAGTAAAGGCCTGTCAAAGCATTACAAAGGAGGAAACCCAGCGTTTGGTGATGTCCATGCATTCCAGACTTCAAGCAGTCATTGCCTGCAAAGGATTCTCGACAAAGTATTAAAAATTAACATTTTATTTATGATTGTGTTAGTTTGTCCAATTACATTTGAGCCCCTGAAATAAGGGGACTGTGTATGAAAATGGTTGCATTCCTAAACGTTTCATACGATATTTTTGTTCTACCCCTTGAATTAAAGCTGAAAGTCTGCACTTCTATTGCATCTCGGTTGTTTCATTTCAAATCCATTGTGGTGGCGTACAGAGCCCAAATTATGAAAATTGTGTCAGTGTCCAATTATTTCTGGACCTAACTGTATATATAACTTTGTTTTTACTTTGGGTGCCGCGGAAAAATCCTGATCGCCTTGGGGAGCCTTGAGCGGAAAAAGTTTGGGAACCACTGCTATAGCAGGTTTTAGCCCACCTCCCCAGCAGTGCAAGAGCTTTGCAACACTTTCCTGTTTGTGATAATTTGATGTCAAATTTCCCAGCAGCTTGTGCTGAAAACTGTAACAATAGATAATGTTACCTTAATAATATAAGAATACACTGTAGCTGCTGAGTTACACTGACTAAAGCAGCCATTATGTTAGGCATATCATCAGGATTTTAACAGATTTATAATAGGAGCACCAAACGATTGCCAGTTTAGGTAAAACTAGAATTATACATTGTCACATGCTTTACATATAAAAGAAAAAAGAAAAAGTGGAATGTAGTATTGCTGGTTTAACTGAACATGAAGAATACTACCATACGCACACTATGTGTTGGAAATATTAAAATTGATAAGCTTGGAAGAGTCTGTATACCCAAGCAAAAAAAAATATATATATATATATATATATATATATATATATATATATATATATATATATATATATATATAATCCAATGCACAGCCGGCACACCATTTGCAAGTAAATAAGTTTTGGTGCTTATCCCATAAAGCAATAACAGACCATACGATACCTTTTGCAACACGATATCAAGGGACAGCACGCAGGTAAGTAACTCATCAAGGAACAGCACGCAGGTAAGTAAATCATACATTTTCTATATTTGATAGAAGACACAAAAAACGACGTTTCGGTCCCCCAGTGGGACCTTTCTCAAGGTGTATCTTCTATCAAATATAGAACATTTATGATCTACTTACCTGCGTCCTGTCCCTTGATATGAGAGGGAGAGAGGGAGAGAGGGAGAGAAGGAGAGAGGGAGAGAGGGAGAGAGGGAGAAAGAGATCCTATATGCAAAAAAGTGAAATTTATTGACTCAACGTTTATCAAGAGCAAATAAACAAGTGACAAGCAAACCCAGATATACCCTACACCACACCCAGTGTGAAAAAAATTGGAGCCAAAAACCTAAGTGACACCCCCAGGGATGTCACAGGAGTGACAGAGCAGAGAGAAGGAGCCTAAGGGGCCAAAGTGTTAAGGGGAGGGAATCCCAAGACAGATAAGCTCTGTTAGTTGTAGACCACAGGAGGTGGTGAACACCTCAGAAATACTTAATAAGGGAACAATGTGTAAAAAATATATCATCTAGTGTAGTGATAACTGTCAACACTACAACCACAGAGGATCAAATGTGCAACTATAACGTAAATATAAGTGCGGGTACCACAAACCAGGGCAGGGGGGTCAGAACTGTGGCGGGGAGGAGGGGGTTGGGGGGAGGGGGGGAGCATCAATAGTAGCAGAGCAACCACAGGTCATAAACAAAGTCTAAATCTGCAGCCCATATAAGCTGGTAATAAGTCTGACCTAATACCAGAATGGCACTGAAAATTGTCTGTATATATCAGTTTTTGACCAGTAATACTTGCCATAATGACACAATTCTTATTAGCAGATATGAGATATGTCTGCTAAACATCTAAACATACTAACAATCTGATCTACATCTCATCTACAAATATGTAATATATATTATTTAAATTTAATTTTAAAATGAAACTACAATAAATAATTCAGCTTTAAATAAGGAAAAAGAATGTAACCACTTCCATATAATACGCATCTAAAAATTTTAACACTAATGACAAATTCTGTCATTAATCTTTTATTTATTTAATTCAGGAATATCATAAAATGACAGATAAGGTTTTATTGTTCCCTGTGGTGTTTATATTGGATATATTGTGATATTCTTCACTGGCTTTGCCACTAAAGTATCATATATTATTCTGCTTTATAGTGGGATGTGGTTATTTGGGGGAACAATGTTGTATGTAGCAGATGTTACTGGACTCGTTAACACAAACTCAATATTTAATGTCATGTTAACGTATGATGCGTGTGGTGGGTGCAAATGGAACAGTGGGGAGACCCCCAATCTCCCCCCAAACCTATGTAAAGTGCAGCGAGTGTTCCCAGCGCTCCCATAAAGAAATATGACACATATGTCAATAAAAGAAAAATCAGTGTGCATTGACAAAATTGTGGCAGCAATAACGCAATAAGATGCAAAAGGCGACACAGGGTAAATCAATATACAAGTATAATCTGAGGTCAAGGGGGAGGGGAATGGAAGGGGGGAAGTGATCACACAGGCAAGGTAAGGTAGTGCAAAAACAGAAATATAAGATATGAGAAAAAATGCGGGGGGCAACGTTAACGCCTCGGGGCCCACACCCCCTTCTAATGGCCCGTTCCCATAGTACCCCTACTGAGGGACTATGGTACTTCCCAGCACTCACTTCCAAAACTTCCCTCTAGGTAAAAACAGTAAGAGACACAGCAGAGCTGACAATTTCTAATATACTATGTAATTGAATCCCCCTGTAATGGAATAAGCCATATAGAATAATGTGCTATAATCTTAGCAGTACATTATTGACAAGGCACACTATGACGCCACTCCAGAGCCTGCCTGCAGAACACAGGGCTCTATACTAGTTTTCTCTCCTGATTTCAGTCAGGGTGATTGCAGATCTGCATGGTTCCCCCTGTGACCTGGGTCACAGGAATCATGTTTAGAGAAAGCCAGGTCTCTTCTGGGGACTTATACAATGACTAGTTCCTCTATGTTTCTAGGTATACACTAACTTGATAGCAACGATCACCTGTGCTGATATGGACAATGGAAATGTTGAACCTATGCGATTTTTGTGCATTTTACCTGTTGCTCTGTATGCTGTGTTAGCTTCACATTAATTGCTGTGATTGTGATTTCTTCTGCCTTAGCACGGTTTTACTGTATATTGTGCCTTGTTTATAATGTACTGCTAAGATTATAGCACATTATTCTATATGGCTTATTCCGTTACAGAAGGATTCAATTACATAGTATATTAGAAATTGTCAGCAGCTCTGCTGTGTGTCTTACTGTTTTTACCTAGAGGGAAGTTTTGGAAGTGAGAGTGCTGGGAAGTACCATAGTCCCTCAGTAGGGGTACTATAGGAACGGGTCATTAGAAGGGGTTGTGGACCCCGAAGAGTTAACGTTGCCCCCTGCATTTTTTCTCATGTCTGTGTTTTGCACTACCTTACCTTGTCTGTGTGATCAATTCCCCCCTCTTCCTTCTCTTTCCCTCCCCCCTTCACCTCAGATTATACTTGTATATTCATTTATCCTGTGTCGCCTTGGGCACCTCATTGTGTTCTTGCTGCCACAATTTTGTCAATGCACACTGATTTTTCTTTTATTGACATACGTGTCATATTTCTTTATCGGAGTGCTGGGACCACTCACTGTACTTCATTTTTTTATGGGGTTTGCACAAAATAAATGGCAACATCATAACAACTATTTTTATATCTATTTTTATTATGTTTCTTCGCATACGTTTTACACAAAGCAATGACCAGTGATTGAACTCTGTCCCATAAATTAGCTTGACAGACACAGCAAGGGTACAATCTCTGTTGCGTGCTAAGTGCATGTATATCTGGAGCAGTCGGTGTATCAGATCCGGTCACGTTAAGATCAAAAGGCGAAAGGGACCAGCATATGGTAGGCTCAGTGAGGTCAGTATCTCATCTCTAATTGTACAACAAGAAACTAGGCAGCACGCTAATCTAGTGAGACAGGTGGTTCATGAACTGTTGGAGGATAAAATACAAGAAGTCAAGTGAGGTTTTGTTAAGAGTTGCAGCTGTACAATATGTACCAGTCTCGGACTAGCCCACTGAGTACCCGGGGAAATTCAGATCATGGGTAGACTGACTGAATCTCCCATATATATATATATATATATATACACACACACACACACACACACACACACACACACACACACACACACACACACACACACACACACACACACACACACACACACACACACACACACACACACACACACACACACACGAGTGCAGACCCTCCAGCATTGTGTGGCTATAAAATAGGTTCCCCTGTTGTTGCTCTACTTGTGCTAGACACGTTGTATTTCCAAGCAATCCCCATGGAAGTCCCATAACTATGCAGCTTACCACACACTAACACTTTCTGTGTATGTAGAGCTGGTCTTACGGGAGCCAGACAAAAACATGCAGTGCACCCGACTACTTCTAGTATTCATATTTAACTTTCAGTTGTGGAATGTCCATGTCATGACATCGCTTCTACAGTGATTATAAGCGAAGCTCCTCTCCTAACTAGAGATGCGAGAAACTGTCAAAAATGCATTCACAACCCTCTAAGTGATTTCTCTCCCCAAATTTGATTCCTTGCGATTCTTTTCGCCAAACCTCAATGGGCTAATAATCTCGCAATTTTGTAGGCTTTCAGTAAAATATCACCAGACAGTGAGTGAAACATGGTGTGCGTGTCCTTTTCATTGTCTAATTAAGCACATCTTCAGCAAATCTGTAGTCTCATTAAGCAAATCTAGCCATTTTAGAGAATTTAGCAAATTAGCATATTTATAAAAGTTGCAACCTCAGAATAAAGCTTCTCTGATAAGCCTCTTTGACGTTTGCATGGAGAACAGCTCTATGCTGCCTGCTGGAGTGCAGCAGCTGAGAAAAAACAGCAGCATTTGCCATGAACAAACTCTATTGAAGGCTATGGGCCTTTTAAAATAGAAATGTAAATTAAATCAAATACAACTAGGAAAATTAAATTAGGAAGATTGGTAATCTAATTTAAAGGGCATCACATGCAAGATATACCATTTTGGGGTGGAACAGCACTAAACCTTTGAGTGTCGGAATCGTCTGGGGTAGCGATACCTTGGTCGCGAGCAGGTCCCCCATGATGAGAACAGAAGTGGAGGGGGCTGCACTAACAGTCTGATTGCATTCACCGCTCCATCCACGATCTCCCCTTGGAGAACGAGCATTAATAGCATGACGTCATGTACCCCTAGTATGCTGGCACTCATGGTACGTCAGCAAACCTTAGATGGTTAATGGAAAGTACTGTCTTCAGAGGGCATAACAACATTGAAGTCTTTATTATGTTAAAATCAGTAGGACTCTCAATCAGTCAGTGAGAGATGACAGACTTAGATGATCCAAAATCTGTTTTGCCCACACTGTTTCTACTGTATCTTTTTTTATCCTGGACACATAATTCATTTCCAATTCCTCCAGTAGCTGTAGCGATACAGAAACTATTTTTCTTGGGTCCGCATAAATTACAATTTTATAAACAAACTCTCTGTAACTTTGAAATTGCTTTGCCATTATTTCCCCAGACATGAGCCCTTAACCAAAAAGTGTTAGATACACTGTAGTATATTCAATTATTTCTGTTATTCTGTTTTTACACTTAGAGCCTCTGAATGGTGTTTACTCCACCCCTAGCCCACAACCATCCCTGTACAGCCAGTAAAGATAATGAGTGAGTAGGTCTTTGCCTGTGCAAACTCCTGTTCAACACATACACTACCGACACACTTTATTGAAGTGTGGTCGGTACCGCAAGCCGGGAAATCTCCCGGCTTGCTAGTGGCCGCCCCTCGGCGTGCCGCGCGTCATAGACGCGCGGTCACGCGTCATCGGGAGCGTGCGCCCGCTGCACGCGTGTCCAGGGGCTCCCCGAGGGAGACCTGGTGTCCCGCGATCGCGGGACAGCGGCAGGGTGTTCCGGGGGACCCGGCGGACCCGGCAGCGGTAGGGAGAGCGCACCGATCGGAGGGCGCTCTTCCGCTGCTTCGGCGTGCGCCCGTCACACTCGGGCGCGCGCCAGGCTACTGCTGCGGCACAGAACGGGCAAATGCTCGAATAAACTGTGCCGCAGCAGTACAGTAGTGATAAAGATAACACACAAAAGGGAATAGCCAGAGGAAATTAAACCACTCTAACAGTGCACAGGTTAAAAACGGTAATCTCTGATAATGTTTTTATTTGTTAATCTTGGCATTAAAGCAGCAAAACATTTGAAATCTTTTTTTTTTTTTAATAATAATTAGTACTGTAGTATTAGATAAAAATTGGCTGTTTATTAATTTATTTTATTATTCAACTGTACATGTCATTTGTAATGAGTTTTAAAGCATCCTTTGATTTCTACAGCAGGTTTTATCCCACCCAAGCAGTACAGAATATTTTCAACACTTTCCTGTTTGTGATAATTTATTGCCAATGTTCCCAGTAGTTTGAGCTGCAAACTGTAACAATAGTAAGGACACATTGTACAGGTCCTGTAGCTGCTGAGTTACACTGACTGAAGGATTACTGAAACTGAAAGCTGGCCATTATGTTAGGTACACAATCAGGATTTTCACAGATTTATAACAGCTGCACCAAATGATTGCCAGCTTAGGTGAGAATGTAGAATTATATCTTGTAACATACTTTATATATAAAAATAATAATAATAAAAAAAGGAGGGGATTGCTGCTTTAAATGAGTAATGCACTACGCAGCTTTCTCTTTAGAATGAATCACTGCAGAGTTATATGCTGGTAATACTTACTGTACATTATTAAGGATGGAAAACGAGACAAATCACAGGCATTTTGCAGCTTATTGACTGAGTCCAAAACAAGGCACTAAGGGCCGGATTGGATTTACTAAGCAATTGTATGCCATTATACACCCCCAGCGATTAAAGATATCCTACATTCAACTGAATGAGCTGTAAGGTGTCTTATGCAATAGCACCACTTACTAAATATGGCCATCATTTTAACTAGAAGTACTTCCTTTTATCTTTGCATCCTCCCCAAAAGCTTTCAGTATAAGGAATGGCACCTGTAAAGTTCTTATTAAGATACCTCTACTTACCTTGATTCTGGTCTCTGCTAAAGAACTGTGATCACAATTTCAGAGAACTGTTATCAATGTTAAGCTACAGTATAATGAAGGCTCATGGGTCCCTTACATTACAACTGGGTAACTAATTAAGCCTCTGGAGTGCCTTGTAATGCAAGATAAATGGGTAGCGGCATGATGGTTGTTAAACAACATACTGCAGTTTTTCTGTGGTTACACATTATGCAAGTTTTGCTTGTAATGTTTGGTTAGAAAACTGAAGGGTGTCTTATACGCAGACACATATAGCAGGGCGCAAAAGAGAAAAAAACACACTATTAGTATAAGATTAAAAATAATTAATATTTATAGTATGCTTGAGATAAAATAACACTTACGTTAAAAACAGGATCACAATAAATCCAACCATCTGTAGGGAAGCTTTAGAATGAGGGGTGTAGTCAGGCATGCAAACCGAAACAATGGCAAGATCCAAAAAAAGCCTTATCGTCCGGTGAAACCAGTTCTTCCGGCTCAGAAAACAACCTTAAACCTCACGCTTAAACAACCCACAAGGAGGTACAGTATATCAACAGCTGCCCGGAGGAACGTAGTAACGCTTACTCACTGCTGCGTGTGACGTCACCTCTACGCGTTTCGCGTCATACGACGCTTCGTCAGGAGGTATGATTGACAGTCCAGTTAAAGTAGAGGAGGTTGGAACTAATGCACCAATAGGGCTCGTTATAGGCGACCTCGCTAATTCAATCAGTGTTAAAACTGTGTGAAGCAACCCGCAAAAAACTCAAATAAGATGAACATACATAAACATTTAACTTAACTAAAGACAACCTTAAACATTATAATATACATAAAAAAAAGAAGAAATAAAACATTGAACAATGTGAAATATAAACTAGGCGACAACAATACTCATAAATATAAAATATACAGGGTCTAAATAAAACATTAAAAAATAATAATAAGAGGATAAGACTATGGCTAAATAACAACACCAGAAAACTCAAATATACTCTCATACATAAACAAAAACATTTTGCATTAGTTCCAACCTCCTCTACTTTAACTGGACTGTTGATGTCACACGCATCAGAGAGTAAGCGTTACTACGTTCCTCCGGGCAGCTGTGAGTGTCATGGAACAAGAATCACATTTCTGTTTGACCCCCTTTATGCTTGTCAGCTCAATGCATTTGTTACACACACACACACACACACACACACACACACACACACACACACACACACACACACACACACACACACACACACACACACACACACACACACACACACACACACACACACACACACACCGTGCCTGTGTGATGTATCAATATGTTGCCCTTTCTGCCTGTGAGCAGGTAGCCAGTGAGTTGCTACAGCAACATCTGAGATTCTTCTCAGAATGGGCTATTCTGCCCTCCCCCTGTTTGTTTCCAGATAGTCTGTTCCAAGACTATTCCCTTTACCCACATCCCCCCTCACTTCCTTTTCCACTTTGAAGACCGTGAGTACAGCACCCATCTCTGTTACACCCCCATGTCAAGGCCAATTCTTTTCACCTGCCCTTAATTATGAAGCACCTATAGAGAGGCACTCTCACAACACCATTACATCCACAAGTGCCTGTATATACTGCTCCTTTCCTAATAAAGTGAAGAAAATATAACAGGACTTGGTGTGCTTTGGAAAGGGGGCTGAGTTGAAGCTATCTGGGTTCATTCATACCCTAGACATGACCCTGGGTCCAAAATAGTGAAAAGAAGACTGTGTGTCTTGGGGACACACACACAGGAACTGCTACTCACAACCCCTATGCTATTCAGAATAGTCTCTGCACCCCAGGACAAGCAAGCAGCTTTACACTACCAGACAGAGCAGCAGGCTTTATACCAAAGAGCACAGACTTTCTACAGCAAAGCCTTATAAATAGCAAGCAGCTCTCACAACTTCTGCAGCATTTCAAGCAAGCAGCTTACACTGCACACAGAGCCAAGCAGTCTTTACACCAGGCTACAGCACTGCAGTCAGACAAGTGCAATATACACAGAACTTTGCTTGCTCTTTTCTGTCTTTGAGTCCACCCTCTGCACAGCTTCACAGTGAGGGATTACCATCTCACCTAACCCTGCGCACGTTCCACGGCCAGCACCACAAGGGCTACGCCACCAGACACCCACCAGGACACGGGTCAGAGCCACCGGACACCTGTAAGTACAGCTACCCCTACGCTTACCACTGCAGGACACCTACCAGCATCATCTGACACAGTCGCCCATCGCTGACGCAGGTAACAGACCGCACGCCACGCGCATTGGCTAAAGGCCTACACACAACTGCAGCATGGCAGAACTCAGATCCTCACGCAGGAGAGTGACCACTCAGACACAGAGACCGCTGCGCAACTGCAACAGACGCAGGCAGACGCAAGGACTAAACGGACAGTCACACTGACACAAAAGGCCCGCGAAAAATATGAG
This sequence comes from Ascaphus truei, assembly GCF_040206685.1. Taxonomy (NCBI): domain Eukaryota; kingdom Metazoa; phylum Chordata; class Amphibia; order Anura; family Ascaphidae; genus Ascaphus; species Ascaphus truei. The sequence goes on from NC_134491.1 coordinate 69,038,415, forward strand.
GCTGACATTGACGCACACCGCGAAAAATTAGAGAAGGCCTGGGAGCACACTGATCGTGAAATAGGTAATGTCACAAGTACTAGCGATTAAGAAACGCAGATTAAGCAAGCTATTACTCAGATTAAGTCATGCCATAGACATTACGTAACGCTGTCACAGGCATATTTTACCTATCAGACAAGAACTAACAGAGAAGACAGCACGCGGGAACGCAACCTGCAAAAAAGCGATTGACCTGGAACGTGATGGCATCGTGCAGACCGCCATCATGGATGCCCAAAGCGAGAGAAAAGAGCTCCTCCTGGAGACTGCATCACAGCGCTCCAGCACATCCAGGCGCTCATCAAGGTCAGCCAAGTCAGTGCAATCTAACGCGTCCAGCGCAAGCGCCACCAATGCGCGAGCCACCGCAGAGGCCGCACGTGCCAGGACCGAATATGGTCGGAGAGAGACAGCTGTAAGGGCAGAAAGAGCGTGCATTGAAGAGGAGGAGCAGACAGCCGCCGCTACCACCTCTACGGCCGCAGCCACTACGCGTAGGAAAGTCGAATTTGATGCGGAACTACAGGCACTTAATCAAGAGAAGGAAGCCGCCGCTGCTATAGCCCAAGCTGAAGTCCTAGAAGCAGCCGCGCAACAGGACGGCGGGGAGCAACCATACGGACGGATAGCCTCAGAGGATCCAGTCCAACGCACCGAAGACTACGTAAGGAGCCTCTTCAGTGTAAACACCAGCGCACCATCTCAACACGACGGGAGTGACTCCACAGACACCGAAGACTTGCTAGGTCCACGTGGAGAAGACGCTATTCCTTCAAGGGTACACGCTACCTGGGATAGCCACAGCCGCAAAAGTGATCCACACGCCAGCGCGCACATGGATGCACCACAACAGGCTCGCAATCCAGGTACACCCACAAGGAAAAACACAGCCCCTCACACTGACCAGCAGTCACAACGCATCCACGCCAAGGAAGAGGCAACCGCATGGACCCTCCCAGCAACTACCTCAGAACACAACCAACACGCCGATGCCTTAGGCCTGACAGACATGGCCAAGTACATGATCCGGAGTGACATGGTGCAAACAGGACTCACCAACTTTGACGACCGTCCTGAGAACTACCGGATGTGGAAGTTCACGTTCAAGGACGCAATCAAGAGCCTGGGCTTCTCAGCAAGGGAAGAGCTCAACCTGCTATCCAAATGGCTGGGAAACGAATCCAGGGAGCACGCGAAGAGACTTGGGATGGCAAATGGGAACCACCCCCAAGTAGGTCTCGACCTAGTATGGGAAAGGCTAGAAGAGTGGTACGGTAGCCCCGAAGCAGTCAAAGATTCGCACTTCAAGAGAGTCGACAGCTTTTCCAGGATCACAGCTAAAGACTACTCGAAGTTACGAGAGCTCGGGGACCTGCTGCAAGAGCTGGCGTTTAGAGAGACAACAGAAGGACAGGGAGTGATCACAGGACCATACTAATTGAATAAAGTGATTATGTACATAAATAAGGTAATCAAATGATGGGTGCAAACTGTGAACTGAAAAGTGAATCAGAAAAGGTGAAGGGGAAACACAAATTGGATGTGCCCCCTAAAAGAATTCACTTAAATGCACACCACCAGGTATAAAAGTTAACTTTTAATAAATTTACTTAAAACATATATTACCAAAGTAATGTGTAATGTGAATTAAAATTATATTAAATCAACGCTATCAGGCATCCGTGTCGTCAATTATAAAGTCATACTATCCCAGTTGACCACTTAATGTTGGTGGGATATAGAGGACAGAGGCAGCTTTATGATGCAGTGCATGTACTAATATTATCACTACATGTGCCAGCTTTATCATTCAAGCACTCTCACTCTAACACACTTAAGTCTCTATTGTAGTGCGCAGTGCTGGTAATTTAGCAAGGAAGCTGGATATTTAATCCGTTGGCCACCCACTTGTGAACATTTATATACTCCTACTACTTGGTCTCACCGTTGCTAGAGAGTGGTTAATACCCTGACTCTTAGCATCCTCTGTCCTCTATATCCCACCAACATTAAGTGGTCAACTGGGATAGTATGACTTTATAATTGACGACACGGATGCCTGATAGCGTTGATTTAATATAATTTTAATTCACATTACACATTACTTTGGTAATATATGTTTTAAGTAAATTTATTAAAAGTTAACTTTTATACCTGGTGGTGTGCATTTAAGTGAATTCTTTTAGGGGGCACATCCAATTTGTGTTTCCCCTTCACCTTTTCTGAAGAGCTGGCGTTTGCAAGAAAAGACCATTCCTTGACAGGTCTCAACTTCCTAGACTCAGCTCGCGGAGTGAGACCCATCTTGGAGAAGCTACCCTACAACCTCCAAGAAAGATGGATTTCACAAGGCTCCAAATACAAAAGGGAGAAGCAAGTCGCCTTCCCTCCCTTCTCATTCTTCTTGAGCTTCATCCGCGAAGCGGCAAGGACAAGGAACGATCCCAGTTTCATCTTGGGTGTGCAAACCACACACAGTGCAAGCAGCCTGAGGAATGAGAGACCAGTGGCGAGATACGGTAACACTCAAACACCCATCTCGGTCCACAGGACGGACGTGTCTCCCACGACCCAAACTACTCCCGATCAGTCGGTCGCCGGAGACGAGAAACCAAGGGACCCAAACAGGGAATGTCCCATACACAAGAAGCCACACCCACTTAACAGATGCTTTGGGTTCAGGATGAAGTCCCTAGAGGAACGCAAGAAGTTACTCGGAGAATTCGGAGTTTGCTTCAGGTGCTGCGATTCCACAACTCACCTAGCCAGAGACTGTAAAGAAGACATGAAATGTGTTGTGTGCAAAAGTGACAAGCACGTAACATCTCTACATCCAGAGGCGCTGACACTCCACCAACTCAACAACCCATCCTCCATAGCGGAGCATGGCGGGGAGGAAGGAGAAGGAGAGCCAACATCTGTCACGTCTCAGTGCACCGAGGTTTGTGGAAAAGGAAGTGACAAAATATCCTGCTCCAAAATATGCCTTGTCACAGTACACCCCCAGGGACAACCTGAGAAGGCTATTCGGATGTATGCAATCCTCAACGATCAAAGTAACAGATCATTGGCGAAGACGGAATTCTTCAACTTATTCAACTCACAAGACAATGCCTCACCCTACACCCTCAGAACCTGTGCAGGGTCAACTGAGACAACAGAGAGAAGAGCAAGCGGTTACGTCATACGTTCAGTGGATAACAGAGTGAAGATAGCTCTCCCCACACTCATTGAGTGCAACCACATGGCTGCAAACAGGGATGAGATTCCCACACCAGATTTGGCACGCCATCACCCGCACCTCAGAGGAATAGCCAACTTCATCCTGCCGGTAGAACAAGGCGCCAAGATCTTGCTGCTGCTCGGTAGGGACATCTTGAGGGTACACAAAGTCCGTAAACAGCGTAACGGACCCCACAACGCACCATACGCCCAAAGACTTGACCTAGGATGGGTGATAGTGGCAACGTGTGCACTGACAAAGGGCACGGACCAGACTATGTTGACGCCCGCAGAACGGTGATAACAGAATGCGGACACACATCCCTCTCTGAACCATGTCTTGGACATCTCCAAGTGACAGGAGGGCCAAGTGAGAAGAGACAAGGTCATACCCCTGAGATCAACAAAACATCTTCACATCAGGGGGGTGTGACAATGGCCTAGGATGCTTAGTAGTTCAGACAACTAAGGATGATGAGTCGACTCCACTGAAGGAAGAAGGTATCCTCCTGAAGGTGCCCGACAAAGGGATCGTCCAAAAGACAATAAATAATCGGACGATCCTCCTGCGAGTAATGGCACAGCTAAGACGTACAGCCATTCCTCTCTGCAAAATACCAAGTGGCAAAGTAGCCAACCGCCACAGCTGGCATGGCCGCAGAAGATTGCACCCTGCAGGTGAAGCCACAGGGGCAAAAAGACTTTCCTCTCAAACGTTTCAAAAGAGACAGTCGCAGAGACATTCCACAAAAGGATTTACAAGGACAAAAGAGACTGTTCTTCGTCATGTCCAGGGAGAAAATAACCTCCTGACGGCAGTTAACAAAGAGACACAAAGGCGTTTCACCAAAATATGTGGAGACGTTCTCGTTCAAGTGAAACGTTCCGATGACCTAGGGTGCACAGCGTTCCAGACAACAAGGGATGGTAACAAACAAGCACCATCGATGGAAGATGGAGAATTCCAGAAGTTAATGGATAAGGAGCTCTTCAAGGATAGATAGGGCAGTTGAGTGACCCCGCTACCATTCCGTTCACCAAAAAGACGCCTCCCAAACAACAGAGTACATGCCATTTCTAGGCTCACTTCATTCCGCTGCGACCTACAAAGGAAACCAGAGACCAAACATAACTTTGTGGCCTTCATCCAGAAGATATTCCTTAGTGGCCACGCAAAACCAGCACCCTCACTGAAGGAAGGTGAAGAATGTCGGTACCTTCCATATTCTGTCCACCACCATCAGAAACCCTGTCAGGTCTGGGCAATGTTCAGCTCCAATGCTCAGCACCAGGAAGCCTCTCCAAACGACGCCCTACGTACTTGGCCAGACTTGTCGGACAGTCTTCCAGGAGTGCTGATTCGCAAGGAACCAGAAGCCATTACCTTCCGTCAAATACGAGTTGATGGAGTGACCGACTATCACGACTGGCACATCCACAAGGTGATGCCCTCTGTAGAAAAAACTACAGAGATAAAAGGACTGTTCTCTCACAAATCTAAGAAGAAACAGGACCAGAGACTTTTGCAAAAGACATTGTGGTGCACCCAGCTAACTTGTACCAGTGCATCCGCTTGGCATCCTTCGCCAAAGAACCTTTGCCAAGGGACTTTGAATCCAGTGATACCGGCCGGTACACATCCTTGTGTGGACACGGACTTTCGCATTGTTTTGTGAATACGATGTTATCTTTGTCATGCATTGCACATATGTTCCACATATTCCAGTTATATAGTGGTATCTCCAGATACCAGACGGGGAGTGTCATGGAACAAGAATCACATTTCTGTTTGACCTCCCTTCTGCTTGTCAGCTCAATGCATTTGTTACACACACACACACACACACACACACACACACACACACACACACACACACACACACACACACACACACACACACACACACACACACACACACACACACACACACACACACACACACACACACACACACACACCGTGCCTGTGTGATGTATCAATATGTTGCCCTTTCTGCCTGTGAGCAGGTAGCCAGTGAGTTGCTACAGCAACATCTGAGATTCTTCTCAGAATGGGCTATTCTGCCCTCCCCCTGTTTGTTTCCAGATAGTCTGTTCCAAGACTATTCCCTTTACCCACATCCCCCCTCACTTCCTTTTCCACTTTGAAGACCGTGAGTACAGCACCCATCTCTGTTACACCCCCATGTCAAGGCCAATTCTTTTCACCTGCCCTTAATTATGAAGCACCTATAGAGAGGCACTCTCACAATACCATTACATCCACAAGTGCCTGTATATACTGCTCCTTTCCTAATAAAGGGAAGAAAATATAACAGGACTTGGTGTGCTTTGGAAAGGGGGTTGAATTGAAGCTATCTGGGTTCATTCATACCCTAGACATGACCCTGGGTCCAGAATAGGTTTAAGGTTGTTTTCTGAGCCGGAAGAACTGGTTTCACCGGACGATAAGGCTTTTTTGGATCTTGCCATTGTTTCGGTTTGCATGCCTGACTACACCCCTCATTCTAAAGCTTCCCTACAGATGGTTGGATTTATTGTGATCCTGTTTTTTATGTAAATGTTATTTTATCTCAAGCATACTATAAATATTAATTATTTTTAATCTTATACCAATAGTGTGTTTTTTTCTCTTTTGCGCCCTGCTATATGTGTCTATTCCTTCGGTTGTTTGCCCCGCTGATCACGGGAGAGTGAGGAGCTGCAGAGAGAATTTTATTCATACTTTTGGGACATTGCAAGATTTTTGGGACCGCGCACACAAATTTTATTTTTTCTTGTGTCTTATACACAGAGCTTGATGCCTGGGGTTTAATGATTGTGCTGGGAGAGACAGACCCCAGTCATTCATCAGGTTTCAACACAGACCCTTCCTCTGATCCAGGCCTGCACAACACGCCCGCCCGCACTCACTGTGCGTCCCGTGATGACTTTGCCTACTTTCCCCCTCCTCGTCCCTCCCCCCAGCCTGCTTTCCCCCTCCTCCTCCCTCCCCCCAGCCCGCTTTCCCCCACCTCCTCCCTCCCCCCAGCCCGCTTTCCCCCACCTCCTCCCCCCGAGCCCGCTCTCACGAGTCTCAGAGGAGGACAGCAGGCTAGGAGTCTGCTGCTAGAGAGCGCGCATGTGCTTCTTCCCTCGTGTGCAGTCTGCCTGCTCTGCTCAGTCTGCTGCCTGTTGTGAGATGTAGGGGGGGGGGGGTGGGTGATGTGAGATGCAAGGGGGAGAGCGATGTGAGATGCAGGGGGGGGGTGGGTGATGTGAGATGCAGGGGGGGAGAGTGATGTGAGATGCAGGGGGGAGGGTGCTGTGAGATGCAGGGTGGAGAGTGATGTGAAGTTTAGTGTGGGTGTGATGTGTGTGGTGTGCAGGGGGTATTGTGTGTGATGTGGAGGGGGAGTATTATGTGTGTGGGTGAGTTGAGAGATGGGGTGTGAGAGTTAGAGGGGGGGAACTGTTGTCCTGAGCCCCATGAAAGCAGTCTATGGCCCTGTCTGGTATGACCATCCTCATGTCTCCCCCAGCACCCCTCATCATCATCCTCATATCTGGGGGGGAGATGATATGATGATGATCTGGGGGGGAAGATATGATGATGATGATGGGTGCTGGGGGAGATATATGAGGATGATTGATGAGAGGTTCTGGGTGAGATATGATGATGAGGATGATGAGAGGTGCTGGGGGAGATATGATGATGATTATGATGATTTTACCCGTGTGGCTTGAATCTGTTTCCCTTGGAGTAGTTTGACCCTTCTCAAATTACAAGTTGTGCAGGCCTGCTCTAATCCCATCTAGAAGCATTAGACAGGACAAATAGGGGTTAATGGTCACCTCTATCATTTATAGCTGCTGGGATCTAATGCCAGCACTTGATGCTCATTAACCACTGTACAAGATCATTAACAAACAATGATAAACATAGTGACACACTTATGCACACAGTGCACTTAGACACTGATACAGGTAGAGGTCATGCTGGAGAAGGAGTGGCTCAGTGAGTAAAGACACTGATTGACACTGAGATTGTTGCAGGGGAGCCTGGTTCAATTCCCGGTGGGCAAGTCACTTTATCTCCCTGTGCCCCAGGCACCAAAAAAAACATAGATTGTTAGCTCTACGGGGCAGGGACCTGTGCCTGCAAAATGTCTCTGTAAAGCGCAGCGTACAACTAGCAGAGCTATACAAGAACATGATATTATTATTATTATTATTATTATTATGCTCTCAAAAGTGGGAGGCACTGTGCATGTGAAGAAGAGATCTGTAAGGTTTGGAAAGCTCTATACATATTTCATTTATTTTTATTTATAAAATGTTTTACCAGGAAGTAACACATTGGGAGTTACCTCTCGTTTTCAAGTATGTCCTGGGCATAGAGTTAAGATGACAAATAATACATTGTTACAAATACAGTTACATAAGTGAACAGGGTATACATTATATACAACACATAGCATGCACAGTTTGAGATAATATATATTATAGGCGTATGTAGCAGTTACACAGCCGGTGTAAATGTGAGACGGCTCCGGTAGGTTGTTCCAGTTTTGGGGTGCACGGTAAGGCTTGTTACTGTATATAGTATGTGCTGCTACACGTGCGGGTGTTTGCTCATGGCATGCGCGTTTAGTTGCTATAGCGCAAGCGGTGATGCGTGTGGTTAGGGGGGGTGACTGACATCACAGCGTTAGGCCGCGCTGTGATTGGCTTGCCGCGTGGCTGCAGTGCGAAAATACAATTTTCTTGTATTTTTTCTGGTCTGCCGAGCCAACGCTCATAGCCGTGCGCACGCGCGTCCCAAGTATACAAACTTCTAGCTAACACAGCCAATTATAATTGACACCCGCGTGCACTATATTACAGCCCTAAGAGAAAGGTAAGAGAAGGAGGAGCGGCTGGATACTTTGCTGAACCTTGGGACCATGAACAGTCTTTTGGAGTCAGATCTCAGGTGATAAGTGCTGCATGTGGTAGGGGTGAGGGGCTTGTTCAGGTAGCTGGGTAGCTTGCCCAGAAAGTATTTGAAGACAAGACAGGGAAGATGGGCTTTGCGCCTAGACTCTAGTGATGACCAATTTAGTTATTTGAGCATTTCGCAGTGATGTGTGTTGTAGTTGCATTGGAGAACAAAACGGTATATTGAATTGTAGAGGGTATCAAGTTTGCTAAGATGAGTTTGGGGTGCTGAGCCGTATACTATGTCCCCATAGTCCATAATTGGTATTAGCATCTGCTGTGTAATACGCTTTCTGACAAGCAGACTTAGGGAGGATTTGTTCCTGTAAAGTACACCTAGTTTGGCGTAGGTTTTGGATGTCAGGATATCAATGTGCATCCCGATACCCTGACATCCAAAATATATGAAGAGACCTGTGAGGTTTGGAAATCTCTGTAAATATGAAGGAGACCTGAACTCTCCTAAAAGTTATCACCACCTACAATTAATCTACACTTCTTCTTGATAATATGGCTACTAGATCTTTGAGAGTGAATGATTCCCACTGTAGGCTGGGAAACCTTATAGCAGAACAACATGGATCTTAATAGATGGCATTACAGTGTACAGAGCTTTCCAAACCTCACAGGTTCAACGTATCTTCATCAAGTATACTGACTGATTTTTAGGTCCCTATTTGATATGGTGAGAAACTGCTTATACATAATACCAATGTTGCATACTATATCTACTCATGTATGGGTGTTACCACAGTGCAGTTAAATAAGAAACTGATAAGGTTTTGAAAGATTCTGATTCTGTACACTATAATTTAATCTACAGTATGAAGAACCCCTAAAATTTATCACAACCTACAATAAATCTATACTTCTCCGGGACCAAAATGGCTATTAAAACTTGAATGAGTAAATTAATATTAAAATGCTAAATGTTGTCTAAAAAACTAGTGACATGGCTGAGTGTTTTTAATATACTGCACCGACACACTTTATTCGAGCAAATACCCGGTATGTACCTGGCAGATACCTGGAATGCGCCGCTCCTCACCTCTGACAAGCCCCGTTGCATTTGCCTTCCCAGCCTGGGTTCATGCCTGGCTGATGGGCGGCTGATCTGTTAAATGATAATGATTAGGATTTAATAGGCTGCAATGCTTCGCGTGTCTACCAGATGGCATAAATTCATGAATTGTAATGCAGTTTATATATATATACTGTGCAGTATTGCAGCCAGCGGGAATAAAATGCTTCAATCCCTGCTTGGAAAATAACTCAATGTACTCGGGCAGAAAACAGTCACAAACCTCAATACACCCGGGTATACCCGAATTCGTGGGACTAGCCAAGCTCGAATAAAGTGTGTCGCCAGTGTATGCCAACTCCAAAATATATTGGTAATTCGAACGTACCTGAACAGTTTAATTTCTTTCATGGTTTTCGATCTGGAGATCTTCCATATATTTTGTCAGTTGATTGTGTGTGTGACTTTGTTTTCTTAATTAGCTGCTGGTGAACCTGTATTTAGCTTGCAAAACAAAGATCTTAATTTGCACAGTGCTAATCCTCATGCCTGTTATATGCAGAGATACCCAGACAACGCTCACTGATTTTCTGTGAGTGTTCCTGATTTTGTGTCAAGTCACACTGATTTTTAGCATAAACGACTCATGGACTTCAATGTACTTCTCTTCCTCAAACAAATGTAATCAGGCTTAAAGCAAACATTTGACTATATTGGTTTAACTGGAAATTTAGAATTTTCTTGTCATTTGGACCTCTGAATAGGGGGGCGCTTGTCAATTAAGTGTTTACTCAACCTGTACTATCCAGAGCCAATAAAGCTAAGGAAGGGGGATTTTGCCTATTCTTTAAAATGCATCAGTGCCTATCGGCCGCTATCACATCTAAGCTCTCATTCATTCCAATAGGAGTTTCCGCACAGTAGAGCCCTGCAGGCAATACATGCAGATGTGAAGACAGGAGAGTTGCTTTGGGAAAATAATGTAAGCTTTTATTCAGCCAAAGTTTTAGCAACATAAAGTACAGGCTTTTTTTAAGGTTAAGTTTCTCCAGCGTGTGAAAGTCCATATACGTCTATATAGATATCGAGTGTCCCTATGCATCTGGAACATGTACATACTGTATTATGGTCTGCACGCCCTGGTGTCCCTAGAAAAAAAGGTCATGCACATATGGTCTGTACACAGACCAGGGAGGGAGACACACATCCCTTTCCTGCCTTTTAAACCCATGCTAAACTTTGCTGGACTCATTAGTAGTTCTGCCTTCCTGCAGGCAGGGATTAACCATTACCTGGCAGATACTCAACAGCTCTAGCTGTTGATAACAGGCTTTCCCCTGTTACATGCCCCAATTGGCACTATCACAGTTTTAAACATATCCCCCATTATACATATATCCCACACAATTAAGTAAAGTGGTGGAAATCAAATCCATCCCATGTCTTCGCTCGTCTGATTTATAAACTAACTTTAACCTAACTTATTTAAAAATATTTATAGGTTTCTGTTCTTTTGGGTCCTAGAATCAACCATGGGCCATGTTTCTAAGCAGTGCTACTGCAAGTTCTGATGCTGGAAGACACCTTACAGCCCATAGCATTCAGCACCAGTGTCTTCTGGAACAGCACTGCTTAGTAAATATAGAATTAATATAAAAATCTAGTGAATGGGCCGTAGGGAGTATTCCGGTGCTGGAAGGTGTCTTATGACATAACACTGCTTAGTAAATATGTGCCTGTAGCTTTAATGGACAGTAACATTACCTAAAAGCCTTGGAGTGGCCACATTGGTTCGGCAAACACAGCACAAGAGTTCCTCTGCATTAATTATGAGGCTGTCAGATCAAATCAGGATGCCAGCATGGCCCCAGGACATGAATCTGAAAGATTACGCTGCCTGCCTCAGCTTCATTGCACATCACTTTTGAATAAGTATTTTCTGTTATCTTTATTGCAAGTTTTTATCCCAAAGAGGATGACCTGCCTTAGGAGGATTGCGCTGTGTTAATGTCAGCCACACGGCTACAGTACATGTCAGCAAAAATAGCCTGGAAACCTCCAAGCACGAATTAACACGGAGAGCAATCACATTTCTTTTCAGACTGATGGCATAAATGTGCTGTTCGTCTGCATGTTTCTTTTAAAAAATATTTATTAAAGATGTCTTCACAATGCAATAGCGTGTCTGATCTCACCTTCCTATGTTTTTCCCTGCTCAGTGAGTTTTTAAAAACTCTGTATTTATTTGTAAAAACTTAATATTGCTGCTAAACCTGTCTCACTTAGGGCCGGATACAACAAACTCCGTTAGTGTTGTTTCTATTACATGGAAAAAAAATTACGAGCGTTATTATCGCAATATTACATTAGTTTATCAAAATTGCGTCATAATTTGCCAGTTGCGTTATTCGGCCAAATGCAGGAATTAACGCAGCTATAATAAAAAGGCGTGAATTATTCAGAATCGCGATAATATTTCTATCCTAGGCTTCTGCAATAATAGATATAAAATCCCTATCAGCCCAATGTGGCTGATAATGGTTTTCTGCATGAACCAAAAAATATACATATTAAAAAAAACTCCAACATTTAAAATATATTTTAAACATAAAACTATCGATTGTCACATTGGCTCTCTTAATGGCAGAGCCAAAATAACAACATTGACAATAAATGGTAACCTGTAATAATAATAATAATAATAACAATATAAAAAAACATTAATAAACCTCCTACATTACCTGCTTAGTGGGTAACCACTGTTAATGAAGGGGTTAACCCCTCCTGCCAATCCCCAGGATGTCTACCCACCATGAGGCAACTACCCCCATCACCGACCTCCTTACCCCCAACAAGAGTCACTCCATCCCCACAGAAATGGGCAATAGTCCTATTAGGCAAATCCATTGAATTAATTAAATCCATTGAATGTCACTGTGCCTACCTAAGCCGTAAACCGGGACCTAGATTGGCAATGTGCCTATCGATGAACACCCTAAATAAATAAATGTTACTTTCCCCTACCTGGATGAAGGCCGCCATCATCATCGTCAGGAGAATTGGCTGCAAAATCAAATAAAGGGCAGAAGCCCAACCATAAAAAAAAGTTGACCTTACAATAAAATGAACAAAAAATCAAAATTAGTCAAAATAGATCCATGCCTGATGGCCTTCTTCTAATCTGATGCCATCCTGGATAAATGTTGATTTTTTTGCTTATTTTTGTGCTATTGAGCAAGGTGTCACCTGGATAACGTCCTGTTGGATGAAACATGTTGGTGTGTTTCCTACACCTTCATTGCTAAGCTGATTGTGCAATAAACACAATTTTACCACATCTGAAGTTGCCCTATCTATTTTTGATCCACTGATGTGGATGCTGTGCTCCTTTCCTTCTACAATCCTGATAAAGTATTTGCGGTATTTTTGCCGTTCATCCCTGTCATATACGAAAAAACTCCGAGAGCCCATGACCTGCATATGGTACAAAGGTTAGTACATAGCTTGCAAGCTGGCCCACTTCTTACCTCTGCAAAGGTCCTTCAAATGAACAATATCTCCCCTCAATCTGTCCCCATATATATCATCTGTCATGAACAGCACACAAGTGAGCACATGACTTAGATACAGTATGCAACCAGGGTTAATACACACCGCTACTTTAGTCAACTCACTTTTTTCCTATGCAAGATACTTTCAGTGAGGTAATATTAACCCCTTATTCCATTGCAATTATATTTATATGCTCCCACCACCCAAGAATTATGCAAAATATGTAAATTCATATATCTGCTAGGGTCTCAGGTCCCTGTTTATTATAGAAAAAACTATGCACTTAGCACACAAAAATCTGTTGTAGCAAAATGTGTCCAAAAATGTAATTACTCTCTCCAGTGCAAGAGTTCATTCAGAGCCCCACAGCATCACTTAAAGGATTGTTTAATATATATACAATTAAAGTGCTTCCGATTACACAAAAACATAATGACAAGAACATACAATTACAGTAAATGCAGAACAGTTTCTTAAAATAACAGGGTAAAACATCAAGCCATATACAGTACATTACCATATATGTCATAGGTTTTCCCCTACAGAGTTCATTGGCATAGAAATATGAAAATTCACGTATTTGATCCTAAACACACCTCTGTTGAATTCTGATTTGGATAATATCTTTCTAAGACATGTACTATTTTTCCCCACCCTTGCCGTAAATAAGCTGCTATATTGATGGTTTTAAGACGAAGGAAAAAAACATTTTGGGACGTTTAAAAAGTTTTGACTTAATATATAAACGCACTCACAACTTCCTTCCTCTAATACTTAGAGACATGCGAGTCATATCAATAGATTCAGTCGATTATGACGGATGTAACAAGATGAATTTTGACCATCTTATTCCTAAATTTGAGCGACAAATGGATATCTGTCCTTTACATCTCTTACACATGTAGTATGTGGTCTTATTACATGCGTCTTCTTGCAACGATCACAGATATGCAATGCTTATTATATACAGTAGATGACGTAACATATATTCTCATTTTTAATAAAGTCCCCCAGCTAAGTGGTGACCTGTGTGTCACCCCCTCTCTGTAATGCACAAGGTGTGTCCCAGGGGTCTGGTTACTGTTTATTACCTTCAAAACTACGCATGTCACTTTTAGTAATAGCCCCGTCCCTCTAATTACATCCTCTTTATAGGTCTGCACAGACCCAGGAAGAGTCTTGACCTATCCTAATCCCAATATATTGTATTTTTTCCAATATAACTGTAGCAACATTAACCCCCGAAGCACTTGATTGATTAAAAGACTTAATATTTCATATTATCATGACAATCCCATTTTTTATAAATATCGGAACTTGATGTATGGCAGTTTATATCTAAAAATACAGTATTAAGACTCTTCGTGGATCTGATAAAAAGTGCTTTATGTTTGGCGATGCAATGTTGATGAATTGCACAATAAAAATAAAGCAATATCTTGGTCAGTATTGCTTTTCTAGGTTACCACAGCTTGATGTATCCAACCCTTAATGGCATTATTAGATTTCAAAGAACCTTTTCTGAGAAGCTCGGGAAAAACAACTTCACTGCTAAGTATCTTTGAACACCGCATGGAAAACATCTTCCGAGTGGACGAAGTGAGAATAAACAGTAGGAGTTCCAATTTGAACAATCCACTGCAGGTTTTGGGTCTTAAAAAAAAACAAAAACGCATGAAAACAAAATATATATTATAAAACAGCTAAGAAAAATACAAACAAGGTTGGTAATCTGCTTAAAAGGCATCACATGGAGCTCACTTTCAAAATAGGTCATTTAAAGAGGTCAGATTTCAGGGAGCTTTTAAAGATCTGGAAGCTGGGGAAGAGTCTGAGGGTGCGTGGTATGGAATGGGTGAAGCACGGAAGAAGTCTTGCAGGCGGGAGTGAGAGGAGGTAATACGGCAGGAGGAGAGATATAGGTTAGGGGAAGAAAGGAGGGGGCATTGAGGGGAGTATTTGAATATGAGGGCTCTAAGGGGGCGCAGCATCGTTGAGGGCTTTGTACAGTATGTTAAAGCTGAGATTTTTTATTTAATTCGAGGATATGTGATGCTAGAATTGCATAGTCGAGAGTAGTGAGTGAGTTAGATTAGTCTGGCAGTAGCATATTGAGTGGATAGGAGTGGGGACAGATGGGTGAGGCAAATACAAACTAGGGGGAGGGTGCCATAGTCAAGGCAGGGTATGATGTATATATGTATGTCTTTATTTACAGTGGTGTGAAAAAGAAAGTACACCCTCTTTGATTTCTATGGTTTTACATATCAGGACCTAATAACAATCATCTGTTCCTTAACAGGTCTTAAAATTAGGTAAATACAACCTCAGATGAACAACAACACGTGACATATTACACTGTGACATGATTTATTTAACAAAAATAAAACCAAAATGGAGAAGCCATGTGTGAAAAACTAAGTACACCTTAGACTGTAAAGAGTTGATGAGAGATAGATGAAGAGGGAGAGTCACAGGTACATGATGATGACTGATGAGCATGGGTGTGGACTTGATATTTATAAATCTATCCAAATGTCACTTATTGTGAATGAGGTTTCTGATGATATTGATGGTGATGATCCTGTGAGAGACTGTAATTTATAATTGGAAAGTGGTGGTGGGGGTGAGGAATGTGATACTGCTTTCCAGGCAAGTGATAATACTGTGATCATTGTTAAAGTGTGAAAATGCATTAGCAAGTAAAGAAAAAACTGCAAGCAGTAACATGCCAAGGGCCGTCGCGAGGGGGTCAGAGAGCCGGCACAACTGTTCCGGGCCCAGCAGCTGCGGGGGGGGGGGGGGGGGGGTGTCAGGCCGCATCCGGATGCCAGGTCTCTGTTGGCTGCTTGGCTCCAGCTCTCCCCCTGTCAGCAAGCCTCTCTACCCTGCTGCGGCCCATCCTCCAGTGTAAGCCAACTCCCGCGTGCCGGATGTTGGGAGCGCCTAGAAGTCGGTCTCAACTTCTGGATCGGTGTGGGACAAGGTACGCCCCTCCAAGGTAAGGGGGTGTGTATTTTATTTGGGGGGTGGGTTATTGTGTTATTGGGGGGGCTATTATGTTGTATTGGAGATGGGGGGGTTATTATGTGTGAAAGAGAGATGGGGGCTTATTGTGTGTAGAAGAGGTGGGGGTAGGCGGGGCATAAGAGTAAGTGGGGGTGTGAAGAGAGGAGTGACGGGGGGAGGGAGAAATGGTTGTGTGAGAGACAGAGAGAGAGAGAGAGATGGGGGGTGGGAGGGAAGAATCTTGCAAGGCCACCGACACTGGGGGAGGGAGGTGGGGGGAGGCGGTGAGGCCCAGTGGAAACTTTAGTCCTTGGCCCTGGGAAAGCTATCTGCGGCCCTGCACATGCCTACAATGTAATATTTAAACATAACCATACAACACCACATACAGCATATGGCATAATCATTGTCTCATCAATATCATTGACCAGTGGTTCATGTGACCCACCACCACAACAACCACAATGACCAGTTAGGTCCTCCAGACCGTATTTCCAATACAAGACCTATTGTGTTGCAGTTTTTGGAATTTTGAATGATAGGAGTGCAGCACATGTTGCTTATGTCGAACAGTTGTGAGAAGGGGTAGAGCAGGTATGCATCTTGGCAGCTCTGCATTAATAGGGCACATGACCCACCATCACAGTTCACAGTGGCAAAGAGCCTTAGATACTCAGGGTAAGACTAAGTTGGGTCATGCAGTCATGGTAATTCCCACCACAAGGAGGTGGCTCCTCTTGGTGGATGGACATGTCCCGGTGATGTCTGCAAGCTCAGGGAGGATGGATGGATAGAATACCATGAATGCCAGCCTGGGGCCTATCCCCATGATGTCTTCAAAAGGAACATTCACGCTGATCCTCTTCGCCTTTGCCAAGATGCTCCTCACGAAGCTCACCAGAAGAGCCACCACCACTAATGTCACTCTCACCCTCTCCAGCAATGACCGGCGTTATCCCTGAACCAGTTGGGTTTACAGCAGTCATGTTGTTGCTGTTGGAAGCACACTATTGTTACCCTAACTACTCCTCCTTCCGGCAGTTTCTGCTCCTGAACCGCCACATCATCAGCACCTGTTGATTCTTCCTCTTCCCCAGCTAAAGCAGAAAGACGTAGCAGAGTCTGGTGGGGCAGCTGAGACCAGATCCGGGGACACCAATCAGGCTAGATTTGAGCCTTGCTCCGGCAACACTGTGACCGGCATGCTGCTGCCTTTCCTGCTCACACATCTTTTAAAAAAACAGATGGCTTGGGCAAAGGAAGAATAAACACCCACTGGCACTACACAGACAGAATAACCTGAGGTCAGAAACTGGCCCTGACAGAAACTCAATCTGCAGAAAATAGACAATACCTCTAAATGATTAGTACTACCTGCTTCATCTGAGACAAAGCTACTTCCACAGAGTAAGGTTGATGGAGGGGAAATATTACCCCATCAAGCTCAACTCAGAAACAACCTGTTCCTCTAGCACAGGCTGAACAGCAGTAAGAGCAACAGGCTCATGAGGCATGCACACACAGGGTGTAGTCACAGCACTACTGCTACTCCTGCTGGTATCAGGAAAAGCAACCGATACATCTACAGGTAGTATTATTTAGGTTGTTCTACCTGCACTGCTCACGGAGCCTCTAAAAAAATCCCTCATCAGTCTCATAGGAAGAACACCAGCAAAACCAATCCTGCCCTAGCCTCGCTTAAAAAAAGAAAACAAGAACATTTCAAAACAAATCTCTCTCCTGCTGAGTTCTGCTATTGCATCTGCATCCAGAGTCAGTCTGCTGGCTGCTTGCCAGAGTCCCTGCTCCCCACCTGCCTACCTATTCACACTAACACAGCCACCACCCTGCTCCTTCTCATATTTTCAAGAACAATGAGAAATGGGAAAGGGTCTCGCATGCGTGCCAAAAAAAATCGCATTTTAACATTTGATTCAGTGGAAATTGAAAATATTCAATTCGTTACACGTTCTATAGAATCGTTTCAAAATTCGCTGAATCAAATGTGAAAAATGTTTTTCAAAGCAAAAAAAACCCTAAATTAAATATTTATTGGATTTCCATGCTCTCGCGCTGATTTTCATGTGAAACTGCAAAGATTAATATTCTTGGGTTTGCGAATGTTTACAAAAACTTGGACATATTCGCCTATCTCTGCTTAGCACTGGAATAGTGGACATCAGGGAATTGAGACTTTCTAAAGAAGACAAGCGAGGTATATACCCCAAATACAATGTTTAACAAGTGGGTAGAATTTATTTCCTCTGCAAAGAGAGACACTGTTGCAGGTAGGTTTGCAGTTGGAAATACTGTTACACCTCAATTAAGAAAAACTGTAATCTGAACCTTTTTAAGTAAGGTAATAACTATGTATGTTTAATATATTGAGAAAGGACTAAATATCAATAAAATAATCAAAGTAAATCGTCACAAGTTATATTTATTTATATTTATGGTTTCCCTCTGCGTGCTGCCATGTTCAGTGCTCTGCATATCTCTGCTGTCCAACTAGCACCTCCTATTATTGTTGTTTATTTGTTTAGCAGCCCTTAGCATACATTTATGTATACATGCTGCCTGGCCATAGTTTGGTCTCTGAAGAAATTGCAGCCCTATTTGTATGGCAGGCCCTTTACTGTAATCACAGATCACAAGTTGGCTACAAAGGGAGTTGGGGGAGAATGGCAAGTTACTACGCTGGATCCTTGCCCTTCAAGAGTTTGATTTTACCATACAGCACAAGAAGGGTAGTGAACATGGTAATGCCGATAGACTCCCCCGACAGGACATCCCCAGCAAGCCAAGAGCCTCAAGGACTTACATGCTTGTGGTGTAACCAGAAGATGTGACTGCCACAGAGCCTTCATCTTGAGAGGGCAGGTGTGACGGTGAGGGGGTAACCAGGTTCTTAGTAAAGGTCAATAAAGGTTATCTCTGATCCGAATATTAGGGTTCAACAGTGTCAGCTTTTGAGCCCAGTAACTGTAACTGCATAACCTGTACTTTGCGGTAATAAAGAATGTGTGTGTGTTTGTACCTTTCCAGGGATGCCAGCGAGCAGGGATTGCTAGGGCATGAGTTTCAAGGGGGTTTGTGGAGGAATTGTTGTCAGAATGTGCTTAGGTAGTTAGGGTCCGGATTTGTCAGTTTCCCTAGAAATGTACCCAGGAATCATGTTTGATTCCTGGATACATGTAGGCACATTGTCCCGGCAATATCTCCCCTTGAAAACCCTTACGCGACTCACCGATAGGGTTCCCTGCTTCAGCACAGCCCAGAAAGGTAAATGGGGCAAAGGGATGGAGAGTGTCCCTGTAACTATGAGGGGTCCCTAGGTTAAGGGGATACCTAGTTAATTCCCAGGTAGCCCAGAACCTGTATTGGGGTTCATGGGCACTCCAACCAAGGTTGTGAGGGGACTCAGGCTGTGCTTATAGTGCCGGCGACAGCAATGCAACATCGCGGCAAAACAAATGCATTGCCGCCGTCGCGTGCGCTTATAGTAAGCACGACGCGATGGCTTGGTTGCAATCACTGGAAGTCATCTCTATTTGATTTTCCAGCGACCGTCGCGTCGCCATCGCCGGCATTATAAGCGTAGCCTTAGAGTCCTCTCCAAGTCTCTTAGATACTGTGTGGGGAATAAAGGCTAGCAGAACAAATAGTGCAGCTTTCTATTCTATTCCCCATACCCAGGATATATACAAGTATATTTTTATTACCATTGTGTTGAATATAGTATATACTGTTGTGCACAGTAAATGAGCTGGAACTTTCAGAACCAATGTTCTGACAGGCTACCAGGGCTACCAAGTTGGTGCCAGTAAGTCTGCTGAACATCTGAGATGAAAGCCACCAGAGGATGCCAGGTGTCTGAAGACCATTTGGGTAGCAGGGAAGGGATCAAGTACCCACGTCCTGGGATGAATGGCAGTCGTGTGGACTGCCATATGCCTGACCAGACTTGGAGGAGCCTGACCCAGCGGGTGGCATCTGAATAGCAAGGGACTAAGGTGGCAAACTTGAGCATGTCCCTTGGCAGATTCAGTTTTCCCGCTTGCCCGGCTTTCAAGACCGGCATCCCTCTGATTGGCTGTTGAGAAAGTTTATACGCTCTGTTTAGTATTTTGTGAATTAACTCCAAAATACTATAAGAAACCCCTAAGCCAATCAGTTTGGAGATTCTCAGCGCCAGAACGGTGGGCGGGCTTATTGAAAGTGCTGTTGCGCAAATAGGAGAACAGCGGCTTCAGAAATGTCTGCCCGGAAAATATTCTGTCCAGCTTTTTGGGACCAAGTTCTCAAAAACTAACGTAGCAGTCGCGGTTGGGATTTCAAGCCGATTTTAGTTCCAGGACGTTTGGAGCTAAGTTCCGGTCAAGGAAAAACTCTTATTTAGAGTGCCATATAGCTAGGAAAGTCTAGTTTTCGATCCCAGTTCCCAAGTAAGTGTTTCTTTTCACCTGTAGTTTGTGTTCCATTGTGTGCATACCTATTTCTGTGAATAAATCTCAATGTATCTCATTTTGCTCAATATGTGATCCTGGTTAAAGGTGTACAATAAACCTGGTATTCCGTGACAAGGACGTCCCTCATGAGGGGGGAGGTGGGGGGTAATTTCATGGACATTCCTGATTTTATCTTCTTGCCCCATCTGCTATTTCCGTCTTGCAGTTTTCCTGCTCCTCCACTGGTACTGCTGTTTCTTCTGCCAGCTTAATCAAGAAACATTCCAGACTGAATCCAAAGCCAGTAAACCGCTTCACACGGATGAGACCTAATAGGTCAAAACAGCTGTCTGTGACTAGGTGTGCTGGCTATGCAGTTCTTTAACCCAGACTGTGCAGAAAAAAAACTGTAACATGGCAGACATAAGTGTATAGGGGTCCGTGTTAAGATGGACAAAAAGCAAAAGGTGACACACTGTGTGCTCATTTGCATGTCATTACCCATAATCCCTGGCTTCAGTGGGAGCTTTGTATCATAAGAGACAATGACGAAAAGCTGGGTTGCAGACCTATCTGGGACGTGAATATGCTCACAAGTGTTATTTTTCTCTACATGTGAAACAAATTGTTAGCCAGAAAAGTTTATGTCACATCAGACCTGGCGGATTTGTATGACGCAATACAAGAAACAAATAGGTACCCAGTGTCACGATCGAGAGGATTTGGCCCGGGATTAAAGGGGTTACACCCCCATTTGGCCACCCTCTACTCTCATCAGGGAAGCAAAATTGTACTCCATATTCAAGGTGTGGTCTTACTAATGCTTTGTAAAGGGGCATAATTATGTTTACTTCCCTTCCATCCATTGCCCGTTTGATGCAAGATAAGATCTTGTTTGCCTTTGCAGCTACTGCATGACATTGGGCACTATTGCTAAGCCTGCTGTCTACAAGCACTCCTAAATCCTTCTCCATCAAGGATTCCCCCAATATATCTCCATTTAATTTGTAAGTCGCCTTTTTATTCTTGTATCCCAAATGCATAACCTTACATTTATCTGTATTAAACCTCATCTACCATTTACCTGCCCACGTTTCCAGTCTCTCCAAGTCCTTCTGAAGAGAAATTACATCCTGCTCTGATTCTATTACCTTTACCAGTTTAGTATCATCAGCAAAGATGGAGACTTTGCTCTCGATCCCAACCTCAAGGTCATTAATAAACAAGTTAAAAAGCAGGGGTCCCAGTACCGATCCCTGAGGTACTCCACTCACGACTTTAGCCCAACCTGAAAAAGTTCCATTTATGACAACCCGCTGTTGTCTGTCCTTTAACCAGTTTTCAATCCAGGTGCATATATTATTACTGAGTCCAACTTTCTTTATTTTGTACACCAACTTCTTGTGTGAAACCGTAACAAAAGCCTTTGCAAAATCTAAGTAGACCACATCAACAGCATTACCCTGGTCTAAATTCCTACTTATCTCCTCAAAGAAACAAATAAGGTTAGTTTGGCAAGATCTATCCTTCATAAATCCATGCTGACTATTACTAATAATTTTATTTTCCATTAGGTATTCCTGAATATTTTCCCGTATTAAACCTTCAAGTAGTTTCCCTACTATTGAAGTCAGGCTTACAGGTCTGTAATTTCCCAGTTGTGGTCTAGCTCCCTTTTTAAATATAGGCACCACGTCTGCTTTATGCCAATCTTGTGGTACTGAGCCTGTGGAGATGGAGTCCTTGAATATTAAATATAATGGTTTTGCTATTACTGAGCTTAACTCCTTGAGAACTCTTGGATGTATGCCATCGGGGCCAGGTGCCTTATTTACTTAAATTTTTCAAGTCGCTTATGAACTTCTTCCTCAGTTAACCAATTGTTCATTAATATGGAGATTGTGGCTTCCTCCTGCGGCACTACTATTGAACTTGAATTGATTGCCCTTTTGCAATTTTTGTTACATTCTTTATAATTCTGATACGATGTCTCTGTCCCTTCTGATTTAAAGAATCTAAACGCCTTCCTCTTCTTGTCCATTTCCTCCCCTACCTGTTTATTTAGCCACATTGGTTTTGACTTATTTATTTTATACTTATTACCCAAGGGTATACACTGATAAGTGTGCTGTTCTAACAATGTTTTAAAGACTGCCCATTTATCTTCTACATTTTTCCCTGCAAAAACATCATCCCATTGTATTACTACTAGATTAGACCTCAGTTTATTAAAATCTGCCTTTCCAAAGTTGAAGGTCTTTGTTGAACCCAAGTAATCTGTTTTTTGATAATTTATTTCAAATGAGACCATGTTATGATCACTGTTACCCAAATGTTCCAGGACTTGAATATTTGTTATTGTTTCTACATTGTTTGATATGACCAAATCCAGAACTGCCCCTCTCCTGGTTGGTTCCTCAATAATTTGTTGTAACGCTAATCTCATTGCCCCAGTCTATGTCTGGATAATTAAAATCCCCCATTATGCAAACATGACCCAGTTTTGATGCCTTCTCCATTTGCAAAAGTATTTTAGTTTCCTCAATCTCACAGATATTTGCTGGTT
This sequence comes from Ascaphus truei, assembly GCF_040206685.1. Classification (NCBI taxonomy): domain Eukaryota; kingdom Metazoa; phylum Chordata; class Amphibia; order Anura; family Ascaphidae; genus Ascaphus; species Ascaphus truei. Next base: position 69,061,234 of record NC_134491.1, read on the forward strand.
TATAGCATATTCCCACAAACATTTTCTTTATACTTTTACCTCCACTGCTAATTTCTATCCACAAAGTCTCTACATTTTCATCATTCCCTTCTTAGACATCATCCCTTATGATAGGTTTTAGATCCGGTTTATCATATAAACATACTCCACCTCCCTGATCCTTCCGAAAAAGAGAATAACCCTCTAAATTAACTGTCCAGTCATGAGTTTCATCCCACCATGTTTCAGTAATGCCTATGATATCATACTGCTCCCTTGCAGCTATTAATTCAAGTTCCCCCATTTTATCTGTCAGGCTTCTTGCATTAGCAAGCATGCATTTCAGTTTTTTTTCAGCCTGTACTATTATCTTATCTGCTCCTTCCTTTCTGCGCCCACTTTGTTTAGTCTTTAGAAGTTTTCAAGTATTATCTGTATTTACTATGGGTGTCTCATTGCTTGTCAAACTTGCACTTGCCCCCATTCTACCTCCATACCACCTTGTATCCTCCTCTATTCCATTTAGTTCATTATCTGTTTCATTCCCCTCCCCCCTCCATCCTAGTTTAAAATCTCCTCCAACCTTTTTAGCATTCTCCCCCCTAGCACAGAAGATCCCTCTTCATTGAGGTGCAATCCGTCCCTAGAATATAGATGGCACCTCTCAGAAAAGGAGTCCCAGTGCTCTAAAAACCCAAACAGCTCCTTCCTGAACCACTTTCTTAGCCATGCATTAACCTCCCTGATCTCTGACTGTCTCCCTGCGGTAGCGCATGGCACTGGTAGTATTTCAGAAAATACTACCTTGGAGGTCCTTGCCTTAAGCTTTTGGCCTAGATCCCTGTAATCATTTTTTAGGACCCTCCATCTTTCTCTAACTTTGTCATTGGTGCCAACGTGTACCAAGACCGCCGGGTCAATCCCAGCCCCCCCCAACAATCTGTCTACCCGATCCGCAATGTGCCGAACCCGAGCACCCGGGAGACAACAAACTGTTCGGTTCATGCGGTCCTGGCAACAGATTGCCCTATCTACCTTCCTAATAATGGAGTCCCCTACCACCACAATCTTTCTTTGTTTCTGAGCATTCTGAGTCCCCTCTGTGCTGGAGGAACTATTCCCATGGCTGCTAGAGGAATTAGTCTCCCCCAGCCTTGCCATTTCTGCCCCAACATTCCCAATATCTTCACTCAACATGGCAAATCTATTGGGATGTGTTAGCTCAGAAACGACCTGCCTCTCCCTATTGCCCCTGCTTCCCCTTCTAACTGTCACCCAGCTACCTCCCTGCTCCTCACTAACAGCAACCAAGATACCTACCTGCTCCTCACTAACAGCGCCACCATCTGCACCACTAGTCGAAGCAAGGGCCTGCTCAGTGAGCTCTAATTCCCTTTCAAGATTGCCAATGTCCCTCAATATTACAAGTTGCCTCTTCAGATCAGCAATCTCTGATTCTAAAGAGACCACCAGCTCACACTTCTCACAGCGGTATGCTCCTTGGAACAGCTGCTCCAAGTGCACATACATGTGGCAAGATGAGCATTGAGTGGCATTTTTAATCCTGCTCATTCTAGCAACTATGAAGTTTTGAAGTACTAACAGTTAACTGTACTTCAATAACTATACCTTGTTTAACCGCTTCCTTGTTCAAACTGCTTCTGGTTCTAACTGCACACACTTTAAACAACCAGCACTGCTTCTGGTTCTAACTGCACACACTTTAAACAACCAGCACTTCAAATCAACCACACGGATCAGTCAGTACACGCAAGCTCAGGATTCGTTAGAAGCCTCTGTTTAAATAGGGACACCCACCAGGTGTGTTAGGTTATCAATTAACTAACCCCACCCACTGCAGGTGTGTTAGGCTAGCCAATTCACCAACCACACCCACTCTGCCTCAGGCAGGAGAAAGGGAAAAAAAAGTTACAGGCTTCAAATTACAGCACACTTTAAAGATAGATTAACCCACTGCACACTCCCCAAAAACAGCCACCCCTGCTAGTATAACCAGTACTTCACTTTCCTTCTGGTTCTAACTGCACACACTTTAAACAACCAGCACTTGAAATCAACCACACATATCAGTCAGTACACGCAAGCATTTTATACTGCATCATGACACAATTTTGGTGAACGTTGTTAAATTTCACAGTAATCTGGCGAAAGTGTTGCACCTAAGACTATTTCGCTGATTTCCCGAGCAATGTGAACTTTTGCAAAAAGTGTTGCTTATACTGTACGAATTTAGAGAAAATCGCAACAGATTTGAAGACATTCTCACAACTTAAGTGGCAATACTGTATATTTAGCATTTTTTTCTAAATGTTTTGTTTTAATAGATGCAGCAGTCCGTTCTCCCGTGATCGGGATCCTTCCCAGGGTGCACAATTTGTTTGTCTATATCAAAAGAGGAAGTGCTGTGCTTTGTAAATGGTTACTATAGCAATCCAAGAAAGCTTAATGCATTCAAACTCATTAACAGGGCATAAAGAGTGGGCTGGGGGTGGGGGAGAGAAGAATGAAGTAAGTATAATCTAATACGCCACAAATAATGTGTTAAAAAAACACACAGGAATTTGAATGTAAGCTAAATACATTAAAACTCAACTTTAGATTGTAAGCTCTTCAGGTCAGGGACCCCCTTCCTATTGTTACTGTCATGTCTGACGCGCTTATTCCTATTGTGTTTTATTATGTCAGGTGTACAGTATTACTGCTGTGAAGCGCTATGTACATAAATGGCCCTATATAAATAAAAATAAACACACATTGAAAAAGACTGTGGGGAGGGGGGAGGGCACGAGGGAGTAAAAAAAATCATCTAACACTACACGACTGATTTATTAAAAAAACACCATATAGGATTTTGAATGTATTGCTGCTTTAACTCATGATAACCATGATGTCGTTTTGTTAAAAAGTTAATCGTCTCGAAACCATTATTACAATACGTGGAACTAGCTCCATTCTCTTTCAGATACAGTAACAAAGAACAGAGAAGTTCAGAAGCTACAGTGGAAAGTGACACCACAGGAACTTTGAGGGAAATATTTTTTTTTTTTCATGCACCATGAGTTTAAATTAAAGATACAACTAAATACAAATCATGAATGGTAATTTCAACTTTCTCAGCCGTTGGCAGTCAGGAACTCTCAGGAGAGTGTTCTTCAAATCAAGTTGTTGATGGCGAGCAAAATATGCACATGGATGAAACATCTTAAAACATAGAGATTCACATTAAAATATAGATAATGACAGTGCAGAAGGATCCACCTGGCCTGCCCATTTCTTCTGCAGTAGTTATTGTAAAACCTAAGGCCTTATTTGCAGTCTGATTTGTGATACTTACAGAGTATCCTGTAACGCATTGCCCAGTAAACATTGTTTTCCAAGTCTGTTACATTTCATTTAATAAACATGCCACTTTACTAAGTTTACTTTGGTGGAAGAACTGCCCCTTCAACCTCCTGAGTGCCGAAGGGGCTCTTTGAGTGCTATAGCCCCTCCGGTACATTACGATCATTTGATCGTTCCTCAGAAGCGATCATATGATGACATCATCGATGACGGTAACGGAAAAGAAGTCTCCTCTGCGGTTCCTTCTCTGGTCAGTTCGCTGAACTCCATCTCTCCTAGCAAATTAGCAAAACAAAATGACGTATATCACTGGGCCCCTGGCTTGCTATACCTTATCATGACGTGGTAGCTACAGAACATCATGGGGGCAACCAGAGGGTTAAAGAAGGAGAAATGAACAAATACACTGTTGCTGAAAGAATCTCATATTATAAGTTAAATCACATCGTAAAGGTTAAGGTCCCCTGTGTTTTGCTGAGGCTTCATTAATTGTTTGATTGATTTGAAAGCATATGGGTCAAAAAAACAATTAAGAGATCTTCTTGTTTTTCCCCACTCTCCAGACATGATCTCATTCTGCGTGCTACAATAGTGTAGGACCCATAGCAGCTCTTTATTTTTGTATCCTCATTGTCAGTCAGACATGGAAGGCAAAGGGACACGGCATTCATCTAGATTGCAGACATTCAAAAATACTACCAGACATACATGCTACGCTCACGGGGAGAATTCATCAAACATTTGCTCCGGTTGAAAAATAAGCCTTGTTAATTTTAAACTTAATCAAACAACTCCGATTAATGATGCAATTTCATGTTGCTGGACAGATAACATTTTGGAAAGATTTGAACACCTTCAGTGCCCTGACGTGCAGCTTATGTCATGAAAAGTGCCACCTCAGGCTTTTGATTGTTTTTTTTATGGGCGGATGTGGGAGGGGGAGGGTGGGGGGGTTGGGTGGTGGAGGGTGGGGGGGTTGGGTGGTGGAGGGTGGGGGGTTTGGGAAGTGGATGTTGGGGGGGAGGTGGAGGGTGGGGGGTAGGGAGGGCACTCCTTCCCCTTCACTTCTGTTCTGGCGAACGGAACATGGAAGAGATAAAGTGATTTCCCTGAAAAGCGGCTACATGATAAGCAGAGGTGGCAGGACCCTCTAGCACTGAAGGGGTTAACAGTCTGAAACAAATGTACCCATGACAATAGCTAAGATGTGTTAGATTTCCCCTTTTTGTGGACATTAAAGGAGGAATCCAAGTTGGCGAATTGAATTTTTTTTAAACATAGAATTGAAGCAGGGTGTCTCCGGAGATGAGGCCAGTTAAATTCAGTTCCTGGGCCCCCCTACTTCCATAGATACTTACCTCCAAAGTATGTGCCGGTACCTGCTTTGAATCAGCACACAGGGTTTACAGTTTAAAGCCCTCGCATCACATGGGCCATAAGGAAGCCGCAGAAATGACATCACTGATGTAAAGTAGCACAAATCCTAGCCTGTACTATTTAAGGTAATCCTGGTTCCTCCTCCTGGGTGCTCCTACACCCTTCAGTTGTGTCTTGCCAAATGCTGGATCATGCTGCTTGCCTCTAACTCCAGTCGAAATCTCTGCAGGCCATTGGAAGAGGCGCCTGGAGATGGCGTCAGTGTGGAGCTCTGTAGCTGTTACTTAGATCAGTGGTACAGATGAATTCTCAACTTGGAAATCAGTGTGCAACACCCTACATGCTTTGGAATAATGCTATCCCTTGCTCAGGTATGTAGTCATATAATATATACTGTATCTATATTATATATATATACATATATGTATATATATATATATGTAGCCCTTTTTGTGAACCGGCCTGACCCACCCAATCTCACATTGGCCCCTGTGGTCTAACCGGTCCCTTTCCATGCGACACACCTCTTCTAAGGGACTACTGGTAACTGTATCACCCCTGTGGCTCCAGGAGATCTGAGCCTCCGCTAGCTGGGAGCCTGGGGAAACCCTTACCATTTACCTGGTGCAGCGCCTCCACTTACCCAGGATCCCCGTTATGAAAGATAGCCCTGGGTAAGAAATACAATAACACACATATATAATACTAACAGTTTACTGAACACACTTATAACACATTACATAACATCATGCTCTATCCGCATCACCTTAACCATATCACCTCAGCCCAAAGTCTGGTGTTCCCACCCAGTGTCCTGTGATCCCCCACACCCAATGTCTCGTACTCCTACGGAGGTAGTGGGTGACTGCGCAGTCACTAAATTATCTATTAGGCCTGTTGGTGCACATGTGTAGAAATACCTTCCGAGCACTCCAATGCTCGGGCCTGCTACACTCTTCTAAAAGGGTCAGACGTGCGAAGCCTCCGTCTGATCCTATCCAGGTACTTCTCCAGGACCCCAACGAGGGCCCCACCGCTTCACGGGAACACAACCGTCTCTCGGTAACACACCGTCTCACGGGAACAGCAACCGCCGCTATCCCTATCTATCCCTAACGTGACAGGAAACCTAACCTAGGGCCTGTCCCTGATGAACCGCAACCTGGGGTGGCTTGGGGGAAATCTCCTAGGGCCTGCGGAGTAATACCCTGCCCCACTCCCCTAGCTACTCACGTCCCTAATCCTCCCTAACAAATAGCTACTCGCTACTCCTAACAGCCTGCAGCTGACACACAGCTCTCACCGTCAGCCTGCAGACGTTCACACACACTGCACACGCTGCGCCCAGCACCTGCAGCGTGCACACACAGCAACAGTCCTACACACACAATACACTGGAACCCGCAGCAAATCCACTGCACACACCCTGTGCCTATTTGCCAGTGCGCACAGCACTACCCGCTGTGGCACTGCCAAACCTGCACCCTCACACACCTAAGGGTGACCTTCCCTATCTAGGGCCGTCCCTCTTCAGTTACCCCCTGCCCTTACCGGGAATTGGGGCCTGCCTGGGGACTTAAGGAAAACCCTTACCTGGTGCAGGAGCCACTCGCTCCCTGCACCCTTCCTTCCTCTTCCTCTGACTCTGCCTGACTGACTCTGCAAAGCCCGGGAAATGTATCTCTTTTCCCGGGCTGAGCTTCCTCCAGCCCTATTGGCCGCAACGGAGCACCTGACCTCTGTCTCCCTTTGCCTCCTGGGAATTGTAGTTCCCAGGGGGCTGCCTAAGCATTGGGGCTGCGTGCGCACTTGCCCTGCGCATGCGCGAACCCCTAATGGCCGCCTCAACCTCCCTCTACACTTCCCTACTCTCGCGCGATCTCTCCCTAGCCCTGGGGTCCTATCTCGCGCTTGCCGCCTACTGCACATGCGCGAGCTAACGCGCAATGGCGGCACCCTCTGCACAAGCCGCCGGGCCGGTGGCAACGCGATCGCGGCCTTAGCGACGGCCCGATCGCGTCCCCGGCAACCGTCCTGCACCAGAATGTAACGCTCTGCTCCCTGCACTGGCCCCCACCCTC